>NC_090739.1:28019686-28022186 GCF_036898095.1 Palaemon carinicauda
AGTGAGAAATAAGTAAATTAACTTGTATTTGAAGTTGATTTAGGATTTTTGCATGGTATGTTAGACTAATTTGATAGTGAATGAAGAAAAGCTTACCAGAAAACGAAGAAAGGAAAAGCCAGTCACTTTATAAATAGACTTTAAATGATTTTGTCTGTTTTCTGTTGAAATGGAGTGAACATAGGTTCTCGTCGTGTATTGATTTTAATGCAGCCAGACTTATAAAGGGTACTTAAAGCCCAAGGACGAAGAAAGATTTGAATATATGCCCTTGGTAGACTTTTGAAATGGGTACTCTTTGTCATAGTGTTCTGTTCGATGAAAATAAGGTTTGCAATAGTCTCAATTTCCACAATATTTTGCATTGATTGCAATATCTATTGATTGACATCTAACCGTATTCGCGTACACGTGCCTTTATTTATTTAAATAATAACGTCTTTATACATTTAAACACCAATGAAGAGCAAGAGAGGTGTATGCAGTTACGGATGTTGAGAGTCACACCTGCATTAAAGCTGTTAAACGTTCAGTGCCATATCATGTTTTCTTTACTGTGGTAGAGCTAGCATTTTAGAATCATTGCGAGAAGATGTTTATTTGAGCCTTCCAAGAGTTATTGTTGTCATGTTAGTATGTTTTGTATGTCTACGTTTGTTCATGTTTGTGTTCATGTTTTTTTTTTTCACTAATGCGTAGTCACATAGAACGATTATTTCTCTCCGCTATTAATACGTACGTTATCTTTGCATTAATATTATTCAACATTTTAGATATTTCGTAACTGACCACGTATTTGAATGGCTATAGCTCAGGTATGCTTACTGATCTTATTGATGAATGCTGTTATTATTATCTCCGCCAAGGAGGTTATATTTTCTAGTCGGTTTATTTATTTATTTGTCTGTGGACAGGATTAGTCATTTATATATTTTTTTCATTCATTTGTCTGTTTCTTTGTGGACAGGATTACGTCATAACAACTCAACGGATTTTAAACGAAATTTTCGCTACAAATAGATCTTAGGTCAGGAGCGACCCCATTAAATTTTGAAGATGATCCGGATTTGCATTTTTAACGACTTTTAAGATTACTTCAGAACAAATAGACAGATTTTGACGAAATTTCCACCACAGAGAGATATTAGGCCATTAACTTTTGGAGATGATCCGGTACCAGATCCGGATTTGAATTTTTCACAATTTTATAGATTACGTCAAAACAAATTTATACATTGGATTTTTACCAAACTTTTATAATGGATAGATATTATACATCGGAATAAATCATGGATAGATATTATGTATCGAAAGAAATGAAATTTTTGGATCTGGTACGGATCAAAATCACGATTCTGGATCAACATTGCAATTTTCACCATTTACTGTACAGTCAGCATATGAAAAGTGGGAGGCAATGTCCGTAGACTTTAGTTGAATTTTGGCAATATACATTGGCGGAGGTGTGAAATCTCTGAATGTTGTTGTTGTTGTTATTATTATTATTATTATTATTATTATTATTATTATTATTATTATTATTCCTTTCATTTGACAATAGTATATATAAAAGTGGGTCATTAACCTGGCAATCAAAATTCGATAAAATAGAAAATAGAATTGAGAAGTAGACCAAAGTAACTAATAAAGTTTGATAAACGTATATATAAATGAAAGAAAAACCCCTTCATTAAGAATTCGGAAATTGGATAATGTTTAATTACCGCTCTGTAATAACCAGATGTCCTATTTGACGACAAAAATGTGTTCATGGATTTATGTACATAAAGGCAATAAAAATGCTTTATACATTATTTTTTCATTTTCAATTGTATGATTATTTTTTACTAATAAAAACTGAAAATTTTATGCGATGAACAAATTTGATTTTTGAATTGGAAAAGGATAACATTATTTGAAGTATTGCAAATTAGATAAATATCCCTGAATAGGATGTTATGGAATCATGATTGGTTTATTTGTATAATCGATTTATTCATATGGTGCAATGAGGAGAGAGAGAGAGAGAGAGAGAGAGAGAGAGAGAGAGAGAGAGAGAGAGAGAGAGAGAGATTAATTAATTTTTTTTCATTGAATCAAATAAGTTATCACAAATACGAGGAGTATGAATTTTATGTATTTTCGAAACTTATGAAAAACATAGGGAGACCTGCAGTTTCTGTACACTTGTCAATAGTGATACTTTCAAAGCGTAAAACAATATCCTACCATTTTAGGACGTGGGAACATCTTTGTAACGTCCCTTTGCCCACATACTTACAATCACTTTTTAATCATCTACCTCCATTCCCGCTAATTTCCTTTTTTTCCAAATTGTTGTCCAATCCCCCTTCACTTCACATTGCAATTGTGGTGTTTCCCTTGCTGTACATGGGCTCCATTGCTGAACCTTCAAAGTCTTATATAAATCAAATGCAATCCATTATGATAATATAACACAATCATTGATTTATTACCCCCTTGATATGTGCTACATTGG
>NC_090739.1:28029686-28032186 GCF_036898095.1 Palaemon carinicauda
TCGTTTCATTTTCATGGCTTTGTTTAGGGTAACTGAGAGGTAGAGACGCTTATCATCTTGTTATTCAGTTCTTATACCTTTTTTGTGATTAAAATTCATATACAATGACCCCTGGATGTCTCATTGGTAAGGATAAATGTGGTTTGATCAGAAGTAAACCTCCTCATCCGTGGTGTATTGGTATTGATTTAAGCCATATAATCTGAAAACAGCATGTTGGATATCTGTAGACAAAACTGGTCTTGTATTAAATATCTTTTTGATATATTTTCTTATAAATGTTGAGCATAATTCGTGAATTAGAGCTTAGAGTTTCATTCATCTGACATGTTTATATATTCATCTTTTGTATCTTGGTGTTACCACTCATAATAAAGTAAGTAGTTTCTGTATATATATATATATATATATATATATATATATATATATATATATATATATATATATATATATATGTATATATACATATATATATGCGTTTGTTTTATATGTTCATGTAATTATTTGTGTATACATATGTACACATACATATGCATACACGTATGTATATACCTTTGTGTTTGGTATGTTTATGTAAAATTACCGTTCGTGTTTACTTATAGATTAATGCAATTCAATAAACACCATAACCGTAAAAGAACTGAATATCTGAAATTGAAGAACAACTCCCATTATTTCCTTATTAATGGTATTTACGTACCACTGAGTGCTCCATTTCCCCAGCGACATTAATGTTAAGCGACAGGCTTGTAATGCGTCCTCATTTTGGGGACAGTGCCATGAGTTTTGGATTTCATGTTTAATGTATCTCATTGCCTGTTTCACCTGTTGTACACTCATATACGTATTATTTCATACTAGTGTACGCAACCCGTTAAAAACTCATCCTCATCATCATCTCCTACGCCTGTTGACGCAAAGTTCCTCGGTTAGATTTCACCAGTCGTCACAACTTTAGCTTTTAAATCAATACTTCTCCATTCATCATCTCCCACTTCACGCTTCATAGTCCTCAGCCATGTAGGCCTGGGACTTCCAACTCTTCTAGTGCCATGTGGAGCCCAGTTAAATGTTTGGTGAACTAATCTCTCTTAAGGAGTGCGAAGAGCATGCCCAAACCATCTCCATCTACCCCTCACCATGATCTCATCCACATATGGCACTCGAGTGATCTCTTATAGTTTAATTTCTCTTCCTATCCTGCCATTTAACACTCAATATTCTTCTGTGGGCTTTGTTCTCATATCTACAAAACCTGTTGGATATTGTTTCATTGTCATACCGGGACTCATGTCCATACAGTAACACCGATCTCACTAAATTGATATATATCCTGATTTTTGTATGCAATTTCAGGCGATTCGATTTCCAAATTTCACTTAACTTAGCCATTGTCTGATTTTCTTTTTTCAATCTTTCATTAAACTCCAATTTTAAAGACCCTGTATTAGAGATCATAGTTCCTAAGTATTGACTACGTAATTAATCCTTTCTCCCTCCAATGATATTTCATCTTCCAGTGCATATTCCGTTCTCATAATCTCTGTATTTCTTCTATATATCTTCAGCCCAACCTCGTGACATTTCAGGCATTCTGGTAAGCAAGCATTACAAATCCTGTGGTGATCTGCTATAAGGACAGCCTCATCAGCATACACTAGGTCAGCTAATTTCCAGCCCAATCCTTCTCAACCATCCTCAACATTCCTATATATTATAAAATCCATGAGGATGGTAAACAATATAGGTAACAACACTTTCCCTTGGATTACTCCACTGTTCACTGAAAATTCATATGATAGTACTCCACTAACATTAACGTTGCACTTGCTATGCTCACGAACAGACTTAATCAAATTTACGTATTTAGGAGGAACTCACATAATAACGCAGGACTCTAAAAAATTGGCCAGTGCACAGTATCAAAGGCTTTTTCATAGTCCACAAATGCCATCAAAAGTGCATTTATAAATATTTACATTGATATGCACACACAGATTCAGTTCTTCCCAACCCCTCCCCCTTTGCTCTCTGAGTGCACCTTCACCTTAGTATGACCCGAGGGACTGGGAGAAACCGATTAGTTATAAGTCTTGCAATGCCGCTGAGTATGACCGGATATATATATATATATATATATATATATATATATATATATATATATATATATATATATATATATATATATATATATACATATGTATGTCACCAGACTCTTGTTTATTACATAGGGGAGAATAATATATATATATATATATATATATATATATATATATATATATATTATATATATATATATATATATATATATATATATATATATATATCCAGATTCTTGTTGTTTAGTATATAGGGGAGATTAACATGTGTTTCAGATTTTTCAAACAATTGATAAGAGATGCTAGTTCTGTCAGCAATGGATCTCTGAAAAAAGGGAAATAAAAGGTAGAAAAACTTTTTTTTCTCTTCTTCTAATAATAATACAGTAAAATTTCTGCTT
>NC_090739.1:28037186-28052186 GCF_036898095.1 Palaemon carinicauda
TCACAGCATTAGACACTCCATACACTGGTACAGAAAGCCAATCGGCATTGCGTTCAACCCCTCTACACATACTGCGCCACTTATCCCTTTCTTCCTATATTCTTGCGCTTACATGTTATCAAGTCCCTTTTTCTGATACTTCTTTCTCTCTGTTATCCTTTCTTTCCTTCTACCTTGTAGAAGTTGATTATTCACGCTTTTCTTTAACCTACTGTCTTCCATTCTTTTCACGTAACCGTTTCGTTTTCAAATCCATCCTCTCATTTATGCTTACCTTGTTATATATAGTTCATAAAATAAATGGCATTATTATATATTATGAGTGCTTTATTTAATGAGAAGATATTAGTCAAAGCACGTTTGCCTTTTAACTTTTATAATTATGGATAACCCTTTGTTCGTTAATCAGTCACGGCGTTAGAAAAGAGTCTACAATTAAATTTGATTGCTTTTGTATATGCCACTGAAGCATGTGTGCGTCTGACATTAAGGCTAGGCGCAGACGAACCGCTCAGTGGCGCCAATTTTTTTGCTTTTTTGTGTACAGTAGTTTGCCTCCAAAATGGGCAAGTTTCTGGCGTATATGGCAAGAAGACGTGGAACATCGCCACATATGGCGCTAATGTGTAGTTTGGGTCTTTTCACCCGGATAACTTTTGCTAGCTGAGCAATGTGACCTCAACCAGAGAGAGAGAGAGAGAGAGAGAGAGAGAGAGAGAGAGAGAGAGAGAGAGAGAGAGAGAGAGAGAGAGATCTAATAACGTTGCCAGTAACGAAGATGCATGGAAGACATTTATTGAATCTTTTCCGATAATTGAATTTTTTTTTTTAACCATTAACCTATATCTGTTATTTGTAAGCTATTTAACATCAAGTTCAAAACGAGATTGTAGAATGAATCTATTGAAGCCAAACAACACGGAATATATATCTTCATGCGTTTTACTTTTTCACTCTGTGATGATTTGTCCCATGATACTCTTGTTTTATACCAATCTGAATTCTAAACCTATAAATTTTGTAATTGTTCCTAATTTCTTTATGTACACACACACACGCACAAACACACATACACACACACAAACACACACAAACACACACACACATATATATATATATATATATATATATATATATATATATATATATATATATATATATATATATATAAAACATCAACAATTGCAGTCGTTTCTAGTCCACCCCTGGACAAAAACCTCTGAAATATCCTTAGTCATGTCGGGGGTTTGACCATTTTCATCAGTATGCTGGCCAGTGCAAAACAACTTAATACGGGTGGCCTTGGTTTGTACAACTTTGCTGATCATGGCGATACGCAAGCTCCTTCACCACGGGAAGGTATCCCCTCTCAGAAAGGGTATATATATATATATATATATATATATATATATATATATATATATATATATATATATATATATATATATATATATATATATACTGTATATATATTTAGAAAGACGTTACGCAGGGAAACCCCATCTTTCCTAAATTATTCAATGTGCCTACAGTAGAAGTAGTTTTTAAAAATGTAGACAGGGGAAATGTACAAATTAACCGTAATGGGGGAATACCTTAACAACTTAAGATTTGCCGATGACATAGTTCTGTTTAGTGAATCATTGGAGGAATTGCAGAAGATTATAGAAGATTGGAATAGAGAAAGCAAAAATGTAGGAATGAAAATTAATATAAGTATAAATAAGATAATGTACCATGAAAATGCAGAGACAAGAAATAAGTGTTATGGATGATCCATATGAGAGTGTTAACGAATATACGTACTTACGACAGACAATAAGTGTTTTCCCAGGACATGAGATTGAAATTAAAAGAAAGATAAGCTTTTGTTAAACAAAATGAGATTAGGAAATCTAAAATGCCACTTTCCATAAAAGGAAAAGTATATAATCAGATAGCCCTAGCAGTATTAACTAAAGCATCAGAAACTTGAAGCCTTACGAAAACCTTAGAACGTAAGCTAGTTAAAAAAAAAAAAGCTATGGAATAATGATAGGCTTAACACTAAGAGAGAAAAGAAGCAACATGGATTCGAAAGCAAGCTAAGGTTGAGGACTTGTCTAACATGTAAGAAAAAGTAATGGAAATGGGCAGGTCATATAATGAGAATGTCAAATATTAGATGGACATTAAGAATAACAGAATGGGTCTCTAGAGATTGCTAAAGAAGCAGGGGAAGGTATAGAAGACGATGGATTGACGAACTAAAAAAATTTTCGGGTGTGGACTGGCATAGAAAGACATAAACAGAAGCCAGTGGAAGGATATATCTGAAGCCTTTGCTATGCAGTGGACTAGTAACGGCTGACATATATATATATATATATATATATATATATATATATATATATATATGTATTTATATATATATATATATATATATATATATATATATATTTTATTTATATATATACATATATATGTGTGTGTGTTTATGTGTATACATAGTGATTTGAAAGGAAACGAAGTGGCAAAACATTCACATCACGTAATAACAGTGATTACTGGAACTTTTAGCGGTCTTTAGAAAGATTGATTGATTCATGAATGCTAATGATCCTTGTAGCCAATTGGCTTTGATTATTATTATCTGATTGTATGCACAGTCATCAACCGAAGATAAACTGTCGCATCTGAATTTCATTCATTCTCAGAAGTCTTGAGAAGCTAAACAGCTTTGAATTCACACTTAGTTTAGTTATGGGATTGAGACAATATTTTTAAGGTTGGGTATGGGTAGGTGTTATTATGTCTAGAGGACCTTTTGCTTTGTTATTTTATGGGCCAAGCCTGTACTGTAATTAATAATACAGACGTTGTTCCAATAACTTCAAGTGATATCAACCTCATCTTGGTCTCTGAGAAATACCAACTAGAATACTATTTCCCTTAAGTTCTTTGCAGACTGTTACCTCATTCTGCGAGTTTCTCCTTCAAGTCTGAATTGTGGATATTATTCCATTTTTTAAAGGTTAAGAATTCGTTTATATCGAACTTTTGTTGGGGACCTCGTTATATTTCCTGTTGGCGAGTAGAACTACTGGAATTAATATTTTAGTACATTTACCTCATTTTATTCATCTTTTACTCATAATACTCCCTTTAAAAAAAGCATGCACAAAGTGAATATTTGCTAATTCTTCTTATACGCTAAAGTTAGCCTTCATTATATTACATGAGAAATTGTTAATCAAATACGCTTATTATCGGATTTGCAGATAAGAGTTTAAAACTTAATGAATAGCTGATACCTAAAATGCTTAAAATCTGATAATACATACGAGAATAGTAACGACATAATGACGTACTGACAAACTCAATATCAATATTTTACAAATTATTGAACGTTTATAACAATTATGCAAATGAAATCAAGATCTATTAGGGTAAAGGGCGCTTTAGTTGAAAGGAGTCTTTTTTTTCTTTTTTAATTTCATTGATGAAGGCAAGTGACGGATGCTAAAGGGAAGGCCTCTATTTTTAATTTGGTAATGGGCATTAGGTGCTCTTATCCTTGGTTCAGTGGTCCTTTGTGTCTCCCGAAAGTGGAGCAGACAGAGGATTTTCAAACTTCTTTCGTTTTTTCCTCTTTCTGATTCGGATTCAGTGGAAAAAAAAAGATCAAAGAGCTCTGAGCTATTTGGGGGTATCGTCTGCTTCTCATGGGGTCAGTTAGTTGTTAATTTAGGATTCTAGTCAATAGGTCATTCTTTTAGCAACATTGGATCTTCGTGTTTTTTTTTATTAATAATGCTTTGTGCTAATTGTATGCATGAATAGCTTTTTTTTTCAGAAATATCCAGGATTTTCTGGATCTAACAGATCTTCTCATAGAGTGGTAGCCTATTAATGAACTTGTGTATACATGCGCATGCGCTTACACGCATTTATATGTACATTAGATTTATTTATATGTCATTGTACCCCAGTGGATCCATGGGCCTATATATCTCAACACAAATAATTGCTGTGTGAGGGGCGTACCTTGGTAGCGATTCTTTGGCGTTTCTCTTGCGTAAGAATTTTTTTTTTATTTAGAAACGTAGCACTCACTCCTTATGAACACTCATTTTATTCTCTATAGGAGCATGATAAAATTGCAGTATCGTGTGTCTTGTTTAACTCCCCTCATCCGTTGATTATTATCTAAAAAAATCATTCATGTATCAGAGCAGTACTGAAATCTTTGACATTGATAGTAGAGATCGTCTACTCGTTGCGAATCCATCCCCATGCTGCCTGAGGCTTCGGCTAACTACGACTCCCAAAAATGTTGTACTTTTTAATTGTATTCTAAGATGAATTCTGCATTCTATGAGATGAATTTCTCCCTCACCCGCTCAACATTCCACTTACCATCCCTTCGTTATTCAAAATTTTTTTGATGGTCACTTACTACACTTGTAAGTATTTCAACATGGCCCAAATAGACCTACTATTCAGGGAATCACTTGTCATGCAAAAAATGGCACATCTGATTCCATTCTCGTTAATCATATCAGTACCATTCCCATCCATAATTTGAGTACACGCCATAAGAGCTATGCTTTCTGCAACCATTCATTCATTTAAATGTCTGAGAGAGAGAGAGAGAGAGAGAGAGAGAGAGAGAGAGAGAGAGAGGACACAACTACAAGCTGTTTATAACATTACCACGTAAGGTGTATACTGTAAATGACCCCAAATCTCCTGGATTTACAGAATGGCCCGCGCTGAGAGATCGCATTGTTGGAAAGAATGTCGTGAAACTCCAGCGGTTCGTTCTTATCAATGCCACAATGATGTCGTGGCAACTTTGTGAAGAGATGTTCGCAAAGTTCAGTAACTAGTTTAATTGTTGCTTGAGATGACCTCACCACGATTCTTGGGTCTATTACTTCCATTGGGGTCTGGTCCCACTTTTTTCTCTTTTCCATCAAGTCAGGGACAATAATAAGCATTTAAGGTTATTTTCATTACACATGATCACGTTATCAGAGAGTGCCAAACGCAAGTGATAGATAAATGAAAGCTAAAGTAGAGGTTTTCTCGGTACCGCTGGTTGTCAGATAACAGGAGGTTTATTGTATGAGATATACCATGGGCCTCGGGGATTTTATTGATTCTTTTCTCATCTATGAAGTCTTATTTATAGATGTTTTCGTATGTTTAATATCTTAAGTGCAAATTAAGTGGAACAGATGAATGTAACGGAATTGGTAGGTTTGAAATAAAAATAAAGTGATTAGAAGATTTATAGCCTGATGAGGCCCTTGTAATATCTGTAAATATATTTAGTAACGCACTGCCATTTTGTCTACGAATTATATGCTAGTTAAGAGAAAGCAGATAAAAGCTACTCGTACTCAATGGGAGGTATTCATAAAAATGAAGGATATCCTTGTAAGCATAAGGTAAAAGTACAAGGTAATTCTCTGAAGTAAAAGGTAGAACTATAAGCAAATCTTTCTTTCCATATTCATAATGATTACCTTTTACTTGCGAGGATATCCTCCAAGCAGAAGTAAAAGGTTGACTCGTGTTTCGGGAGCGCTTAGTTACATGTTGGAACTTGTAAGATTTCATTTGTGCTGTCAAGATAAGAAAGAGTTTAGTATTTATAATACGTATTTAATGCCCTGTTTTTACTTGTATTTAATTAAGTTTACGCATCAGAAAGAACACAGACGCCGCCGCGCCTTCCTCAAAGCCTCGCTGGCGACATCTATCCCCACCCCTTGCATTAGAAGTTCTTTGACCTCTTTTTAGCTCCCCCACCCCTTGCATTAGAAGTTCTTTGACTACTTTTTAGCTCCCCCACCCCTTGCATTAGAAGTTCTTTGACCTCTTTTTAGCTCCCATACCCCTTGCATTAGAAGTTCTTTGACCTCTTTTTAGCTCCCCCACCCCTTGCATTAGAAGTTCTTTGACCTCTTTTTAGCTCCCCCACCCCTTGCATTAGAAGTTCTTTGACCTCTTTTTAGCTCCCCCACCCCTTGCATTAGAAGTTCTTTGACCTCTTTTTAGCTCCCATACCCCTTGCATTAGAAGTTCTTTGACCTCTTTTTAGCTCCCCCACCCCTTGCATTAGAAGTTCTTTGACCTCTTTTTAGCTTCCCCACCCCTTGCATTGGAAGTTCTTTGACCTCTTTTTAGCTCCCACACCCCTTGCATTAGAAGTTCTTTGACCTCTTTTTAGCTTCCCCACCCCTTGCATTAGAAGTTCTTTGACCTCTTTTTAGCTCCCCCACCCCTTGCATTAGAAGTTCTTTGACCTCTTTTTAGCTCCCCCACCCCTTGCATTAGAAGTTCTTTGACCTCTTTTTAGCTCCCCCACCCCTTGCATTAGAAGTTCTTTGACCTCTTTTTAGCTCCCATACCCCTTGCATTAGAAGTTCTTTGACCTCTTTTTAGCTCCCCCACCCCTTGCATTAGAAGTTATTTGACCTCTTTTTAGCTTCCCCACCCCTTGCATTGGAAGTTCTTTGACCTCTTTTTAGCTCCCACACCCCTTGCATTAGAAGTTCTTTGACCTCTTTTTAGATCCCACACCCCTTGCATTAGAAGTTCTTTTACCTCTTTTTAGCTCCCACACCCCTTGCATTAGAAGTTCTTTGACCTCTTTTTAGCTCCCACACCCCTTGCATTAGAAGTTCTTTGACCTCTTTTTAGCTCCCCCACCCATTGCATTAGAAGTTCTTTGACCTCTTTTTAGCTCCCACACCTCTAGCATTAGAAGTTCTTTGACCTCTTTTTAGCTCCCACACCCCTTGCATTAGAAGCTCTTTGACCTCTTTTTAGCTCCCACACCCCTTGCATTAGAAGATCTTTGACCTCTTTTTAGCTCCTACACCTCTAGCATTAGAAGTTCTTTGACCTCTTTTTAGCTCCCACACCCCTTGTATTAGAAGTTCTTTGACCTCTTTTTAGCTTCCCGACCCCTTGCATTAGAAGTTCTTTGACCTCTTTTTTAGCTCCCCCACCCCTTGCATTAGAAGTTCTTTGACCTCTTTTTAGCTCCCCCCACCCCTTGCATTAGAAGTTCTTTGGCCTCTTTTTAGCTCCCACACCCCTTGCATTAGAAGTTCTTTGACCTCTTTTTAGCTCCCCCACCCCTTGCATTAGAAGTTCTTTGACCTCTTTTTAGCTCCCCCAGCCCTTGCATTAGAAATTCTTTAACCTCTTTTTAGCTCCCACACCCCTTGCATTAGAAGTTCTTTGAGCTCTTTTTAGCTCCTACACCCCTTGCATTAGAAGTTCTTTGACCTCTTTTTAGCTCCCCCACCCCTTGCATTAGAAGTTCTTTGACCTCTTTTTAGCTCCCCCACCCCTTGCATTAGAAGTTCTTTGACCTCTTTTTAGCTCCCCCACCCCTTGCATTAGAAGTTCTTTGACCTCTTTTTAGCTTCCCCACCCCTTGCATTAGAAGTTCTTTGACCTCTTTTTAGCTCCCACACCCCTTGCATTAGAAGTTCTTTGACCTCTTTTTAGCTCCCACACCGCTTGCATTAGAAGTTCTTTGACCTCTTTTTAGCTCCCACACCTCTAGCATTAGAGGTTCTTTGACCTCTTTTTAGCTCCCACACCTCTAGCATTAGAGGTTCTTTGACCTCTTTTTAGCTCCCATACCTCTAGCATTATAAGTTCTTTGACCTCTTTTTAGCTCCCACACCTCTAGCATTAGAATTTCTTTGACCTCTTTTTAGCTCCCACACCTCTAGCATTAGAAGTTTTTTGACCTCTTTTTAGCTCCCACACCTCTAGGATTAGAAGTTCTTTGACTTCTTTTTAGCTCCCACACCTCTAGCATTAGAAGTTCTTTGACCTCTCTTTATAGCTCCCACACCTCTAACATTAGAAGTTCTTTGACCTCTCTCTTTAGCTCCCACACTTCTAGCATTAGAAGTTCTTTGACATATATTTCTAGGTTCCATACTTTTAGCATTAGAAGGTCTTCGATCTATATTTTGAGGTGCCTTACTTCTAGCATTAGAGGCTCTCTATTTTTAGGTGTCTTACCTCTGGCATTAGAGGCTCCTCTTCGCTGTTCTCTCCTGTCTTCTAGCTTTCAAGATCTTCTTTCATTAGATTATCTGTTTCTTTCGAGATTTCATTGTCTCTTTTCCTTAGTTCGTCAGTGTCCTTCTAGATTTCAAAAGAGTTTTCAGTGCCGCGGGTCCTCACTTCGTCAAATTCCTCAGGGAAATCGAAGGCATTTATTCTTTACCTGTCTGGGCAATGAGTAAAGAGATGAATACTATCGATTTTTCCGCATACACTATCATGCCAAAGTAAATGACGAGCAACATGATATAGTTACCAATGTCGTCTGGATATGTCCTTACTTCAATGGCAAATTTTGGACAATCCTGTTGAACCATTCTGCCTCCATCCTCATTCCCCGCAATCTGTTTTTGCACCGATACAAAGCCTCGTACTTTTTCCAAGAGTCTCCTTTAATAAGACATCGTCGCAAAAGCCCAAGCAAAGGATCCTTCAAGGTGCATACATTATGATCTTCAAAGCTCAGCTGCCAACGGAAGATCCCGTGTCTTTCTATAGGTCGGGCGATATAAAACGAACGATCGGCAACTTCGGCAGCAACCAAAACCATCTGTAGTTGATGGTGTTCCGAAGACGTAACTCATAATTCTTACCGGCAGCTTCCTATTCCGCCAGAACGCGATCTCTGTGAGTTAAGTGAAATCCTTCTCCCAGTCATCAACTCATTTCCTCTTACTCCTATTGACGCGCAATTCCTTGGTTAGATTTCGCCAACTACATACAGATCATGTGAGGTGTTGCAGGCTACGTTTGAAAAAATGAAGATCAGGTCTTCAGAAGTCATTTGAAGCTCGGGGAGGGGTCGTTCAGGACTGCTCCTGGAAATTTCATTTCTGGAGTCATTCAGAAATCCATGTTAAGTATACGGCTCTGTCCTTTGAAGACTTTTGGAAATTCGGGAAAGTTTTCTTCCGAAACCATTCTGAGATTCCGTTCTGGAGGCATTCAGAATTCCATGCTAAGTCTATGGCTATTTTTTCTGAAGCCATTTGGAAATCCGGGAAAGTTTTCTTCCGATACCGTTCTGAGATTCCGTTCTGGAGGCATTCAGAATTCCATGCTAAGTCTATGGCTATTTTTTCTGAAGCCATTTGGAAATCCGAGAAGATTTTTTTCCGAATTCTTTTAGGACTAGCGAAAAATTCCATTCTTGTTTTATAACAACAACAAAAACAACAAAAACAACAACAACAATAATAATAATAATAATAATAATAATAATAATAATAATTATAATAATAATAATAATAATAATAATAAACTACGTGATTTGATTTATGAATTTGAGTTGAAAAGTTTTGAAGACGCTAAACGCTCAACTTGCAGTTTGAAGGAAACTTTAAGATACTTTTGCAGTATATGAATATTCTGTGTATATATTTATATTTATACGATGTATATATACATCTATATACACAGACATATATATATATACATACAAATACATATATATAATATATACATACATATACATATATATATAATATATATATATAAACTATATTTATATATCATATGAATACAGTATATTTGCATGTACTGTACACACACACACACACACACACACACACACACACACATATATATATATATATATATATATACATACATACATACATACATACATACATGTATACTGTTTGTACATACATACATCCCTAAATACAGCAGCCTTCGTATTCTCCCAACTGTTTATACATGCAAAAGCAAATGTAAAATGCATATCACCAAGTTATGGTTTAACCTTGATATTTCATCGAGATTCCAGGTGTGGACAAGATATCTGTCCGCAAGCCACTGTACATTTTGTTCTTCAAAACGGAATAACATCTTGAAATCACGATCCAGTGTGGGTAAACAGGGCATGTATTGTTTAACATGCCTCACATCCACAAAATCTGCCATCGTGCTGAGAATCGGACAGAACAACCTTTCTCTTCGAACTGCAGTCTGCTACTGACCAGACTCAGCTTTTTCGAAGCATATGCTCCTTATAAGAAGTAAAGGGTCTTCTTTATGTATAACCATTTACTTTTATGTGATTATAAGGATATGCTTTTGCTCTAAAAGTAGAAGCTTTTGCTTGAAATGTTTATGAATACAAGTAGAAGGATTTCCTTCATATTTTGCAAGTATAAGCATATCCTTTTCTTTATGAATACCACCCAATGATTCACCGTAGTATTCCAAACAAAATTTAGGTTGAGACAAAGAAAAACAAAGCGACGAATCAGTGAAATCTAAAGAAAGTAAAAATTTATTCACACTTGAATAAATTAGACTTTGAAAAGAGGAAAACTTTAGGAGTGCATTAATTTTATTCTAGTCACTCTGGTTTATGGAAACAAACTCATAATGACATAATATGAGCAACTAAACTTTCAAGAAAATAAGCATTAGAAGGGAGAATGAGCTTATAAGACACCAGAGAAACAAGGAAATGGAAATGCATAAAGAAAAATAACCTATTATCAAATAAATTTGAATTAACGAAAGGATATTATTTCTCGTAATCCCAAGTCATTGGTAAATGATCATAATTGATCCCCGTCATTAATTTCTCCTAATCTAGAAGGATGTGATTCCCCGAATACTTCCCAGTTTCAGACTTGATTTTTGCCACGAGGCAGTCTCTGGTTCGAATATACAAAAGGCATTGTTATTGCTGTAATTAATTCGGGTCTCAAATCAATTTAGACTGGGGCATTTCACGTACCGTCACTTTATTTTTTATTCCATTTGAATAAGCCTGTTCCCTAATGATCTCAATTTAATTAATGGAATTTTCTCGTCTGTGAAGGAATTCATATTCACGATTCCCAGTTGACTCCAGAGTAATTTCAGCTGTTCGGTGAATATTGCAATTAACAATTTCTCGACTGACTGTATTATTAAAGGCGTTCAGGCTTATAATAATCGAGAAACAGAGAGGGGGGGGGGCGTGAGATTATATCAATGCCACGGTCGTTATCGTCATCATCAGTTTCCCTAATTTTCGAATTCGGATTTTCTCATTTATTAATCTTTCCTTTTATCAAGCATTTTAGTCGTGAAAATTTTTCCCTTTTTATTGGACTTTTTTGTTTTTGATTTCAGATATCCCTTCCCCGTAAATACGTGACTATTCAAGTTAAGTCTTTTGTCTGTCATCTTCACCAGTCTTTGTTTTTCACACCCCGAGCACACGGCTTCATTTAATATCTGATCCTCGCATTATACTTTTCCCATTTGCCAAAGCCTGATATTCAAACGCTTCAAATGCCTCTGGCTTTTCTCTTTTATGCATCCAGCACTGGTTCTCATCTTTAAACTTCTTTTGAAACTTGTTATTATTGCTGTCTTTTTATTGAAAGCCATTCTTGCCTTTGTTATTCGTAATTACCTTACTTTTCTATCAACAATGACTCAAAGATACAAATATTAGGACAAGATTTAATCATTTCCAATCACCAGGGATTTTTTTTTTTTTTAAATTTTCCCCTCTTTTCTTTCTTCTCGTCTATTCGAATATCATATTTCTCAAATTTAGCACATAGCGCATATGGCGCTTTCTAGATGAGGCCTGGTGGCTCAAGCACCTTGTGAGTATTGGAAGATAAGTTTATTCTTTCTTTCAATTATATCAGAATATTTTTGTTTGTGTGGTTCTAATGATATTCACAATATTATCTTTCATAATAGAGAGTATTTTTTTTACCAAAAATTAGAAATGTTTACATTTAGTTTTATTTCAGTAGGATAGGAAATTTCGAAAAATTGATGATGATTGCACTTGGCATGTAGAAGTAAAACATAGGCCTTTAAATTTCTTTTTCATATTTGGTGCTCCATTCTTTGATACCTTGAAATGTACTATGAAAGTTCAATATTTTTGTGTTTTTGAAGCATAATACTCATAGTAACTTGCACTGGAATTACACCTTAAGCAAAAAACTCTTAATTGAAGCAATTGTTAATATTGCTGAAATATTACAGGGAAAGTTTACTCACGAAGACATGGGACGGTTTTTCTTTTATTAGATAGTCAAACGTAATATCTCTTTAAGTGATTCTTCGCAAGTATGATTATTAAGGCAAGAATTAAGTAAAAGAATATAGTTTGATTTTGGTTGCAATTCAGTGCCGGAGAAAACAATTAGGAAAATAGGTGCTTTCTGTAAGCTAAGCAAGATATGATTTTTTATTCAAGTTGCTTCATCCCATAAACTTTTTGTACCTTCAAATATTGGATCACTTACCATCCAATTTCGTTTTAGTGGGTTAAATTTCAATTCCAATAGCTTTTTTAACGTTATTACTTTTCTTTATTTTCTACGGTTTGAAACGTTTCAATATTGAATTTGGGAATAACTCAATTACTGATAAAGTTCCAGATTTTGATCCTCATGCCTTTTCTTTCAGAGTATCTTTTCCAAAATTCGTAATGTTTATGTTCAGGTTTACAAGGAAAACTTCCGACTTAGAAACTGAATTTAATATCTGCTAAAATATATAAAACAGGTATAATATAGTAGTAGCTTTACTGCCTAATGATGCTTATTAGCTTTAGGAAAACTTTAATATATTAGGTTGTTTTGCTGTTTGTTACCGTGAATAAGCTCGAAAAAAAGGGGGTCAGAAATGAGTGACCTCCAGTATTTATTCGGGAGACCAACTCTTACTGATTTACCAGTCTCTTGTTATTACGCTAAAAACTTCAGGAATTGTGTCCGTACAGAAACTATATTTACCTTGGCCATAATTTTCTGTAATAGTGCTTTCGCACTTCATATTTACTCAGTTCAATAAGCCTGTCTACTCATATCTAAGACATTTCTGTCATTACATAACATTTCATTCAATAATCTGGAAAATAGGGGAAGCAGTTTTTCGCAGCTTCTACACCTTCAATTGTAACGTGTCAGATTACAACCCTCCCTCCTCAGGGAACTGCGTTGTCAAGGCCAGCCATATTCTTTCTTCTCTGAGGGCAGGCCCTATCTTTTATTTTCCGTTTAACACGCATTCTTCCCCACCCTTGTGTTTTTTTATGCTCCAGAATCTCTTATTACTGTATTGTTTTTTTTTAGTATTTTTATTTTCTTTGGTCAAAGTATGATCCTTCGGTAGGTTTCGATTTTAGGAGCTTCAGGGTTTGTGTTTTTCCATCGTTAGTATTTTGTATTTTTCCCTTATAACTACCATATAAATATAAATATAACTTTTGTAAAACCTTTGGAAATTTGACACCAATTCTAAAAAGATTAATAAAAAAGAAAGAAAAAAAAGATTGATAGTATGACATCCGATACCACCAAAAGGCAACTTCTAAAGCTTTCGTATGCGCAGATTGTACTTCCATCCACGGTAGTTCACATTATTGAAAATTAATTAGACCAGGATACTGCACCCTTAGAATCAGTTGATGTTGAATGTTTTAAGTTCTGTTGCTGGGTATTTTCAGCATTTGCGTTTCATCAGAGAACCAAAGCGTTGATTGAAGTTCAGTTTTAATTGAGATTAATTATAATTAATTGAATAAACGTTTGCAATTACAGTATTGATATGTATGATTGACATGACATTCATTATGGTATACATATAAAACGGAATTGCAGTGCTCTCTCTCTCTCTCTCTCTCTCTCTCTCTCTCTCTCTCTCTCTCTCTCTCTCTCTCTCTCTCTCTCCCTTGACTAAAATTGTCACAAGCCAGGGATTTTTTAACCTTTTGTCTGATTAATCTTCCAGTCACTGTTCTACTTCCTCTTAGGCTTCTCATATGACGTATAAAATAACTTGATATACCATTATGTTTTTTTGTATTGTGCATCTCTTGTATGAATTATTTTATTCTTAGGTGAGTTCTTTATCCGAAAACAATTACTTCTATATAATGTTTTTGTATATGAGCTTTTCTTGTAGGCCTATACTAGAAGGACACACGACGACGTACATTAATTATTACCTTATTTCTTTTTACACTCACACACACACACACACACACACACACACACACATATATATATATATATATATATATATATATATATATATATATATATATATATATATATTAGCGGTTATAAAAATTGGGAAATATTGTAAATATTTCAACATTTCAGAGAACCTTTAAAAATTTTAAAGATGTAATTGACTGAATGTATTCTTAAGGATATTCATATGCACACACACAAACAAACAAACAAACTAACACGCGTAGAACTTGAAGGCAGTCATAAGAAATATTGATGATTTATTAGTAATTTTTAGTACCTGTACTCGAAATACTTTAACGATCAGTAACTGAATTAAGAATCAAGCTAATCCAATACCTAACTGTTTAAAGAAGAAAGAAGGAAGAGGTTCTTGCTTGATTCATTAAAAAAAAAAAAAAAAAAAAAAAATTCTTCTGGGCAACATTATCTACGCGTTGTAAAGTTTTATTCATATTCGTATAGTCACAGACGCTACAGTCTATTTTGTTTTCATGGAATTGTAATCTTTAATAAACCTTTATTCTGCCATGATTAGTTGATCCATAAATATCTTAAGAGATTAATCTTAATTCTGAACTAAAAGAAATCGTAGATATCAGCCAGTCTGAAAGTTCATCCTTCATACCGTTATTTCATTTTACAAATGAATGATTTCAATCGATATTTTAATACTCTTCCAAATGAGATTCAATATAAACCGAATTTATTTATTTATTTATTTTTTTTTTTGTGGGGGGGGGGGCTGTATGACGCCTAAATGAGTGCCGTAGGGTAGTTCGTAATTTTTATGATATCCATCATTATAATGTAGACAATAAAGATATGTTGCTTTGTTTTTCATAATAGCTAATAGAATTTTGTTTTTATTTACGCTTCGGCAATGTTTGATTTAATTCGTATACATATTGAAAATGGCCTGTGTAAAATTTTAGAGATTTAT
>NC_090739.1:28057186-28062186 GCF_036898095.1 Palaemon carinicauda
CAATGAAAAAAATCTTACTGTCCATGTGATTCTTTTTCATTATGATTTCAAATGGTATGAATTAAGATGAAAAAAAGAATCTTACTGTCAATGTAATTCCCTTTCATTATGACTTCAAATGGTGTAAATTGAGATGAAAAAAATACTGTCATTATAATCTTAGTAAGATGTGTTCAAATTTTTAAAATAAGTTTTACACATTGGACCTGTTTAATTACTGGGCAGGTTTAATCATTAAAGAATTTACAGTATATTGCATTATCGGATATCATTATTTCACAATTCTTTTAAGAGATTTTGAAAGGAGAAAATTATCTTTAGTAGTAGAGATAACTGTAATTTTGATTAACTTTAATATTTTGGCATTTTGCACTTGGAGAATAGTAACTACATTAGTTGAATATGTTTGTGGTAGCTCTAGTCTTACTGATTATCGCTCAGTTTCCATGACTTCAGTATTATCTAAAGTTTTTGAACGTCTTTTGGCCCTTCTTATATTTCCAATGCTGTACAAAAATCCATTCATTGTGGTCAGAAAGTTCGTGTGATTGGCCTCTATTTTAGTGCTGCCCTTGACCGTGTTGATAGTGAGGCCCTTGTTTTTAAACTTAAACTGAGAGGAGTATAGTTTGTTTGAACGTAGCCCTCTATATGCTAAATCTATAAATAGCGATCTAATTTTAGTTAGGGGTATGCTGAAATTTATGTGGAATAAAGTTGAACCTTAGTCATAATCTAAGTGTGATTGTAAGTCAAAAACAGTGGCTCCTCAGCATCAAAATCTTTGCATTTACAATGTCCCTTTAAAATAAACAATGAATTTAGAATTCTGTATGTGGTTCTCGATTGCAAATTTACTCTGTAGAAACACATTCGGTTTATTTCTTCATTTGCCCAAAAAATAGTCATATTGAAAATCTGAAGAGTTTAGATGATCAATCTATCCTTGGAAAATGTTTTAATTCTTTCACTATCATGTTTTGATTATTGTCCTGTCTTGTCTTAAGCTGCTGATTCTCCTCTTGATTTGTTGGACAAAAACTTGAGATTCATTAAATTTCTTATTCTGGTCTCGCCTACTACATCATAAGGCTCAATACTACGCAGTATTTTAGAACTTTTATTTCAGCTGTGGCCAGATAATGGAATGATCTTCCTAATCGGTCGGTTGTGTCAGTGGAACTCCACTATTTCAAACATGTTGCAATTGCTTTCCTGTTGAACCGGTTGATATAAGCAATGTATCATAGCTTATATATGACTGATCTATTTTGATATTGCTACTGATCTTAAAATATTCTATATATGTCCATTATTTCTCATATGTAGTTTATTCATTATTTTTTTATTTCCTTTCCGCAATGGGGTACTTTCACTGTTGGGGCCCCTGGGCTGTTAGGATCGTGCTATTTCAACCATGGTTGTTTCTTGGTTAAAGATAATAATAATGATGATGATGATGATGATATTAATAATAATAGTAATAATAATAATAATAATAATAAAATGACGTATTCAAACACTAAAAAAATATTTTTTTATTGGTTCCAAGATCCAGATAGTCCTTAGTTTCGTAGGTATGTCGAACATCAACCTTTTGAATTTTTTATGCTTTATCAGGTTATTATTTACTGTATGTATTCCGTTGTAAACTATGTGTTAGTTGGCGTCTGAATAGCTATGGCTATGTAAGGTAAACCTCGCTCTCTATAATTGTGTCGAGTAAATTTGATTTTGGTAAAACAGACACGTTAATTTTTTTTTTTTTTGTATAATTTCAAGACTTATTTTTTTCTATGTCCTTCGTAATCATACATGCTTATACAGCTTTGGGGTTTTTTTTAGAGCACTATTTTAATTGATGGTTACTCTCTACGTAATTATGAATTCATCCTCAATCTACCTGTGTATCACCAATACTAGGTAAATTGAATTATTCTGTAATAATCTAATTGTCACATAGCACAGGAAATATTTTTGACTCTTCAACGCCATTTAGTAGACGACATGTAGGCTACTTCAATCAAAATGTGTCAAAGCTACCGTGAAATGAAAAGTGAGGATAGAAATAAATGTGAAACAGAGTTCAGTACTCAGAGGACCAAGTATAATCGAAAAATAGCACTTCGTGTTACGAGGTGCAATTAACAAGAAAGATTTTTTTTTCGTGCAATTGATTAATTGCGCTGTTCATCATTAATTACCCTTGTTTATTTGGTTTTCATTAGAAATGCCAAATTTCATTTTATATCTGACTATTCATAAGTGTAGTACACACAGTAAAATTATGATATATATATATATATATATATATATATATATATATATATATATATATATATATATATATATATATAGTTATGGATAAAACATTTATTTGTATACATATGTTAATGCATATAAAGCAAGTTATATTAATGGTTAACGGTTAATAGTACTGTACTTCTTTACTGCCTTTACCTATGCAAAATAAGCATTTCTTATTTAAGACATTTTCTAACTGGTGGTAATAATCGTGATTAAAAAAAGATAATTTGTGATACATGCAAATATATATTGCATGATGATTGGCTGTAAACTTAATTGACGCAGTGATAAAACGTAAATATCATTATTATGCAATAGACATGAGGGGAGGATATATGCCACAGTACATTCAATTGCAAAGTAGTAATTTTATATCCTAAGTTTATCATAGCTATAATACCCGAAAAATTAAGGCAAAGATTGACTCGTAAGATTTATCATCATTCTGAATAAGGAATAAATTTTGGCCTTGTAAATTTAGACTGCCTTTCAGTGCTGTTTTGTGGAAAATGTACCAACACGGTCGGACATATTTCTTTAACCTAATATTCATTATTTTTATCATTATCTTCTTCAAATATCATGGATACTTGAGGAACGAGCAATGAGCAGCAAGTTACCTCAGATTAGATCCACACATATATGAAAAAGAAAAGAAGAGGAGAGATGATTAAAGCATCAGAACTGCTTATGTATTAAGAGAACAAGAAATAATTATTATAATACATATGAATGATAAACAGATATTAATTAAAGCTAACCGATTTTAAACTCTCGATATTAACTATTTAAAGCACAAATCATTTTTGTTTGTGTGAGGGCATTGGAAATGTCACGTTGGGAGAGTGGATTTAAGTGAGTACAAGTGAGAGGGGAACTCTAATATTAGTGGGCGTTAAAAGGTTGAATTGAGATAGGACCATTGCATGGAGGAGAGTAATTGTGGAGGGGTATGGGGCGTAATGGTAGAGGATGGATTGCTAACGGTTTTTAGTATGGGTCATGGTCCTAAGGAAGAATGGCTCTAAATTTGGCACGTTGTGTGATTAAAGTTAATAAAGAGAAGGAATACAAAAAGAAAAAAGTATGCCATTTCCTTCGTCCAATTTAAAGAATATAGCGTATTGTAGTAGTTTAAGTAGTAAAGTTAATTATTTTTTTATTGTAGGTAATACATGATTACTTGTGTTGGTTCCTCATACACCATGTATTCACGAAAACTATAAGAGAAAAATATCTAAGCCGAAATCCATTGGTAGAGTATATGTTATCGAGAATGAAAAAATACATATTGTTAATGAGGTACCCGGTTCAGGTGAATTTAAAAATAATGATTATATACCATGAAGAAATTTGAAGAAATGCACACCACAAATCCCCATTATGGCAGGGATTGCCAACGCATTTGAATTGAGAATGAGGAATTTTTAGGATGGTAGTTTCTGATAAAGCAGGAAGTAAGTATGCACGGATCCCCAATGCATCGTAGCCTATCTAGTAAGTACGCTCAATTTAGAAAAAGCAGTTCAATAGTGTGTGTTGGAAAACCTGAGGAAGCATATCTTAAATGAGCTGTTAATCTTTTATTGCAAAATAAAATCAAATTGATTAATATCTCCTCGGAAGGCTTAAAACATTATTGATTTCAACATGAAGTTTAAGAAGTTTACATCTGTTTGAAATCCTCCATAGGCACGTTCCTTATTTTTTTCATCTCCTTGCTAGTCAACATCTTTTGTGTTTACATCACTCAAGAGATTATAATTTGCTGGCATAGAGTGTGCTGATGATGCTGTCCTTATTAGAAGAATACGACAGGATTTGCAATGCTTGCTTACCAGAATGCATGAAATATCACTCGAGGTTGGGCTTAAGATAAATTGAAGAAAGATAGAGATGACGAGAACAAAATATGCAATGGAAAAGGAAATATCGTTGGAAGGAGAAAGGATTACTGAGGTAGAATCGTTTAAGTATTTAGGAACTATGATCTCCAGTACAGGGTCATTAGAATTTGAGTTTAATGAAAGATTGAAAAAACATATCAACCAATGGCTAGGTTGGGTATGGAAATTAAAATCGCCTGAAATTACATATAAAAATCAGGCTATGTATCAGTTTAGTGAAATCTGTATTACTTTATAGACAGTAGTCGTGGTATGACAATAAAAAAAAATCTATAGATTTAGTAGAATTGAGAACAAAGCCCTCAGAAGAATATTGGAAGTTAAATGACAGGACAGGATTAGAAATGAAACTATAAGACAGATTACTCGAGTGCCATATGTGGATGAGATCATGGAGATGGTTTGGGGATGCTCTTCGCACTCCCCAAACTTTTAACTGGGCTCCACAAGCCACTAGAGAGTTGAAAGACCCAAGCCTACATGGCTGAAAACTATGAAGCGTGAAGTAGATGATGAATGAAGTATTGATTTAAAAGCTCAAGATATAAACGGCTGGCAAAATCTAACCGAGGCCCTTTGCGTCAATAGGCATAGGAGGAGATGATAACGATGATGATGATAAGAGATTGTGCCTCTTAGATCTTATTCAGAGTTCTTAACGAAGGCTTCAGCGTTGCACCTGTCTGTGATGTGAAACGTTTTTAAAATCATAATTGTTTTGAAGAGGTTCATTATGCGGAGCCAAGTATGTTTTGAAGAGGTTCATTATACTCAGACAAATAGACG
>NC_090739.1:28067186-28074686 GCF_036898095.1 Palaemon carinicauda
CTCAGGGATACCAAATCTTGCAATCCATTCTGAGAGTAAGGCAGATGTACATGAGGCGGATGTTGCAGTTTCCATGGGAATGGCTTCAGGCCAACGAGTGGAGCGGTCGATGACGGTAAACAGGTAACGATGTCATTGTGATGTGGGTAGGGGGCCTACAACGTCGACATGAATGTGTGTAAAACGACGCTGAGGTTGAGGAAAGGTGCCCACTCCTGAATCTGTGTGTCGATGTACTTTGGAAGTTTGGCAAGAAGTACAGGCGCGGACCCAATCCTTAGCATCCTTAGAAATGCCGTGCTAAATGAACTTTGTCTTCAGCAGCTGTGCGTTAGAACGGCACGAGGGATGGGAAAGGCCTTGAATGAAATCAAACACCTGCTGGCGCATGGGAGGAGGAATCCAAGGTCGCGGTCTACCAGTACTAACGTCACAGAGGAAGGTGGTGTTGGAGTCTTCGAGGGGGAAGTCTTCCCAATGGAGGGGCGTGTAGTATGTCTTACATGCTTGATACTCTGGATCCTGTCGTTGGGCTTCAGCCAGGGTGTTGTAATCCAATCCCAATTGAATGGCAGCCAACGTGTTTCTTGACAGGGCATCGATAACGGGATTCATTTTCCCAGGGACGTATTGAAGGGTGCAATTGTATTCAGCCATGGCGGAGAGATGTCGGCGTTGACGGGCGGACCAGGCGTCAGACTGTCGAGTGAAGGCGTGCACCAGAGGCATGTGGTCTGTGCGAATGACGAAGGGCGTACCTTCTAAGAAATGGCGAAAGTGACGGACAGCCAAGTGCACCGCCAGCAATTCTCGATCGAAGGTAGAATAACCCGAGTCTGCCTTGGACAGTTTTCTGCTGAAGAAGGCCAATGGGCGGAGCGAGCCGTTGACCACCTGCTCGAGTACTGCACCAATTGCGACGTCGCTGGCATCGGTCGAGAGAAGGAGAGGGGCATGTGGGATAGGAAAAGTGAGAGCCACAGCGGTTGATAGGGCCTTCTTTGCATTGCAGAAGGCCGGTTGACAAGTAGGAGTCTGCGTTGACCAATCGTCGGTGGGCGACATCGACCAGAAGGTGGAAATGAGTGAGGAAATCCGCACCGAGGATTGGCAATGTGACGTCAGCAACGAAAAACTTCCAATTAAATTTACCGTTTCCGAACGATAATGTGAGGTTCTCGTAACAGTAGGTGGGTATCGCAGATCTGTTGGCAGCTACCAAGCGGACGTCGGCAGACGTAGACAGACTACGTCGTGTCCTGAAGAGTTCCCTTGGCAAAAGAGAACGACAAGCACCCGTGTCTACCAAAAATCGCATGCCCGTTCCTGCATCATGTAAAAAGAAAAGATTAGAAACACGGGAGGCCACCGCCACGAGCAATGGCCTACTTACACGTTTTTTGGCCACTGACAATCCTTGGCACATTTCTTTGCGGTTGCCCCGAATCTGAAGTGGTAGTAGCAAAACTGCGGCGGATGAGAGTTAGTAAGTGGCTGTAGAAGTCGTCGGTTAGGGCGCGAGCCAGTGGTGGGTGGTTGAAGGCTTTGTCGCCACTTCGGCACGTCACGGGGTAGGCGTGTATGTCCAATGGCATTCATGTCAGCTTCGGTTGACGTTGAATATGTGTCCTCTTCGTCAGGGGTGGAGGTGTTGATGGAGGTCTTGAAGTGGCTGTCCATAAGGGCGTTGGCTTTGGTCATCAAGTCCTTTATGGGTAAACTATTGACATCAGGTATGGCAGTGCGTACAGGTTCGGGTAAACGGTGTATCCATAGGGCACGAAGTAGGTTCACCTCTCGAGGAGAGCCGTCTGCGGCAGGTTGCAGGCGAGCGATACTGGTCATTTCCCTGAGGGCGAGCGAAGCCGTTTGGTCCCCCAACGGTTGTTGAGAGAGCTGAAAAAGCTTTGCTATACGGGCGGCTGGTGACGGCGAGTACTGCTGCAGAAGGTGTGTTTTGAGGGCGTCATACGCTATTGGGGTGTCTCCTTGCTTGTTCACAAAGCCAGTAGGATATTTCCGGGAAGGTGTCCTCGGGTATTGCCGCAAGAACATAATCTGCTTTGGTGGTTGAGCGAGTCACGCCCTTGATGCGAAACTGGACTTCTTCGCAATGAAACCAAGCAAAAGCCTCTCCGCTGGCGAATGATGAAAGTTTCCATGGGGCAGCCGCAGCGCCAACTTCCATAGAGTCCGCCATAGTACCAACGATGGAGGGGCGAGGGGGGGGGGGTGGAAGGCAGGAGGAGCAAGTCAACTTCCGGGGTCACCAATGTGACGGGCCGAGAGAAGGTTGTGACTCAAAGACAGGATGAAAGCAACTTAGTGAGTTTATTATAGAGCACTCTCCTTTGAATACAAAAGCTCAAGGCAACAAGAAATTTCATGTTCAAAATCGACACGTTACCTTTACTGTTGAGGAAAACAGACATGTTTTTTCAGGCTCTTTTTAGTGCGAGGGAATAGCGAAGATACAGCATAATATATACACAAAATGAACTATGTACGATCGTGTGACACACGGTTGGTACAGTACATAGGAACCAATGGTGAGATATTGGCCTTAAGGCGGACGGCGGCAAGTTTTTGTTGGTACCGAGCAAAAATATGTATGGATACCCATTACGTTTTCTAACTTACAAATTATTATTTTCATTATGCAACTATTTTTCGTTTGATTATGGAAATTTATATGCTTTGGGCATTATTAAGATGGTAATGAGCTTTTCATTCTAGTTCAGTCTAAATATATTACATAATTTTGTCCTTTTCTCTCTAAGCTTAAAATTTACAATGGTTTTATTGAGTATCATTTTTTGTTAACATAGAATTTAATTTACATAGTGTATATTAAATCTCTCTCTCTCTCTCTCTCTCTCTCTCTCTCTCTCTCTCTCTCTCTCTCTCTCTCTCTCTCTCTCCCCAAACTGCTATGAATTTTGTCATGGTTACTTCAGCCAAGTTGAGTTAACCTCGTTAGGAGTTCGTAACAGAATTGAATTTTGAATGAGACAATATTTAAGGAAAGATGCCTCTGAAAATATTATCTAAAGATTTTTATATTCATGTTTAAACAATTTTATCTTGAAAGCAATTTATATTATTGTGATATAAAAACGGTAAAAAGCTAATATTTTTATCAAGACTATTCGTATCGTTAAATATCCTTTCTTAAACTATGAAAGGGCTCACATGTGCTGTAGGCATTTCTGTTTGCTAGTCTTTATCTATGTTTATTCATTAATGTAAGTTAGAAATACTGCATGTTATGTTATATTTTAACTTTCAAAGGCGTATGAAAATTGCATAAAGAAAGAATTTTCCCATGGTGTTTCTTATGCTCCAAAATGTATTGAGTCTCTCTCTGTTTGATTATTCACAAATTGTGAAAGAACATATTTGTGAATACGTTCTATTTATACTTTTCAAAACTGTTTGTAATATATCAGTCACCAGGTTGAACTCAGTAATTAGTATTATCAATAGAAATGGGGGTAATCAACAAACCTCCGATGCAGAACGAAAAGCAAAAATATATGAACGGTAAATACTTTATCTATAAACGAAAACATGCTTGCGAGAGCAGTCCCCACAAAACAAAATAGTTTGGCAGAAGAGGAAGGAAGCTTTTAAAATACTCTTTCGATATCGCGGAAATTTAACCATGAATCTTTGGTTCTTCGCATCATTCACAGCCAAAAGCTCTTTGACCGGGAATAATACCTTAAGTGATAAAAGCACTCGTTACCATGGGGTGTTCGGGAGGATGCTTTTACGGGAAAGAATAACCAAGTCAGGTTTATAAAAGGGAGCTATTTTCTTCCCTTTTGTTAAAGCAAGATATAATTTTTGGAAAAGAAAATATTTCAATTTTACACTCATAAAAGAAAGTTCATACACGTGTATATATATATATATATATATATATATATATATATATATATATATATATATATATATATATATAGATATATACATATATATATATATATATATATATATATAGATATATATACATATATATATATATATATATATATATATATATATATATATATATATATATATATACATACACCAGCTTTAACAGCTGTGTGCCACCTTTCTCCTCACAACTGAAGCATAGTTTATTCAAACTCTTACCAGTTGGATATTAAAACCTTTTTGTTCTAGCACTTATTCCTCTCTATAAAGCGAATTCTTACACAGTGGTTTTACTGTGACAGATTGCCATTCATAGTTTTTTTATTTATTTATTTATTTACTAATTTTTTTTTTTTTTTTTTTTTTGTATGACCGCAAGCCAGTTTTGTAACGATTTACTTTTCAAGTAGCTTACATTGTCAGTGCCCAATTTATACCTTTATCATTTCAAACAGTTTTACCTTCTCTACCACTATTGTTTTTCACTTGCCTATGTATTTGTAATGATCATGTTTTATTTTTTAAATAAGCTTCTTTCAAGCTCAAGGCCTTTTGCTTAACAGTGGGTTATGGGTTAAATTATTTTCTGTATCTCGTAACGCGTAATTTATTTACTCCCTTTGATTTTGATATATTTATCATTGATAGCTTTTGTAATAATTTTTAGAATACTAAATAAATTTATTCAGATACCAAGGCATCTATCAGAATAGCATTTTTATCCTCTTCCCCTAATAAGGTTTTCCTTATCATTGCTGTAATGCGATTGTCCTTCACGGTACACAGTTCCACACTTATTCCAATCGTCTCTTGCCTCGTGGAGGTTTCCTCGCTTTCATTTAACCTCCAATTATCTCTTAACTTTATTGTTTGTGACAGCCAATCCTTCCCTGTGACTCAACGCTCGCTAGACCATACGACCTTAGCATATTGCTCTTTGGAGAGTCGTCCTGATTGCCCTTATTATTTTTCCTGAGTTAGAATTGTGGAGGCGTGGAAACAATTTCTGGTTGCTATTCGTGTCGAAATGGTGTCACTCATCAGTGAAGGAAATAAAGGTATTAATCTTTGGATGCCAATTTTCTCATAGGGATGTAGAGTTTAGTTCTCTTTCTCTGTTTTATGTCTGTTATAATTCATTTTGCTTGGATTGTGTAAATAATGTTTCCTCTTCTTTTGTCTTTATAGCTTTGTGAGATTTCGCCTGGGGCTCTGATCCCGAGGTCGTTAAGAGAATCCAGACATTGATATATCAAAATATATATGGCTTATTTGAATATGAAAAACACGTAAAAATGTGCAAAATTTATCATATATATATATATATATATATATATATATATATATATATATATATATATATATATATATATATATATATATATATATATATATATAAAATGACGGGTCAGATGAAAGGTTACTGTTTTGATGTAAATCTCAATTAGTTTTTCGAATTTTTCATTCAAATTAGACATGAAAATTTAATTTTCCTACTAAATCAGCTTATCAAAATGGGCAAATCAGACTACAGAAGCCATTGCTCCTCTTACGTCTGTAAATATGACAAAAAGTGGGTGTTTTTTAGAGTTCTGACGCATTATGAGATTTAACTTCAACATTTGATTAATTTTACAGCATGTTTGTTCAGGAGTTTAAGTGGTTGAGTAGATTATTCTTGGTTAAGCATTTCCCTAAATAGTGTGCTTATTTCATTTGTTTGTTTACAATCTCATTACTCTCCGGGTTCTCTAAACTTTTCAACCAGATCATTACTGAAGGCAAATACAGTACAGCTAGTTAGGAAATCGACATTCCTAGAATTTTTTTTTCTTTTTTCTATCAACTGAATTTTCTTTCTACATTCCATTGATATTTGACGTTTATTTGTTACATAAAATATTTTCATAAACTTCACATGGATTTGGTCAACATTTTGTTAAACTAAAATACTGTTGCTTAAAAAGTAAGCTTTTTATTTTTCCACTTCGAAGCGTTTTCGGGCATTTTGTCGTAATCTTCCCCCTGGAGGATATTTTCTCTTTGACTTTTATAACGAGCGGATGTACCTGCTTTTAACTAAGAGGTTCTTTGAACTTCTGGCTTTTTTAACGTAGTATTCATCATTTTTCTTTTGCTTTTTTATGAATTTTGATTTAAATGCTATCAGGAAGATTTCCTGACCTTTTCAAATTCATACATACAACTGTATTCGTAAACAGATATGTGCTTCAAATATATACATTAGAAAGGTTATGCAGGAATATTAGCACGTGAGCAAGACAACGTTCACTGGTTACGAATTACAATTATTGATTTTTAAAAATTTAGATATGTCGTATACTACAAAATCTAAGCTTATACCTTATTTTCAACGTTTCAAAGTTTCTTTTCACAAGCTGGGTTATAATTTTACTCCTAGTATACAGTTAATATTACCTGCATGTCTTCCTAATAATGTTGCATGAAGGAGGCTGATTAGAAACAGCGAACCCATATGGAAATGGGTAAAGCTAGAGGCAGAGAAGAAAAATGTTTTAATATGTGTTGTAATATCCAACACGGACTACTTTCTCTTAGTTCAGGACAAAGACGTTAATTCTTCCATTCAAAGAGCTGCAATTATCAAGAACTAGACCTCTCAGCAGCTGATTCTCACAATAGCCCCTGTCTTCATTAGACGTATGATATACGGCCTTGCCATGCTGAGACCAGCAATAACGTCCATTGTTTTCTAAGAATGACAACGCATCCCCTTTAGTTCAGTGCAGATGTGACGTTTCACACTAAGTAAAAGTTGCCATACCGTCTTAGAAACGAGATACGGTTACTCTAAATTGATTTATGTTTTGGACGCAGTGCAGAAATAATAAGTTCTCAGACCCACAGTTAAGGATTTAGTTCAAAACACAGAGAGAGAGAGAGAGAGAGAGAGAGAGAGAGAGAGAGAGAGAGAGATGATATTGCATTTTTATTTTTAAAGAATTGAGCTAAAAATTAGACAACCATTTTCCTGTGAATTAAGTGTAATACATTTTTCAAGCGAAGTCATGCTAATCGTGAAGAATGCATTGCTTTTGTTGAAAGATATATTGATTGATATAGTTATCAAGACATTTGATTTACCTTGCAAATTGTGAAATTATGGTAAACCTACACTCACAGAGTAACATTTGTATAACATGGTTGCTGCGACATTGTGTACGAAGCATTTCTTTAATTGAACATTAAAGGTTTATAGGTCGCTCATGAATGGCTGAGGCAAGGGACAGTGACATTTTCCTAGCAAGCAGAACAATGCCTCATCGACTGACCATAAATACAGCGCCTAAGCCCCCTCTCCACCCAAGGAGGGCCAGGCAATAGGTGCTGATAACTCAGCAGATAGACCTATAGGCTCCACCAAACCCCCATCCTTCGCTCACAAGGATGGTGGGATTGCAGCGACCAAAAGAAATAACGAGTTTGAACAGGGCTCGAACCTCAGTCAAGTGCTCACCAGTCAGGAACTTTACCACATCCGCCACCACAGCCCTACTTTTCCCACAAGCAGCTCTTAAGCTCTGACTGAGTGGG
>NC_090739.1:28079686-28092186 GCF_036898095.1 Palaemon carinicauda
GAATATTTTTTCTTGAGCACAGTCCATGGAGAGAAAGAATTTATTACTACTGTTGCTGTTAAATTAACCTGGACTGTTATCTGCACAGATTATTTGCTTGATGTGAATCGTTACTGACGAGAGAGAGAGAGAGAGAGAGAGAGAGAGAGAGAGAGAGAGAGAGAGAGAGAGAGAGAGAGAGAGGGGCGTTTAAATTTTCAAAACAAGAGCAATGTGTTTGTTCACGGATTTAGGCAGTGAAAGCTGGGTGTACATTTTGGATTATCTTTTATTTTGGTATTCGTATGTAATGAAATGTGTTTCTCACACTTGCAAAAGTGCTCTTGCATGCGCACATATACTCATATCTGCTTACGAATACGCTTGGTATTAAGGTTGTATACATACGTGTATGTATCTTCATTTGCAAAGTATGCGTATTCCACTCATTTTCCACTTGGTAGGTAAGCAGCCGAAGGTCACCTTTTTGAAATGTTTTATTCCACAGATTTACTTATTATCTTTTCTGTATAATAAAGCCAAGTTACCGATTATATTAGTTAAGCATGAGATTAAAGAAAATTCTGATAGGAAAGTGTATGTCTCTCTCAAGTTTTTCATGTATTAAAATACTTCGATCTGAATATATTATTTTTTACTGTAAGATATAACGAGAAAAGTATCCAAAGATTCTGTAGGACAAAGGAAAAGGGAAGATGTCAATTAGAAAGATTGCAACCTACAACAAAGCAAACCAATTTATTGCTCGATGACCCTTTGCCCACAGAAAATACTTTTGTTTTTATCGCTACTGACGTTTCACCACTGTTGCAAGTCTTGAGATCTGCCGTAGGTTGGACTTTTGTAACTATCACCCCGTTAACTTCTGGGTAATCCTTCTAACTGGCAACCAGAAAAAAAAGACAGACCGAAAAAATCCATAACTGTTTTCGGGAAATAGAAATCATCCGAGGTAGACCAAATTATCCAGATTAGAATTTTCTAAGGTTAGTTAAAAGTGTTTTTTAGACCTGGCTTTATAACCATGTACTAAATAGAGCACTTGAAGGTCGACCATTCTTCTTCATACCTATAATTATACTACCAACCTGCTAAAGTAAAGCTAAGTATTATGGAACATGAGTGACTAAGCATTGCGGGTCCTTTAATAGCTAGGAAACTATTTTTGATTTTATAAAAATCAGAATATTAAATTTCTAGCTGACTGGTATTCATATTTACTCATTACGTCAACTAGAATGCAAATGATATATCTAAATATCCATGCATACACTTTTAATCTCTTTGCCTTAATACCTCAATTGGTTTTACTTTATATCAGTGATGTAATGGACCCCAACCTGGGGTCTATGGTTACACCTCTATGCTTCACTAGCCTTGTATCCAAGGGCTCTTTTCAAGATGGTCATCGTTCCCTTGATGCCAGCAATTTACACCTCATTACTTGGGCAACTTGGTATTGCCTGAAGGTATTGTCTCAGGTTTTTCTTTATAAGTCCTGTTGCCCCCACCACCACAGATATTATTTCTTTTTCTTTCAGTTACCATGTATTTTTTCAGGTCGTTCTTCAGTTCTTTTATATTTTGTTATTTTCTACCTCTCAGTTCTATCGAGGCCAAAATAACTGGGTACTGTCACATCTATAATCTTTGCCGTCTTTTCTTCTTTATTCCAGATCACAATATCAGGTCTTATAGTACCTCCTTCTATATATCTTCTTATCGGGATTATCTTATCATGAAAGATGGTAATGCCTCTATTGGAGGTAACTGGGTCTGGTTCATACTCCCATACCTTTTCTTTCAGTACATGCACATTAATCTATAAAATAGAAAAACCTTTACAACTAGTATTCCCAACAAAAAATTCAATGCTGATGATCTTTTTTTCATAATCAGTTATTTATATTGGATATATTTTTAGGCTTTACCATATTTTTCTGTATTTATGGGCTATAAATCATTACATGGTTTTGTTTTTAGGAATACTGGATGAAATATGATGGCGCATTGTTGATGTTTGAATGTAGGATATCTTTCATTCATCATAATTATTTTCGCTCCATAAATAAACCATTACGTCAATAATTTACATATGCTATATGTATATATATATATATATATATATATATATATATATATATATATATATATATCTGTGTGTGTGTGTGTGTGTGTATACACATATATGTAAAATGTGTCTCAGAATCATAGGAGGTAAAAAATAAGAATGTTAAAAAATGTGCGAGTTGAAACGAAAATGATGGAAATCGTCCGAAAATTTTAATTTAAAGTTTTTCGGACAAAGAACATTTGATTTCGGAGAGTAGCGAATGAAGGTACGAAGTTTAATTGGCAAAAGCTTTTTGGGTTATAAGAAACAATTTAGTGTTTGTTGAGTTTGTCGATGTTAGAATGTACACATAGTTAACTAATGTTAAAGTTAATGGAATGCATGTTAAATTGAAAAACGTTTATTGAGAGACTAGATTTGGTGTTTTAAAGTACCAAAGGGCCTAAATAAATTATGTTTTAAAAAAATAATGTATTTCGTAAAGGTTGTAAGAACCGTGGCAATAATTTCTTAATGTTGTTACATTGAAGGGTATATAAAAGGTCTTAACTGGGAAAGATGATATGACATGATAAGAAAAGAGTTGTCGTGGACACTAGATGGTTCGTGTAGATCATTTGAGGGTAGTGGTGGAAGATTTCTGTGAGATTTTTTAGGCCTGTTTGTAATATAGATAGAAATGCCTTGCTATACTTTTCTGAACCATATCCATCTTAAATATCAGGTTGATTTAATGTACACTTTATGGAATTAAAACATACACTCACATATGCACACTCACTTACACATATGTATGTGTATATATATATATATATATATATATATATATATATATATATATATATATATATATATATATATATATATAAATGTTTATGTGTCCGTGTAAATGTGTGTGTGGCGTCTTAATTTCGATGATAACATCTGCGGATAAACAAAAATCTAATAACGTTTCAGGAAGAGATGAAAACTCCAAATAGTTTAATACACTTAATATTTGGTGCCGATACATGTTTTGAACCAATTTTATAAAGAATTCATCGTCAGGGCTACATTGGTTAAGCGATGGAATTTCAATTCAATATAAAAACTCAGGCAGGGAAAATTGAAAATAGAAGAATATTTTGAACGGTTTAGGCTGCGTAGATTAAGCCATTGTGACGCCAAAGAAATCATGTTGAACCCGTTGCAGATGAGAGACCATGACCTTTGTCAAGAAGATAGCTATCAGATTCGGCCATGAGATCCTTTAAGCCTTTGTGAAAAAAAAATTCATTTGTTTCAATATTAAACTTTATATCATCTAATTACCAACCATTTGAAGGAATTTTAAGGTTAGGTTTATCGTAACTTTTTAATTAATCTTGGAGTTTACAAATATTTTGGTTTTTCACTGCTATACCCTTTTGTATTGAATTATAATTCAAATGTTTAATCACCATAGCCCTGGTAAAAGATCACGGGGAAAAAATGGTTCGAAATACACGTTGACATAAAAAATTAGATTGAACATACTAGTTGCAGGTTTTTTATTTTTTTGAAACCTGGTTTTTCGATCATCAGTGGTATACGTAAAAACACACGACTACTTAAGCACACACACACACACACACACACACACACACACACATATATATATATATATATATATATATTTATATATATATATATATATATATATATATATATATATATATACACACACTTACACACACACACACACACACATATATATATATATATATATATATATATATATATATATATATATATATATATATATATCTCCATACTGCAAACGGCTTGATGGTATTTTTGCGGCTAAAATATTTTGTCGAAGAAACCAGGGTAAAGTAGATTTTTACTACTTATACTGGTGGTTATTGTTGTTCAGAAGTTAGGGATAATGTTTACTAGAAGTTCAGTGGTGTCTTGAGTTCTATCTAGTTCCAGATTAAAGTTTATTCAACCAAATATTTTAAGGCTTCTATATTTTTCCATTTTGCTATACTACGTTTTATTCCTTCTTTTTCTTAAAGTTAAAGTTAAAGTTGCCTGGTTTCAGTTCACCAGAACGTCTGCCGGGCACGCCCAACCCCCCACTGTGGTGCCCAACCACATGAGTGGCCTCCCCAGTAAACAGCTTAAACTCACGGTCCTGGGCGGGGATCGATATGCTGCCATACGAATGCAAGGCGAACGCGTTACCACTGTACTAGCCAGGAGGCTGTGAAGTGGCTGTGATACTGAAATAGTCATTAAGATATTACGAGATAAAAACTAATGGATTAAAGATAAAATGAACTTGTAACACGATATTTGATTGTAATCTTGTGCGATGTTACAATTAAAAGAATATCCTACTTGATATCAAGGCAGTGTTGTAGAATTTCCTGTGGTTTGAGACCCTGAGCTTCTGTGATCTATAATTTCCGATCATATTACCGAATATCCGCGTTTTCCAATTTTGTTTTAACCCGCAAGAGCCTCATTATATCTTTGATGCGTTATTTCTCTCTACTAAGTTATCAATTTTTCGTTTTGTACGAAACACCGACATCTTCACTTAATTGGCTAATTAGGCAGCTCTTAGAGAAACGGGGTAAACCGTCATGTTCGTTTATATGCGTGCCGAGGAAGCAAGTCTTGTGATTTCGCTGATGCTCTTCAAAGGGCAAACCACTAAATTAGATGATCAGTTTAACTTGGCATGATCAGTCTCCGCTCATGCAATTTAAACTTCGAAACCAAGGCTTCTTACTCAAGAGAGAGAGAGAGAGAGAGAGAGAGAGAGAGAGAGAGAGAGAGAGATTGTTATTGCTCTTAATGTAGGATTGAAGCTTGCCTTTTTCCTAAGTAGAATAATTTTTCTTGAGCACACTCCATGAAGCGAAAGAATTTATTACTACTGTTGCTGTTAAATTAACCTGGACTGTTATCTGCACAGATTATTTGCTTGATGTGAATCGTTACTGACGAGAGAGAGAGAGAGAGAGAGAGAGAGAGAGAGAGAGAGAGGGGAGAGAGAGTTTAAATTTTCAAAACAAGAGCAATGTGTTTGTTCACGGATTTAGGCAGTGAAAGCTGGGTGTACATTTTGGATTATCTTTTATTTTGGTATTCGTATGTAATGAAATGTGTTTCTCACACTTGCAAAAGTGCTCTTGCATGCGCACATATACTCATATCTGCTTACGAATACGCTTGGTATTAAGGTTGTATACATACGTGTATGTATCTTCATTTGCAAAGTATGCGTATTCCACTCATTTTCCACTTGGTAGGTAAGCAGCCGAAGGTCACCTTTTTGAAATGTTTTATTCCACAGATTTACTTATTATCTTTTCTGTATAATAAAGCCAAGTTACCGATTATATTAGTTAAGCATGAGATTAAAGAAAATTCTGATAGGAAATTTTATGTCTCTCTCAAGTTTTTCATGTATTAAAATACTTCGATCTGAATATATTTTTTTTTACTGTAAGATATAACGAGAAAAGTATCCAAAGATTCTGCAGGACAAAGGAAAAGGGAAGATGTCAATTAGAAAGATTGCAACCTACAACAAAGAAAACCAATTTATTGCTCGATGACCCTTTTCCCACAGAAAATACTTCTGTTTTTATCGCTACTGACCTTTCACCACTGTTGCAAGTCTTGAGATCTGCCGTAGGTTGGATTTTTGTAACTATCACCCCGTTAACTTTTGGGTAATCCTTTTAACTGGCAACCAGAAAAAAAAGACAGACCGAAAAAAAACCATAACTGTTTTCTGGAAATAGAAATCATCCGAGGTAGACCAAATTATCCAGATTAAAATTTTCTAAGGTTAATTAAACGTGTTTTTTAGACCTGGCTTTATAACTTTGTACTAAATAGAGCACTTGAAGGCCGACCATCCTTCTTCATACCTATAATTATACTACCAAACTGTTAAAGTAAAGCTAAGTATTATGGAACATGAGTGACTAAGCATTGCGGGTCCTTTAATAGCTAGGAACTATTTTTGATTTTATAAAGATCAGAATATTGAATTTCTAGCCGACTGGTATTCATATTTACTCATTACGTCAACTAGAATGCAAATGATATATCTAAATATCCATACATACACTTTTAATCTCTTTACCTTAATACCTTAATTGGTTTTACTTTATATCAGTGAAGTAATGTACCCCAACCTGGAGTCTATGGTTACACCTCTATGCTTCACTAGCCTTGTATCCAAGGGCTCTTTTCAAGATGGTCATCGTTCCTTTGATGGCAGCAATTTACACCTCATTTATACTTGGGCAACTTGGTATTGCCTGAAGGTATTGTCTCAGGTTTTTCTTCATAAGTCCTGTTGCCCCCACCACCACAGATATTATTTCTATTTCTTTCAGTTACCATGTATTTTTCAGGTCGTTCTTCAGTTCTTGATATTTTGTTATTTTCTACCCCTCAGTTCTATCGAGGCCAAAATCACTGGGTACTGTCACATCTATAATCTTTGCCGTCTTTTCTTCTTTATTCCAGATCACAATATCAGGTCTTATAGCACCTCCTTCTATATATCTTCCTATCGGGATAATCTTATCATGAAAGATGGTAATGCCTCTATTGGAGGTAAATGGATCTGCTTCATACTCCCATACCTTTTCTTTCAGTATATGCACATAAATCTATAAAGAAATCACTTCGTTGCCTCAATGGATTATTATTATTATTATTATTATTATTATTATTATTATTGTTGTTGTTGTTGTTGTTGTTGTGGTTTTCGTTGATGTTCCTGTTCCTGTTTTATAATAATCGTACCTATGCTATTTCATCATTGTTGCCATCGTTTAGGAAAGAGAGAAACTTAATTATTGTAAAAGAAACCCACTCCCATTGGATTATGTTAACAGCTTTCGTAATCCTCAACACATCGAGTAATTCCTTTTACCTTTGATGGATAATGCGCTGTTGAAAACAAAGAAAAAAAAAAGAAACAAATTATTTTTGCAACGAGGGTTGCTGAAATAACTGGAAATTTCATCATAACATTACAAAATAGAAATGATAAGGAAAGGGTGGAAGATCGTGCAGATTAATGGATTTGCCTTACATTAACTTTTTTCCGTCTATTATTCCTTATGTATATTTCTCACGCATAAGACTGAAGATCCCTTTTTAAGTTAAAATGTGATGTAATTGAGAAAAAAAGAAAGACTTATTAATTTTATCATTTTATTTATTCTTTGTGAAAAAATATATTTCATAGGTTCAAATGTTTGTATATTCTTACTAAAACCAAATAGTTGTTTATATATAGTTTTAGTTATGCTTCATATAGAATTGTAACTGGATCTTATAGCAATATTTTTTTCTTTTTTCAGTGAAAATACTTTAAATTTGACTCAAGTGCATAATACAGACTTCTTATTTTGTAAGCCAGACAAACAGAAGGACGGACATTCGCCTAAACTTCAAATTAATATTCTGGTTTAGCGGTAGACCTTCATAAATAAGAAATATTTTCGTCTTGCACGCGGAAGGTTTTTCCTTTCATCCTCATAAAACGAGTGAACTCATTTAATCTCGAAAGAAAGGTTTCTCCAGAGATGGGGTTGAAAGTAAGGAAAAGAATTATGCAAATAAGAAGGGCTCATCTTGGGTTATTGAAAGGGAAAAGTGCCATGGGAAATGATTCTAGGAAGAGTTTAATACCCAATATTTTTTTTTACTCGGTTGGGAAATTGCACAAAAAGTAAATGATATTATTCCGAAAATAGTTTTGTTGTTGCAGATTGAACTTTAGAGGCATCGTCTGTGTTTTGGAATTACAAATTTTAAAAGATGGATTGATTGGATTTTTTTTTATTTTGCGCGCGCGCGCAACTGGAGCGTTTTTTTTTTTTTTTTAATGGAACTCTAAAGAAAATATTCCTGGGAAAGATTTATCCAAACACAGAGATAACATTTTATAAAAACCGTAAACACTCACACACATATATATAGCATATATATATATATATATATATACAGAGAGAGAGAGAGAGAGAGAGAGAGAGAGAGAGAGAGATAAAACAATGAGTTTAATGTAAATATGGATGAAGTAGAAATGCCGGATGACATAATGGAGTTGTGTTTGGGGAGAGTGGTGTTCCCCCCATCCTCCAGTAATTAGTCTCATCCTGCGTTCAGTTGAACACAAAATATGATGGATATTAATTCCCCTCTCTCTCTCTCTCTCTCTCTCTCTCTCTCTCTCTCTCTCTCTCATACATGCACGCACATCTTACTTTCATTTTTTTTTCTTTATAAGTATGATTGATGTGTTATTTTCGTAATCCTTTTAGAGATAACACTGTAGGCCTATTATGTCGTGATCTTCTTCATTGTTATATTCCAAAGAATTATATCATTCACATATTCAAATGATTCTCTCTATCTGCATTTATTAGGGTTTCGATTTGCGATTTTAATGTTTTTGAGAAGGTATCCCTCATAATCATAATACCAAAGGCTGTGTCGTGGTCTGAAAGTAAGCTCATACACGATCATACAAAAGATTTTCCCTGAGTTTGTGTTACTTCAAATGGTCATCTGTGTGCATCATAATATATTTTGGCCTTCTGAGTTAAAGGGTGTTGAAGCGCATGTACGATTCAAGTATTCTTAAAAGAGTTCTTGTTTTCTGGAATGCTTTTTATTTACAAATAGCTATTAATGCATGTAAAATTCGAGTATACTTGAAAGAGTTGTTTTTCTGAGTGTTTTTATTACAAATAACTCAAAATCCAAGAGAAAAAGTTTTCCACCTAATGAGCCTCGATAGTTGAGGGGTGATCTATTGGAGTTTTTTTTAAAGCTCTTAAAGAACTTGTTTATATTTAATGAATTCTTTCTCAACTGAATTTTGGTATATATATATATATATATATATATATATATATATATATATATATTATATATATAATATATATATATATATATATATATATAAATGTGTATATATATATATATATATATGTTATAAATATATATATATATATATATATATATACTAACAGATAAGAAGATCAGAACATTGTTAAAATAAATCTGTCTTAATAAACTTAAAAACGGAATTCTTTCACCCTTCTCAACATATACATATTTGCTGCAAGATTACTCTTCTAAAGTTCCACTGATTCAGCTGCGAGATTAGTAAGAATGTGACATAATCTGGTCACAGCTTCAATGAAACTTCTAGAATACTTTGTAGGGTTGGGTCTTATGATGGAGAAGGTTGAACTACCAGAGTTAACTGCAAACATAGTACTTTCTACGTATAAGATGGTACAGTCTAAGAGATCTGAATGCTAAGGATGGTCATTATTCTGAAAAATCTTAATGCATAATGAACTAACCGATGTTGCCACAGATGAATATCCGGATCCAGCAGCTAAAGACCAGGCAGAACAGTTGTTGAAACGAGTTAGAATGAAAGAATTAAAACATATCTTCTTGATAGATTAATCACCGAAAATCATCTTTAGAGACTTTCTCAAAATATTTATACCGTAATTATATATTCATATGTATATGTCCATGTACATATTTATATGTATATATAGTATAAACACACACACACACACACACACACACACACACATATATATATATATATATATATATATATCTTAGAACTTGATCACGGTGGTCATAGTAATTAGATGGAAACTCAAATGAGTTCATTAATGGAGGAAGCTCATTGGTTGAATAATTGATAATTAGGAAAATATGGGGCAATGGCCTTTGTAATTACTTGGTAATGTTCGTAGCACATATATATCCTACTTGCTCAAGCACAGAGAATTAATGTGTGGATATCAGTCTATTAAGTCGTCATATATCCATATTCAGGGCAGATGCGTAATGTATAAGTTTTGATATTTATACGGATATACATTACGATAGAAAAATATAAATTTTTGGGTAAGTATTAATACTTGTCTACGTTGTGTTTAATATAATGGAAAGGAGACCGTGACAAGTTCCTAAGTATTCGTTTTAATGAGCTCATATTGCCAAGTTCATTTTAACTTGATGTTCGCGCTTAACAAGTTTTACCTCCAGAATTTCATAATTGTTTCTGTCTCTCGCTATAAAATTGAATAGCTCATCCTCGTTCAAGACATATTTTATGCATGTCTTGTCATTGTAATTATGTACAATATGCATGATTCTATTTTCAAGAATACCAATTCTAGTCAAATATGAATGATGAACACTCTTCCTCACTAATAATTTTCCTGTTTTTATTTCATTGCTTATTTCCTTTATGAGTGAAGATTATAAGATAGATTTTGATCAAGTTAATTTTTATTTTCCTTAATATTATGTTACTTGATACTAAAATTAGAAACATTTTCATTTTAATATAGCTCCATTACTGGAGGGCTGCTTGATTCTTCCGTTTATTATTATTATTATTATTATTATTATTATTATTATTATTATTATTATTATTATTGTTATTATTATTATTATTATCCAAGCTACAATCCAAATTGGAAAAGCAGAATGCTACAAGCTCAAGGGTGAAAAGAAAATCAAGAAGAAATTAATAAACTATAAAGGAGAAATAGTAAAAATGTATAAATATATTAAGATAAGAACCTTACAGATATTTATGTATATACTATGAAATTAGTCTTTTGTCACACTGTTTAACAAAAAGTCATTCCACAATCAAATCATAGTTGGAATAAAACTTCTAGAATGCTGCGTAATATTGAGACAAAACTGTTATAATAAATTGCACACTTAGTACTACGTACTGGATGGAACAGTCTCGGTAGATCTGACCGTGAAGAATGGCCAGCATTATGGAAAATCTTATGCACCATACACAAAGAACTAATTGAACTGCGGTGCCAGAAATTAATATCCAGATCAGGGATAAGGAATTTGATAGACCGCAAGTTTCAACAAATTAAAATGAGGTTAGTCAGCAGTTGAAGAACCATACTTAAAACATGCTAGAATTCATTTGCTAAAATATTTCCTCAGGATAGACTTATCACCAAAAATCTGAAAATAAAAGACTTTCTTGTGTAATTAAAGAAGAAACAGATTGAATATATTTCTAAAGACTAAATTTTCAATCAAGAATCTTACCTAGATATAAAAGAGAAATTGAGTTCACAGAAGTCAAGAATGGAGTACTACAAGGAGGAATACTGTCCCCCTATACTGATTTTATATTATGGTAATTGATTATGTTATGAATAAGGTAATGCAAGGAATGAATATTGGGAGTCAATGGAAAGGGGACTAGAGATTATGTGATCTTAAATACGCCGATGATATAGTTCTAATTGCCTTTACAATGGTTGAAATGCAGGAAATGATGGATACGTTAGTACTAGAGTGGTGAAATATTGGATTATTAATCAACCAGAGAAAGACTGAGGTCATGTACATTTAGAGTGGTGATCAGACGAACTGACTTATCCGAGGTGTAATATTACCCAACCCCAACTCCTTCAAATATTTAGGAACCATCATTACCAGCAATGGATCACTAATTACAGAATTCAAGGAGAGAATAGAGAGGGCAGAACAAGCAATGTGCATATTATGAACAGATTGGAGGTCAAATCGAATATAGAATGGAACATTTGGAGGACTATCTTTGTTTATTATATCACGAGGAGATTTATTGTATACTGGATCAAATTATATTTGGTCGTAGCCTGATTCAAAAACAAAGTAAAAAGCTCATTATCCATTGCAATCAGTAAGAGAAGCAGAATTCAACCAGTCTTTATTGTGAACATTGAAATCCTTACCAAGCTTAGTGATAAGAATACAATCAAAGATAGAATCATCTAACTCTTGATTTCGATGGATGGAACAGAAACAAAAGCTCTTAGGCCTTCCAAGAACTTTTATGACCTGATCTTATGACATCTGCATTCATAATAAGTCTAATGAGAAAGAGGGTAATGAGAAGTTAGGTGATTAATCTTTATATATATTACTATGCCATTAAATCCAATTATGGGCCTAAGAAGAACACAGTCACTCCAGTCTGCACACTTGATGGCACAACAATCCTAAAATAACGAACTGAGATTCCAAACTGCTGGGTTGAGCGATTAATAAGCTGGTTATTGATGCTTTACTTAACCTACCGTGCCTCCAGGACCTTGATAAGTTACCAGAATATTTGAAAGTTTTGAGCACAATGAAATTAATTATTGTTACTCTTCTGACAACTTTCATTGAGATACCTTTAAGCATGGGGACTAACTTTTCAAAAAGAAGCTGCACCAGATCGTCTGTGCCCTAAAGAGGGGAGTCCATATACCAAAATCCTGAAGAGACTCCATAATAAGAACAAAGAATAAAGAAGCAACTGCAATAACAAGCGAGGTATTTTCCTTCTATCTCCAGCTGGTGAAACACT
>NC_090739.1:28097186-28099686 GCF_036898095.1 Palaemon carinicauda
AGTGGTAATACAATCCATGGAACTTCCTCTCCTCTTCATGCTAGTCCCAAAACCGGATAAAAGAGTGGAAATCATTTACTGAAACTTATTTCATACGTTTGGATTACGAGTACGAATGGCAGTGGGTTCCATTGGTGCGTGAGAGTCTACAGTGATATATAAAATTACCCTGAAAAATCAAAGCAATTTCTCCGAGTATTACACATTTTTTGCTGTAGATGCTTTGGAAAAAATTTATACTTATTCATTGTCATTGCCAATAGTTTGGCAATGAGACATGCTACCAAGTTTTGACTTATTTGGACGTGGTCTCGGTCATGGTGTCTCGAAAAAAAGAGAGATGAAGGAAAGGAAATAACTTTAATCCTATTGATATAAATTAATGTTTAAAGAGCCAAGTTTATAAACGAATAGGAATTTCCAAATCTTTACGTTTACGAAAAAGTAACTGAAGAGAACAATCCAAGTGTTTCAGATTCGTAACAGAATATCAAATTTGGCGTTCTTGCTAATGTTACATGCCATCATATGATTTGGGGACACTTTAAATACACGTATAGGAGAATAGACGCCAGAAATGGAAGAGACAGAAAAGAGGATAAAGATAAGTAAATATGCAGCGTTATTATTTACACAAATTCTTTTTTAGATATTTTCAACGAATTGCAAGTGTTAAGCCTGTTTTGTTTTTGCCTTGAATAAGAATCTGGTCAACATAATTGATAGGCAACCCCTGGTTCAATGATGATTGTAGACGTGCTTATTTGGAGAAGAATAGAGGCTTATCTTTGAAAGGGTAACAGGTCATAATTGACTTTGAATAAATATACTCAGGTGAGAGCTGTTGCTAAGAGAATGCATGTTTCAACTGAAGAAGTATGCATTTTAACCATAAAAGAAACGCTTTCTAGTACAACCCAGGAACATTAATGGTGGGATACCCTGCAATCTGCGCTCTTTGGCGTAGTCTTAACAGTTCCTCCTTTACTTAAACTGGATGGCTCTGTCGCTCACTGCCCAAAGGAAAAGGCAACCCTTTCGGCTGATGTGGTTGATAGTAAGCAGAGTAATGAAAAACTAGATCTTCCTCATTATTGTTTTCCTTGGGCTAAACTAACTAGTCTACTCTTTTCATGATTTATATGTTACCGATCTTAAGATATTTTATATTTTCATTCATTACTTTTCATATATTTTATTTATTTCCTTATTTCCTTTCTTCATTGGCCCATTTTTCATTGCTGGAGCCCTTGGACTTATAATAATAATTAATCAACAAAAAACATCTAATGTATGTTAGCAGTTTTCTATTCTGTGAGGGTAAAGCCATGTAAAAAACGTTAAAAAAGGGAATGGAAAATAACAGAATTTAATGGCCGAGGACGAGCCTTCTCGCTTTTTTTTATGCTACGAGTAAACCTTTGCCGCAAAAAATAAACGATAATAAAAAGTAAATATGTGGTAGTTAAACGTGACATATTTTACCCGTAGATTATATGTGGTACTGCTGGGACAAAAAAGAAACGTGTTATATATATATTTTTCATTGTTTCATTTTTCGTATGTTGTATCTCTTGTTAAAATTAAAGAGAGAAAAGGCACAACTTTTGATCTGTACCAAAAAAATTGAAATTTTACTATCATTAAGAAAATATCAATACTTCATTCATCATCTACCTCAAGAGAGACGACTGGTGACATCTAACCGAGGCCCTTTGCGTCAATAAACGTAGGAGGAAAGAATAATGGTGATGAAGAAAATATGCCTCAGTCCAGTTAGTTATAACCCGTTCTTCAGTTTGATCTTTGTAGTATCCGTTTTTCTGAAATATATCGTAAAATAGCATTTCGTCAAAGAGATTTTTTCTTGGTATTGGTTCTCAAAAGTCAAGAATTATCTTTCTTTGTGTTGATCTGTTTCTACTCTATACATTATTAAACATAAATAAGCTGTTTTGACAACGTAAGCACGCATGTGTCATTAAAAAAATATCAGTAAAAACAACGATAACTTTGAACGAAGTTGTATTAGACCAAGTTCAGGTTAATTAGAAAAATTCAATTCTGCACTTACATCGCAGTAGGATTTTTTTCTATGTACCGAATTGTTTGATTATTCCATGAACACAACCGGTGAAGAATGTTGAAAAAAAAATTTGAAACCATGTTATTCTTGCTAAACTTGTACTTTGGTTTTGATGCCATATTTAATCAATATACTGATTAGATAAAAGATTTGTGTTGCAATTTAAAAACACATTTTGTAAGTTTGCATTCATATGTAAATACAACCAGACAAACAAACACAAATGTATGTGTGTATGCATCAAACTTCATGTACATTGTATGAGCAATTTTATATACTGTATAGTTATGACAGTCTTCCTACGTTTATTTTTATCAAACTCTGAAACTTTCAACGTGCAAAGTTGAATTGTGCTTCTTTACAAGTCTATGAAACATGGAATTTCAAACGGACTCCCAGTCTCTCCAGGCATTT
>NC_090739.1:28102186-28117186 GCF_036898095.1 Palaemon carinicauda
ATATATATATATATATATATATATATATATATATATATATATTAATATATATATATATATATTTATATATATATATATATGTATATATATATATATATATATATATATATATATATATATATATATATATATATATATATATATATATATATATATATATATATATATTACTTCCTACATACCTCTATTTGGCAGTATGTATTCCGGTGGAGAAATTTCCCCAAAAGGAATCTGACTTCAATGGAAAAGGGATTTTTATAGAGGTGTTTGCAAATATACAAACATACAGTTATATGAATGTGATTATAATCTTTTTATATGTATATCTATTAATGTATCTCATTGATTGTGTATTATTTTAATTTATGTAATTTACCTACATATAAGAACATTATACACACCTATTCATTTCATATGTATTCCGGTAAAGAAATTTTCGAAAAGGATACTAGCTCTATGAAGAAAGGCAGTTGTTGTTGAAACCCTCCATACTGAATGGGGAAGCTTATATAGCTTCATTTTCATTTGATGGCGTTTCTAAGTAGCAGCATCAATAGCTCCTACTTTGCCCTTACTTTTACTGCACCATGCCTCTATTTATTCAACTCCGCGAGAAACCAAGATGCTAGGGCCTATTCTGTTCAGCAGCTCCGCCTCAGTGTTTTATGGCCTTTCTCATCGTGCTTGAAATGAGAGAGAGAGAGAGAGAGAGAGAGAGAGAGAGAGAGAGAGAGAGAGAGAGAGAGAGAGAGAGAGAGAGAGAGTGGTTTATGTTGCAGCTTCCATTTTTACTCAAATGACACAGATGCATAGCATATATTAGCGACTCTTTCTCCTAGGCTACCTTGTTTTCCCTTGCCACTTACTTCACTTCATTGTTATTTCCTTTTATTGTTTGAGTATTCGAGTCTCATTTTCATGTATATGGATAATATTCAGCTTGCCTGTTCAGATTTTTTCCAACTTTATTTTCTTCAATACATTAAAATTCCCTTCTTTGGTCCGTTTTTCCACATTTTAGCATCTTTGTTAAACATTTTTTCGAGTTAGTTCTTACGTGGCATTTATCATGTTAGTTGCTATAATTTTTCTATATTATTTATTATAAGTGAGTCAATTACTCTCAAGCCTCCAGGAAGTTTAATATGTTACGGAGGTGCTACAATCCTTCCTTTTCATTTATTATTCGAGTCAACTGTTATCATGGCATCATATTTGACACGTTAGGCAGTTCTCTATCTTCCATCTCCTTTAGCATATGAATTAATTGCTGTTATTTTTACATATCATTTATCAGGAGAGTCAACTGATATCCCTATTTCTGGTCATTTATCATATTACTCTGCTGCTACCATTCTTATATCTACTTTATATAGCAAGTCAACTGTTTTCATTCTTCCATCACAACTATTATATGAGTTAACTGCTGTCATTCGTCTATCTCATTTGCCATACGAATACAGTAAAATGCTATTATTCTTACATTTGATTTACTGTATCATGCGAGTAGACATTTATCATTCTTTCTTTGCATATATTTTGTAATTCTGGTATTATCTTATTTATCATACGAATCACCTGATATAGTAATTTATCTCTTATTATTATTTTATTTGCTGCCAGCATTCGTTTGTAAATTTCCCTGGTTACTAATATTATTTTATATTTATATCAGATTTCGTATTCTTCAGTCACCAAAAAAGCGCTATATTCATTGAACAGCGATTTCACTTACAGCTTATCCATACAAACCTTTCGAGTCTGTTCCGTTATTTGCTGAAGTGTCTTGGAGACGTTGACCAATTAGAGAAATTAGAGAGATTCACTTACACGCCTATATACTCGTATGCTTGCATTCAGGCTTTTCTTGCATGCGCTCATAAATGCTATAGAAATGAGATTTCATTAAAATCTAATTTGAGCCGGATTGGTAGATAAATATTGGATTGATAAAGAGTAGGATTAGGTTAATTGTACTGACGCAATGTTGATGGGATGAAATATAACGACTTATTTGTGTTGTATCTCGGGATAGTAGTCCGTGTGACATTATATAATACTTAGAAATAATGAAAAGAGATATTTGAATGATAGGAAGTAGAAGGGCTGAAAATAGAAATGTTAACTGGCGTACAATTCCGGTATAATGCAAAAACAGAGTGAGAAGTCAACGAACTGGCATGCAGGGTGAGGAGTAAATGGGAAAAGAAAAGGTCAAAGATTACAATAGCTTGAAATACAAACATTATTTTTAAAGGGAAAGGCAGGGCATTTGAAAGAAATGGATGAAACGAAGAAAATTGAAGGGCAAATGTGTTTGATATAAAGATATACACTCGCAGAATAATTTGATGAAGGTTGGTTAAATACATTAATTAAAGATGCATAACACTTACGTCAGTTGTTATGAAAATATATAGTATGCTTATTCTAAAGAGCCTGAAGAGAAAGATTGATGAAAAGCTGAGAGTTGAACAAGCAGGATTTAGAAAAGGTAGACGTTGCACTGACCAAATTTTCATTTTGAGACATGTTGTACAGCAATGCGTAGAATATAGAAATCCCCCTTTGGTGGCATTTGTGGACTATATAAAGCCTTTGATAGTGTGCACCGACCAATTTTGCGGAGTCTTGCGTTATTATGGAATTCCTCATAAATATGTAAATTTAATTAAGCCTGTTCATGAGCATAGCAAGTGCAATGTTAATGTTTGTGGAGTCTTATCAAATGAATTTCCAGTGAACAGCGGAGTACTCCAAGGGAATGAGTTGTCACCTACGCTATACAGTATATCCTCCTCATGGATTTTGTAATGCGTAGAACAGTCAGAGATGGTGGAGAAGGATTGGACTGAATTGGTGATAGGAATTTAGCGAACCTAGAGTATGCTGATGATGTTGTCCTTGTTAGCAGAACACCACAGGATTTGCAATCGTTGCTTACCAGAATGCATGAAGTATCACACGAGGTTGGGCTGAAGATAAATAGAAGAAAGACAGAGATGATGAGAACGGACTATGCAATGGAAGATGAAATATCTTTGGAAAGAGAAAGGATTAATGATGTAGAATCATTGAAGTATTTAGAAACTATGATCTACAATACAGGGTCTTTAGAATTAGAGTTTAGTGAAAGATTGAAAAAAAAATCAAATCAGACAATGGCTAGGTTAAGTTAAATGTGGAAATTAAATCGCCTGAATTTACGTATAAAAATCAGACTATTTATCAGTTTAGTAAGATCAGTGTTATTCTATGGACATTAGTCATGGTATGTCAATGAAACAATCTCCAATAGATTTAGTAGATTTGAGAACAAAGCCCTCAGAAGGATATTGGGAGTTAAATGGCAGGACAGGATTAGAAATGAAACTGTAAGAGATTACTCGAGTGCTATATGTTGATGAGACCATGATGAGGGGTAGATGGAGATGGTTTGGGCATGCTCTTCGCACTCCTCAAGAGAGATTAGTTCACCAAACGTTCAGTTGGGATCCACAAGGTACTAGAAGAGTTGGAAGACCCAGGCTTACATAGCTGAGGACTGTGATGCGTGAAGTAGGAGATGATGAATGGAGAAGCATTGATTTAAAAGCTCAAGATAGAGACGACTGGCGAAATCTAACCGAGGCCCTTTTCGTCAATAGGCGTAGGAGGAGATGATGATGATGAGGGTTAAAGAAATGATATAAGAAGGTGTTGCAATGCAAGTTTGAATAAGAAACCATGATGGGGATAGCAGGAACTAATTTTGATACTAGTGTAGGCGTGCAAGGAATTCCATAAATTAAATTTATTTTTATTCGAGATATGAAATAATATATTGAAACCAGGAGTTGAATTAATGGCCAACCTTGAAAATATGAAGTAAGTTAGACTAAAATAGAGGCCATTAATGAACGTGCTTGTAGCAATTCTTGCATTTAGGAAGGGAAGAATAGGATATTGTGGGAAATACTTGTAAGAAATTGTTTTACTTTTTGGGAGGGGTTACAATATGATGATTGTTGCTTTATGGCTGAGGATAGAATCTGAAACGCCAAGACAAATATGTAATTGATTATTAACCCACGATTAGGAATGTGAAGCGTCACTGTAAGATATAAAAAAGTCTTGGTTTCCATGTAGGTGGAATTGATCTTTTTGTTATGAATTTAACATTTCCTAAAGGAAAACTGGCCAGTTATGCTTAAATCTATGCCAGATTCTTGTTAATTTTATGGAGGCTGCTATAGTGCATTTGCGATTAAATAAGTTATAAAACTGACTAATTTTTTATTCTTTAAATTTTGAATTCTATTTCAGCTGAGTCATGGGAAAAAGATAGCATTATTTGTAATCGTTTGCTATTATGTAGACAAATATCCTGAATGATAAGTGCTCCAGTTGTCTTATGTCCAGTTGATACAGTATTTCGCAGTTACTAAAGAAACTGATACAATCACTCATTAATTTACATGGAATCTGTCATAATACATAAAACAAATGAGAGTTTTTCCTGTCGTTACTGAGGAGCATAAAACTAAACGGATAAACCATTTGAAATACACAAGGAGTTACTGTTTCAGGTGTATTCTAAATTCGAAATAAATGCATTAGTTTTAAAATGTACACCTTGGATTTGTCCGTTCCATATTTTGCCATCAAACATAGCCCCGTAATTAAAACACGTAGACAAATAATATTTGTCAACCCTAGTTCAGTCTTTGTTTTTTCAAAAAATATATTTTTTTTTTTTTATGACAGGTACTTTTAATGATGAAAAGTATCACTGTATCTCGTATACGAAACGTAGAAGGGATGCAATAGATTAGCATATTTCCTTCAATTTCACTTTATTTTACATCTCACCAAAGCTACACTCACGCTGTATTATGGGGACCTTTTGAATAGAAGTTATATTGCTGCATATTTTATACGGACAGCAAGCAGGTGCTGACATAAAGGGGAATGATGAGGATAGAAATAATCCCTTTAGGAATTGAAGAACGCTTATGACGAGGTTTGATGAATTCAAATATCGAAAATTTTTGTTGATTTATTTCTCTGTCGGAAATTTTTCATGATTATCAAGATCATTTTTTATATAAAGAGCGCTCTCATATTTTTGAGACTAGGTAATAAATAAGTCAAATTTGAAGCACAAAAAACTTGGCATCGTCTTGATAAAGCCAGCTTTTTTCTGACGATGATCTTTTTAGACTTGGGCTGATGTAGGAGAAAACTTCCTTTGGTTGGATTTGGGACAGATGGCAAGCAGCCATCAACGTATGGCAACCCGGGGTCCTTCATTTCACCCTTCCAGTTCCCTCTTCATTCACGGTCAAATGGGATTCCTATGTGTGGCCAAATTATATTTTGATTTTTCTATTTTCCAAAATTACGTAGAAAGTTTATTTCGGTAATTTGTATAATCGGTGTTCCTTCAGTAAAATCAGTGACTATTGATTACATACTGTTTTCTGTGTATACTCTATTACAGGTAGTATATACTCCGGTAAAAGTCAGACTGGTAGTTTGTTTTATCATATTTTGAATTAGTGAAGTTCATTAAAAAAAATTGCAATGAAAAGATATATACGTTTATGATCAGATAATTGTTTGGCCATAGTTTTGTGACTTGTTTAGTTGCTTTTATTCTGTATATTAAATTATCTTTTATCTTAATTATCAGTTCGGATATTGTTCTTCATACTTTTAGTTTATTTTATTGAAAGTTACGTCTCTGACACCTACGGCCAACATCTGAAGGTATTGGTTGGCAAAATAAGCGCTAAGATGGGTTCAGTATAAGTTATAGCACATTCTGAATAATAAAAATAACATTAATTATTATGGTAAAAGTGGTAATTATGGTAATTATAATCCTCGTAGAAGATCTGTATAATCGAAACGAATTTGATGAAATGGAGGAAAGTTCCGTAGGTTCAAAACTAAATATCAAGAGATTGCGCTACCTGTTATGTAGAACTCGGAGTTTGTAATTGGATGGAACAGAAGATAAGTTACATTGATATGAAAACTGGTTTATAAAGCTAATAGGGTCCAATATTGAAATTTTGACATCTTTAAAAAGATTTTTTACCTCCGCCAACGATGTTGGAAGCAGGTTATGTTATACCCTATGGTGTGTGTGTGTGTGTGTGTGTTTTTTATATATATATATATATATATATATATATATATATATATATATATATATATATATATATATATATATATAACTTGCAGGGACTAGCTGTTATGTAAAAAGCTGGAAATGATTATTAAATTTTGTAAGGTAAAGGCCACTGTCAAGCAAAAGATCCAATTCACGTAATCAGCCAAAAGTTTAGACATCGTTGTCACAGAGACTTCAAACTTATTTCATATATGAGGATATGAAAATCTACGCCAATTGATACATGCTAAGGTCAAGGTCGAGCAAAAGGTAGAGAAATAAGCGGCCGTGGTGAAGGTCTGCGCTCTACTGAGTGCCCCTCTAGTTATAACATGTATACACACACACACACACACACATATATATATATATATATATATATGTTTATACATATATGTGAGTGTATGTATGTATGTATGTATGCATGCATGCAGATATGGATATGTTTTTAAATAAAAATAAGTATGTCTTCATTGCAAACTGGTTCTGTCTTTTCAGAACCTGCTTTCAATTATACTATATACTCTACTCGAAGTCAGATTGCCTCATACTCGAAGATGTTGGGTAGGTGAACCGGCTGTGTAGTGGTGTAGATTTTGGTTTTAATTCTTATTAAGTGGTAATATTTCGGTCTTTTATATCCCGAAGAACAGTGTTTCTTTTCTATTACTTGATGTTTTTTTATTTTGATATGATAAGGTCCTTTACATTGCACGACGCTGCAGGTTTATGTGAGTTCATTATTTATTTGTGAAAGATTGTTAGATCCTATGTGTTATGATTATTTATTCGTGACGTCCAAAATAATGGCACAATTTTAATCACTTTACAGTTATTATTATTATTATTATTATTATTATTATTATTATTATTATTATTATTATTATTATTATTATTATTATTATTATTATTATTATTATTGCTAGTAAAAGTACAACACTATTTTGAAGAGCAGAATGCTACAAATCGAAGGTCTCCAAAAGGGAAAGTAGCCTAGGGGTATGAGAAGCAAATGGAGAAGTAATGAATGAACTATTAATGAAAATTAATAGAAAATTACAAAATACAATATAGTGAAGGAGATAAATAACACTTTCATTCCAGGAAACAAGCACCAAATATGTCATACATACTTCTTGAGGATTGCTTTTTTGACAAAACCCGTTACCCACCTACTGTTTCAAAATGGTGGCAATTTTTCAAAATGGACTGTAATGAAAATGCAGAAATATTGCATTTTGTAACATAATCGTATAAACTTGTCTAATGATCTTGCAGTCAAATCATACATTTTAACTATGTAGAGTCCGAATGTTGAACTAGGTAACATACGTAATCACTAGCTCCCTTGAACCATGATAGCAGTCCCAGAATCATAATTAAGGTAAAAAGTGCCCATTTCATAGGCACTGTCAGTCCGATCTATTATTAGATGTACATGTAGGCAGTATGGCTAGGCACCATCTGTCACATTTATCATTGGATGTACATGTAGTCAATAAGCCTATACTCGTTTCCCACATGTCTCCCTACCTGGATGAGTCTACTACATTGCATCTAAATCTCGCCTCTTAAGCTGCACAGTGCCATACAAATTAGACCAAAACAGTACTGTTTGCATCGACCGCAGAATTCCGACTTTCATCCACACTTGGTCAGTTGCTGACAACTCTCTGCAATGAAAGGAAGGTCTGTCCAAACGATCTGCCAAAGATCGGTGTTGATCCAACCCCAGATGGCATGAGTATGTGTATCTGGCTAACGTACTGTTGATTAACTTGATATGCAGCTCAGGTTGAAGGAAGGGCTTCGTATGGTCTCTGCTTCATAGCAAACATGTCTAACTTCGCATCATCAACACCTTCAGCTGTGCTGGATCTGTCGTACATCATGTCCATGAACTTCCCCGAGATTTCCAGGTTTTCATTATCTATTACTGGTGGGAGCTGGCTAAGTTTGCTGAAGACACTGGAAGCCTGATTAAAAACATCCCAGGATTGCAAAGTAGATATCTTCCCTTTGCTAGGAACGCTAGAATGATATTGCAGCCTGTGAAGGCATGGAAAACAGTATTCCTTTGCTCTTTTCTGCAGGAGTGCAACATGAGTCATGAACAGGAACCCACCTTATGTTCAATACTTGGCCAAAGGCAACCCTAAACTGTTGCAGATCTAGCTCTTAAAATGCCTACAGAACACTTACTGCAATAACAGCAACATCTGCGTTGCTGGTTTTGACCATGATGACTTTTCTGGCTGCTTCAGTTGCAGGCCTGGGATGCGCAAAGATCTGCATGTCAGGTTTTTAATTACTGCATAGGGCCACATCCGCTAGATTGGTAGTGCGGTGTCGGTAAAATTATAGAACAACATTGAACTACATTTTCAATAGAAAAAACCACTTTTCCTACAATGAATATTACGCTTTCAACAAAAATGACCATTATTTCCTCTGCAATTCAACCGTTCTCCCTTTCCCACCCCTTCCCAATGGGTATAGGTGGGAACCTTGGACTTTGGGTGTGTGAAAACCTGAATAAACGTGATTATTTAACGCTTTAGAGATTCTGAAAAGGCCACAGAACCTAACAGACCCCGCCTAACCTAACCTAGTAGTCTCCAGGTCACACCTAACGGGTGGGAAGTTCACCGGACCCCCCTTCCTGGGTCACAGACCTAGCAAGGGGCAAGCCCCCGTAACCTCCTTCCCAGGTCCCGACCCTGCCAAGGTCACTGACGGTGCATGTCACAAAACTGCTTATGTCACAATCAAGCATACAAACATTCCCAAATATGGTATATTTCGGCATGTGGTAGGGGAAGGTAGGAGGAGGAGCTAAGTATAAACAAACGAACAAGTATAATTCCATTGGTAGAAAGAAAGTGGAAGGAGAGCTAATACGCAGGAAGTATAATGTTGTTAATACGGAACTTTCGAGTTAGAAGGAATTTGGTCCTCCCTTGTTACCCCGTGTCCTCACTTTCATCTAGTTTCAGCTTTCAGACTTGATGGCTGTTAGTTATCAAACAAAATGTCTGTTCTCTTGTACTTGGTAGAGTATACTTGTATTGTGGGAAGGACATTGAACATTGCATATTCTTTGAACATCTTAAAACTCCCTGGGGCAAGCTATACATCAACGCTGCACCATCAGTGATGGTGTCATTGTTTGGCTCTCAAAAATGTTAGTAAGGTGGGATTTCTGAATATGTACATCTCTCCACTATCAGTGAGGGCAGCAGGATGTGACTGGTCCTTATGGCAGAAAAACTCGTTTAGATCACACTCTGCTGTGGCATGATATGAAGAGCTTGGGAAACAGTGGAAAGCCTTCTTTCAGCACTTTTTGCTATGAAGAATCAACAGACATCGGTACATGTCGAAAAAAGTCAACCCGGTTCATCTTAATTGGTGCAATAACATTTCCATCACTGAGTCTTGTAAGAAGCTATCCGTCATTGAAAATTTGGAGACATCTATGAAGTCTGTTATTGAGTTTCATCGTCATACATGTCTGAGTTCAGAGGTTGGGGCTTCTTTGTCACATATGAAACACGCTTTGTCTTCAATAATGGTTCTACACAGCTTGGTCTGGCATTCTTTTAGTTGAGCACAACCCCTTCTTCTTATTCTAGCATGTTTCCGGTTTTGTGTTGTGGATCATATTGTAACAACTTCGGAGATAACGTTCTTTGTTCTTCATCAGAGCTTCTTCAATGTCACCACCATCATCCAGTCTGGCTGAATTAAGAACAAAAGGCATCTTAGTAATAACGTGAAAAAGGGGAGTATTAGTCACAATCATAGTGTAGCCATCATGTTCTGTGGTTGTTGTGCATGTGGTGATGTGAGCTCTTCACTCTTCTTCTGGCAAAGACAACATTTGTTCCAGTCAGCCCGGAATTTAGATAGTCCAGGATCTGTATTTGCAATTTTATTGTTAAGTGAAATATTTCTGTATATGCAACTGCGTTTATCTTAAAAAATATCCGGCATTTGGAATTTTTATGTTTAACGGATTTTATCAAAAGAACAAATCCCAAGGTGTTCAGTTTGTGTGCCAATTTTGGTACTTGTCTCTGGAAATGAAAGATTCTGAAAATTTTCTGTTATCTGTTCCACTGTTAAGATCAATATCAATCTTAGAGAGATCAGTCATTCATAAATATTAAACTAGACCTATATCAACCTGACAAACAGAAAAAAAAATATTTGTAAAAAGTTCAAGCTTCTGAAATTTCACTGATTCAACTACCAGATTAGGAAGATCATTCCACAATCGGTCATAGCTGAAATACAACTTCTAGAATACTATGGTATTGAGCCTTATCATAGAGAAGGCAAGGCTTAAAATAAACTGCATCCCTCGTAGTATATATGGGATGGTGAAGTTTGGGAAGATTTGAATGCAAAGGATGGTAAAAATCATGAAAAACGTTATGCAACACTCATAAAGAACTATCTGGGAGACGATGTTATAGATTAGTATGTAGATCAGGGATAAGTAATTTAATAGACCGCAGGTTTTTTGACAAAGAATTTAAGATGAGAGTCAGCAGATGGAGACCAGAAAGGAGATAGATATTCAAAACATAGTAGAATGAAAGAAATAAAATATTTACCCTGGATTGATCACCAAATATCTTGAAAGACCGTAAATATGCCAATTTTTTGTGCAATTAAAGCATTAACAAAGTACAGTAGATGATTCACTCAAGGAAAATTGGCAGTCTAGAATTTCACCTAGAACTTTAAATTTGTATATAGTTAAAAGACATTGTAAATGCAAAGATCTTTATGTTGAGGAGCCACCATCCTAGACTTACTTGAAATCGTACTTAGAGTTTTTTTCCTCCCTCATAATTTTTTCATCCCCCTTAAGTGCTAATTTGAACTCTATCTCTATTAATGGATTCAGCAACCACTGGCCTACATTCAGGAAATGGAATTGTTGCAAAGAATGTTGGATCATCTGCATCTGCAATAAGCTTGTTTTTTAAAGCCAAACTACATATTCGTATATAACATTAGAAGTAATAGACCGAGAACACCATCCTGAGAAATTCTTGATATACATTCCTATCGTCACTATGATACCCATCAACAACTACTCTTTGAAATCTATTACTTTAATAACGTTGCTAAGAAAGGACCCACTTACTCCCATCTGTTCAAGTTTTGTTGTACTAATAACATATCTTGTACTTTATGTACATTGATTATCAGCATTCAGGGAGTCCTGAATATTAATAAATATAAGTAGAAAATAAGATCAAGTGAAAAATATTATATATTGGACCTGACCTCTGAATGGAAATAATTAATAGTTTAATAAATGCAACAAATTCTGATATATTCGGTAACGTGTTTTACTTTACAATGTGTACCATAGATAGCAAAACCATATATGTAAGTGAAAATAAAATTTATTGTCATTATGCATAGGAAAAAAATATATGATTTATACATTGGCAAATATATTTAGAGCCAAATATGTAAATTAAAAGTTTAGCTAAACACAATTCGTCCTTTTGTTTGTATTATATTTCTTTCTGTACGTTTCAGTGGTATGAATAGAATCAAGAGCTCTTTGAGTAGACTAATTTATGTATCCTAACAAGAGCACCTGCTTTACGCTGACAGAGAAAAGGTTACCGAGTTTCAAAATTAGTCTCCTTCCCTTGCCTTTTTATGTACTAATTAATATAGCGAATGAAAATAGAAATATAATATTGATTAGTTTTTAATGATAATTGTTTCATCTTTATCGCATATATGTTGCTTATTTACTTTTAAGCTTTATGTATTTTTGTTGTCGGCCAATAAATCTCACTCATTGCGCTCTACGATTTCACACAATGCTGCTTTATATGGATAAATTTCTATTTTACACAGACAGATGAAAAACATATAGCTAAACAAGCATTGATAGTGAATAATAAATTTCATTCATATTTTCTCTTAAATTTTATTGAGCTATATATCTGACATGAAAAGCATTGAAATGTACAGCAATAGACTAGCCATTCATATTCGTTTTTACAGAGTGCTATACTTTATTTCGAGTGAGTCTATTTTTAATGTTTTGAGTTTTCGTTTGGGCTAATTTTGACAAGTTTTGAACATGTTGCAATAAAATGCAACTATTTTCTAGTATAAGGACACTGTAGTTATTTTCTGAGCATAAAAAGTAACTTTAAAACAAAAATGCCTTTTGTGCAAACATGGTCAGCGACATGTATGTGGACTGCAAAGGCAGCAGTATCGTTACTCACCAAATTATACAGTATATGAATAAATATTGGGTTGGATGAAGTATGATTACAATATATATATATATATATATATATATATATATATATATATATATATATATATATATATATATGGGAGAGGGGTGCGCACGTGCGCATGAGTAAATTTAGATTAATGGGGAATACCTTAAAACTTAAGATTTGCCTGATGACGTAGTTGTGCTTAGTGTATCAGGGAAGGCATTGAAAAAGGTTAAAGAAAATTTGTCTCGAGAAAAGAAAATTCCAGGACTGAAAATTAATATGAGTGAAACTAAGGTAATGTTCAATGAAAATGCAGAGCGACAACAAATAAGAGCTATGGACGAAAGTTTAGAGATTGTTAATGAATATACGTACGTAAGACAGACAGTAAGCTTTTCCCCAGGACACGAGACCGAAATTAAAAGAAGACTACGCTTGGCATAGGGGCCTTTTGGTAAACAAAACAAGAAAATGAAGAGTAAAATGCCACTTCTTTAAAAATAAAAGTATTCAATCCGTTGGTCCTACTAGTATTAACGTATGTATCAGAAACTTGAAGCCTTATTAAAGCCTTAGAACATAAGCTAAAATCACCGCAAAGATTTTGGGCGAAATAAGCCCCACCCCTGATGACGTCATAGCCAATTACGTTGCCCCCACGTTAGCACCGATCACAATACATCGCCTTACAAATTTGAAGCTGTTAACGGGGGCGACAACATGATTGGCTACGACGTCTTCAGGGGGTGGGGCTTATTACATCCGGAGTCTGTGCGGCGACTATAGTTACAACTCAAAGAGCAGTGGGAAGAGTAATGATGTGAATAACATTAAGAGACAGAAAAAGTAACATGAATCCGAGAGAAAACAAAAGTAGAGGAGATTCAAACTACATGTAAAAAAAAAAAAAGTGGTCATGGGCAGGACATATAATGAGTGACAGATAATAGGTGGACATTAAGACCTACAGAATATGTCCGTAGAGATTGCTAAAGAAGCAGAAGGAAGAAAAGACGATGGATTGACGAACTATGAAAATTTGCGGGTATGAACCGGCATAGAAAGGCCATAAATAGACGTGATTGGAAGGACATGTCTGAGGTCTTTGTTCTGTAGTGGACTAGTAATGGCTAATAATGCTATCTATCAGGTAATCCTTCTGCATTATTATTATTATTATTATTATTATTATTATTATTATTATTATTATTATTATTATTACCTATTTTCTAACCCTAATTGGAAAAGCAGGAGTCTATAAGGTCAAAGGGCCCAAAAATGAAATTATATCTGTAGGGAAAAGAAATGCATATAAATTTATAGGAAAGCAGCTCTTTATGATTTACTGTACTGTTCAAGTTTGTGGTTGCCTATAGGTAATACTTTACTAAGCAATTGCTACTACTACTACTACTACCACTACTACTACAACTAATTATTATTATTATTATTATTATTATTATTATTATTATTATTATTATTATTGCAGTAGATGGCTTCTTGGCTTTTGAGGATTATCCGTTGTAGGACATGAAATTTTCTTTAAACGCTAATGCGGCAAAATTAAGGGCCTTTTTCTCCTGAAACCGACCATGTTGAAGTAAGCCATATAGCCTTGCCTTTACTTGAGAATCAACTTAGCTGATGTTGGTCACAATGATCAAAGAACCTTTTCCATGTGAAAGTCGAAGATAACCCAATAATACTTAAAATGGATTTTTAGATTCTCTAGTAGTGGTATTTGAATAAATATTTTTAAGTGCAAGAATGAAAAGCTAAATAATATTGCTCTGTTATCAATATCGAGCAAATAAAGAAGAAAGACAAAGTAATGTTGTAATGATTCTCAAATGAATTACTTTCGGTTGCATCAAAAGTAACTCATGGACCAACCCTTGCTTTAACAATATAACAAAATTCTGTAAAATTGATATAGGGTAAGTTTTCAAATTCATCTCTCTCTCTCTCTCTCTCTCTCTCTCTCTCTCTCTCTCTCTCTCTCTCTCTCTCTCTCAGGAGTAAAAATACCAAAGCTAATATTATTCTCTAATTTGAATTTCAGTGGAGGACGTTTGCCAAATCCGGCCTTATCACAGATTGCCCCTTTCTTCGTTTTCTCCCATTCCTTCCCCTCACCACATATCTTTCCCATTTTTCTTTCTCTCCTTCGTTAGCTCAGTCTTCCTACTCCTCATCCCCTATCCCCAGCTTCACTCTCTCTCTCTCTCTCTCTCTCTCTCTCTCTCTCTCTCTCTCTCTCTCTCTCTCTCTCTCTCTCGACCGCCCCCAGGCTCGCAATTCACAATCATCCAAACTCTTTGTTCCATAGAGCCGGTGCTCCGTCGCTGTAACTGGTGGCCTCATTTTGGCGATTTTGTATCTCTCTCTCTCTCTCTCTCTCTCTCTCTCTCTCTCTCTCTCTCTCTCTCTCTCTCTCTCTCTCTCTCTCTCTCTCTCTCTCATATTTTTGCTGTTGATATGTTGGATGTTTTAAAAGTTTGTTCCATTTTCCTCTCCTGATGAATGAGAATATTTCCAGTTGAATAGATTCTTCCTGACCTT
>NC_090739.1:28119686-28124686 GCF_036898095.1 Palaemon carinicauda
TTCTATCATCTATTATATGTTATATAAGAAAATTATTATTCCTTCGTTTTTCTAATATAATGCTAGCAATGGTGATGAAAATGGTGATTTATTTTATAATTACCTTCATCCGGATAGTGGAAATTTTAATTGGAACGCCGAATTACACGATATTTAGAGTAGACGATTCCTAGTTACAGATGTGTGTTTAGGGGTTTTCCCAACAACTTGGCATCACAACCGTTCCAAGAAAAAAATAAATGATACGGAAACATTATTAGCAGCCTATTGATCTTCAAGTATACTGTATCACCCTTCATTTAGCCTGTCAGCTTCTCAATGTAAGGCCATTTTCGCTCTTGAACATTTGCCTCATCCACCCTGGATTCTTCCAGATTTAATTATCGTCCTACATAGGCCTTCGAATGTACAGAGTATTTAGGTTTATTCAGGCTTACGAAATAACGTCCCTGACTGGTGATCGCCAGACTGGGTTTATAGTCCCGCTCTAACTCGTTAGTTCTTTTGGTCGTTGGAACATCAGCATCCGTTCCAAGAAAAAAATAAATGATACGGAAACATTATTAGCAGCCTATTGATCTTCAAGTATACTGTATCACCCTTCATTTAGCCTGTCAGCTTCTCAATGTAAGGCCATTTTCGCTCTTGAACATTTGCCTCATCCACCCTGGATTCTTCTAGATTTAATTATCGTCCTACATAGGCCTTCGAATGTACAGAGTATTTAGGTTTATTCAGGCTTATGAAATAACGTCCCTGACTGGTGATCGCCAGACTGGGTTTATAGTCCCGCTCTAACTCGTTAGTTCTTTTGGTCGTTGGAACATCAGCATCCTTAAGGCTAAGGTGGGTGGTTTGGGGGGAGCCTACAGGTCTACCTGATGAGTCATCAGCAGCCATTACTTGGCCCTCCCGGGTCCTAGCTGAGGTGGAGAAGGGTTGGGCGCTGATCATATGTAATATGGTCAGTCTACTGCATTGTCCAGCTCGCTAGGGCAATGTCACTGTCCCTTGTCTCTGCCATTCATGATGGGCTTTTAAACCTTATAGTTCTTCAATTAGTGCATAGGCAACGGTGTTTTTATTGTAATTACAACCATATTGCCAAAGCAATAAAGTGACAGTACGTGACTTGAAATGGAGAACCTTGTTGGTGGTTTCAGGCATTTATTTTACGTTTGAGAATAGGATTTTTAGTTTTCCAAGTTACCTGGGCTTCGCAGAGCAACACTGACAGGGAAACTTTTGTAGATTGACCTATATTCTTACGTAAATACATACGAATGCTGAAGTGCTAACTTCAGCCGGAAGCGAAATTAAAATTATCTGTATTAAGCTTATGCTTTCTCCAGTTGTTCAGTATTGATGTTTATGTTGTTAAACCCATCAACAGGGCATTCGTGATCTGGGCTTATAGAAGATCTCTCTCTCTCTCTCTCTCTCTCTCTCTCTCTCTCTCTCTCTCTCTCTCTCTCTCTCTCTCTCTCAAAAGTAGACACATGTCGTATACTGAAGTATCTTCTAGATCGTTTTGAGATTTTTTGAAGAATTGAGCAATAAGAATTTTTCCATATCAGGTCAAGTATATTCCAGTAGTGAATCCAATGTTTCCTGTGGATAGAACAGTAGTATGTAAGAAATATATATAAATATATATAAGCTAATTTTTATGACAAAAGTAATTTAGAAAACGTCATGTTCGTTGTGTTATTTAATATCAAAATGACAACAAATGCTGTCGGTCTTTATTTCAGAGTGGACCAATTTCATGTGGGATAGTTTTTTATTTCACGGTTCTCTTATCCCTATTGACATTCTCATTGGATGATTAATTAAAACCCTATAGAAAATTTATTTTTATTATAAAAGTAAAGGTAAAGTGAAGAAAAGAAAACAAATACCATTATTTTTGTATTGTTCTTAAACTCTCCTGCCTAGCTTAATTTTAAGTGGCCTTTTGAAACATGCATTTAATTAATTTGTATAAAATAAGGATATTTGTTTTCGTTTAGCTTTATCATTGCCTGTTATTTAGAACCGTTGAATAACAGTGACGTTGTAGGTTATGCTTGTTCTGTCTTTATCATTTTTGAATAATGTAAATCCTCAATATATTCATTATTAAGGAAAAGGCTATTTTGTTGACATTTTTTTTACATTTAGTATAACTGTACATTAATATTTTCAAATTTCCCTGAAATAGAAAGTATAAACTTATTTTACTCCGAATGTGTGTTTATATATATATATATATATATATATATATATATATATATATATATATATATATATATATATATATATATATATATATATATATATATATATATTTCTGAAACATTTTGGCGTGGAACTTCGAGTAGTGAATTTTTTTATCTCTTGATATTTCTGTCAGTTGAAACTTTCACTTCAGAAAAAAATAAAGGAATTTTTCGTCACTCCACTAGAGAATTTTGGACCTTCAGACTCATACTCTCATGGGAAGTAGGGAGGTAGGGGGTCTTTAATAAGCCATCGAGACATTCCTTTGAGATACTGGACATGTATTTCTGGTAGAAATTCATATATTTCTTGCTAAGTTAATTCCTTACAAAACTTGATCTTTTCTGTAGAAGATTGGTGTCTAAATTCAGTTAACAACTTACAAAATTTTATATTATGTTTTTGTACGTTTCTATATGTATTTATATATCCACACATATAGTTTTGACTTCAGCAATATTAGTGATATTACCATTAAGATATTTTTTGTAATTGAAGAATTTGTACGTAGGCAAACACGTTTTCTGTATATTTAGTGACATCCATAGAATATGATGCAACTATTAGAATAAGAGGATGTACCATCATTCTTAAGTAATATCAGCAAATCTAGGATATAAAGAATTCAAATTCCTTCATAGTTTTCTGATATGTGAATAAAATCATAGTAAAGAGTAAGAGGATGTAATTGAGGAATCATTTTAATTCATATAAGGCCATTATTGACCTTGAATGTTAGGATGCCACACAACTCAAAATCTATCAGTTAGTGTATATAATACCTCTTTGAATTGGCTGAAGACTGGTTTGCTATGACAAGTATTTAGTATATTGCAAAGAGTAAATAATCGATAAAATGAAAGCAAGAAGAATATGTATGAAAATAGATAATACAAAGAAAGTAAATATGAATCTGTGTATAAATTTTACAGTTTATACGCATAGATCTAGGAATCTCGGCAGCCTAATTTCACAAAATTTCAGTCGATAATTAATGAAATAAAAAAGAACATGGAAGTGGTCAGTTTATTTTACAAATGAAAGCAGAAATGAAAAGAAGGATACTTGTAATTTGGAAATTTAATGTAAATAAATGGCAATATGAAAATCCATACCTAGCCACCACTGCACTGTTGAGTAACTCCATTATAATTATTTCGTGAGAATAGTAAACAGTAGTACTACTTTGGTTTAGATATTGTTGATGTTCTGCCTTTTCTTTGAGCTTCATATCTGATTCTCGTAAAATTTCGTTTTGTTCCTTGTTCCTTAACTAATCAGATTTCTATATGATCATATATATATATATATATATATATATATATATATATATATATATATATATATATATGTGTGTGTGTGTGTGTGTGTGTGTGTGTATATATATATATATATATATATATATATATGTGTGTGTGTGTGTGTGTGTGTGTGTGCGTGTGTGTGTGTGTCATCGTCGTTTCCTACGCCTATTATTATTATTATTATTATTATTATTATTATTATTATTACTAGCGAAGCTACAACAGTAGTTGGAATAGCAAGATGCTATAAACCCAAGAGCTCCAATAGGGAAAAATAGCCCAGTGAGGAAAGGAAATAAGGAAATAAATAAACGATATAAGAAGTAATGAAAATTAAGATAAGATATTTGAAGAAATTAACAATATTAAAACAGATATTTGATATATAAACTATAAAAGGACTTATGTAAGCCTGTTCAACATAAACATATTTGCTGCGAGTTTGAACTTTTGAAGTTCTACTGATTCAACTACCCGATTAGGAAGATCATTCCACAACTTGGTCACAGCTGGAATAAAACTTCTAGAGTAGTGTAGTATTGAGCTTCATTATAGAGAAGGCATGTCTATCAGAATCAACTGCATACCTAATATTACGAACAGGATGGAACTGTTCAGGAAGATCTGAATGCAAAGGGTGGTCAGAATTATAAAAAATCTTATGCAACATGCATAATGAACTAATTGAACGATGTTGCCAGAGATTAATATCTAGATCAGGAATAAGAAATTTATTAGACCGTAAGTTTCTGTCCAACAAATTAAGGTGTATATAGTATGAAAAGTAAGGGGCCAAGAACACTACCCTGTGGAGCACCAGATATCACATTCCTATACTCACTATGGTGCCCATCAACAATAACTCTTTGCGATCAATTACTTAAAAATTCAATAATGATGCTAAGAAACGACCCACCCACTCCCAACTGTTTGAGTTTGAAAACAAGGGCCTCGTGATTAACATGGTCAAAGGCAGCACTAAAATCAAGGCCAATCATGCGAACTTCCTGACCGCAATCAAGGTATTTCGCACAGCATTGGAGATTGTAATAAGGGCATCACATGCTTCAAGGCCTTTACGAAAACCAAACTGCAAACTAGGGAACAGATGATTACTTTCAGCAAACTTATTAAGACGTTTTGCCAAAGGACGTTCAAAAACTTTAGATAATATGGAAGCTATGGAAATTGGGCGGTAATCAGTTGGACTTGAGCTACCACAAACACCTTTACAAAGTAGAGTAACATTTCCAATTCTCCAACAAGTGCTAAAAGCTCCTCTTCTTGCTAACCTGCGCAAAATAACAGATAATTATTGGCGTTAAGGCTCTCGGTTAGATTTCGCTAGTCGTCTCTATCTAGAGGAGCTTTAAAATCAATACTTCTCCATTCATAATCCTCAGCTATGTAGGTCTGGGTTTTCCAAATCTTCTA
>NC_090739.1:28129686-28139686 GCF_036898095.1 Palaemon carinicauda
CCCTTTAGCTATGGTAAGCAGCTCTTGTAGGAGAAGGACACTCCAAAATCAAACCATTTTTCTCTAGTCTTAGGTAGTGCCATAGCCTTTATACCATGGTCTTCCACTGTCTTGGGTTAGAGTTCTCTTGCTTGAGGGTACACTCGGACACACTATTCTATCTTATTTCTCTTCCTTTAGTTTTGTTAGTGTTTATAGTTTATAAAGGAGATATTTATTTTAATGTTGTTACTCTTCTTAAAAATTTAATTTTTCTTTCTTTCCTTTCCTCACTGTGCTATTTTCCCTGTTGGAGCCCCTGGGCCTATAGCATTGTGCTTTTCCAACTAGGGTTATAGCTTAGCAGCTAATAATGATAATATATGTATATATATATATATATATATATATATATATATATATATATATATATATATATATATATATATATATATATTATGTCAGATGTTACATGAAGTTAGTGTTTTATCTAAAGTAGGTTACTTGTAAAGGACTCTCTCTCTCTCTCTCTCTCTCTCTCTCTCTCTCTCTCTCTCTCTCTCTCTCTCTCTCTCTCTCTCTCTCTCTCTCTCAAAAAATAAAATTAGAGACGTTTAATACATTTTGCATATTTGAAATATTTCTATTAGTATTAATATTCAAAGGTTAGGGTACAACCCTCGTTAGAAAAGCAGAATGGAAATACTTAGGATAAATAACAAAATATAAAACATTTTAATACAGATAAGATTGAATTGATAAGTTGCTGGCAATATATGAAACGAGACTTTAGTCAACCATTTTAACAAAATAAAATTAACACCACAAAGTTTGGAGTTACGAAGGCAAGTGGCGAGAGTATTGGATTCTCCTGTTGGGGAATTATCTATAGACTAGCATCCCAACCTGTAATTCATTTATGGTCACACGTTGTGATTTAAATAATAGGATAATTAATAACTTTTTTTTCCAGTAAATAGACGTTAAATCATAACTATTTTATAATAATATAATTTACTATATCGCTTGCTTGAGTTTGCAAATAGATTTTGTTCCCATCATTCCTATGAGATTCTCTGTTTTAGGGGTCATGAGTGCTTATAGCTTGACTTCATTGGCCTTTCGATCTTGCTACCCAGCAAATGAAGATAATGAATAAAATAGGATTAATTCTAATTGTTACTAATACGTCATTTTGGGAAAGTAAATGTTCCACCTAGAACAAACTGTTAAGTGTTATGAAAATTATTAAACCTTCTAAATCATTAATATTTTAAAATTTGAACTAATATACGACTTATGACATTCGTAAAAAAACGCACAGAAATCGCCTTTTTGTTTATTGTAATTTTGTTATAATAGTGTACATTTTTTATTTTTATTTTTATTAAGGTACGGGATAAAACTGTATAGGTTTATAATACAATTGATAAATCAATCAAATGTTAATGCACCATGTTTTTATTCGCATTCTAATTATAAGCAGAAAATTTGGAGAATTTGACGCACGCATGTTAAATGAGGCTCTAATTCCAATTAACTGGAACTAATGATTTTATTATGGCCCAGTATGGATGTGAATGCTGACAGCTCATTTTCCTTCTTTTAACCGAAAAGCAGTTGGAATGCTGTTATGCGTCAAATATAGAGATTTATATCGGGGGATTTTTCTTTTGGCCTGTAATTATGACGGCTTCCCACTTCAAAAGATTACAGAGTTTTTAAACAGGGTTAATTGGTAAAATAGGAAGAATGTGTCACCGCCAATATCGCTGGTGGTGTTACCATCAAGGTAAAGCTATCATTTTTGGATAGTCCTTGGATGGTCTCATATCAAGAATAGTAAAGACGCTATCAGCATAATAGACATTTGAATCTTCATGGGGCAAAGTTTCGGATAGCGACCGACTCCGATGACTGCTTGCTGGAAAAATAAACGGAATGATAACATCCTTCGATCCAATCGCCTTTACACGGGAAAAAGGGGATGCACACATACACACTTCACAAACACACACAAACACATGTCTTAATGTGGTGAAAGGGTTTGTGTAAAGCCATGATCAGCAAAGCTGTACTAGTCAGTGACACCCACCATCAGCAATCCGCACTGGCCACCGAGTTGAAGAAAACTGGCCAAACCCCAGACATGAATAGATAAAAGTCTGAGGCCTTTTTCCTGCAGTGGAAAAGAAGAAACAATTGCATCTGTTTTCTAAGGTTCCAGTGACTTACCACCAGGCCACAAAGAAGGATGAAAATTTATTACAATACTTCTATACATATTCCTGTTGAAATATTTCTCTTCTTTAAGGGTACACTTGGGTACACTATTCTATCTTATTACTCTTCCTCCTGTTATTTTAAAGTTTTTTATAGTTTATATATGAAAGACTTACTTTAATGTTGTTATTATGAAACATCTCTTGTAGTTTATTTCATTGTTTCCTTTCCTCATTGGACCATTTTCCCTGTTGGAGCCCGCGGGCTTATAGCATCCTGCTTTTCCAACTAGGGTTATAGCTTAGCAAGTAGAATAATAATAATTCAGGTCTTGTACTTAGATTCGAAATCAACTCATATCCACCATTGTAGCCGATTGGTAAATTTGTATATATATATATATATATATATATATATATATATATATATATATACATACATACATACATATGTATACACACACACACACATATATATATATATATATATATATATATATATATATATATATATATATATACATACATACATACATACATACATACATACATACATACATCCTTTTTTTACATTCAAGGTTGTAAGTGAGAGTGGATATACATGAAACAACTGAGCAAACATCAAATGGTGGTGCAATCATTTCTTATAACAGACAGACTCTTTGCATGCAAACTGTTAAGGGAATACATATGCATTTTCTTTACGTCCCTGTTGAAAATCTTTAACATTTGTAATCTTGTCTAAAGAGAGCTGTACTGTACATGTTCATTTTAAATTTTACTTTTATTTTGATCTATTTAAGGAAATGTCACAATTCTGCAATTTTCTTCCGAAAATTACAGAAGCATTCAAGCAAAATTTCATTTTGCTAAGAGATTACAAGGCATTACATCTTTCATGGTAATGATTTAAAAAAAGATAAAACGTCTAAATTGAATGCATTCGAAGTGACATAAATTCATTAATAAGTATAGTTTTTTATTTATGTTCAACACAAATTTTATATATATATATATATATATATATATATATATATATATATATATATATATATATATATATATATATATATATATACATACATACATACATATTAATGAATAATTCAGACTAAATAAGGTTTTCAAATGATTTTTTTTTTTTAACATTTGGCACTAATTTTAGTCATATTACTAATGGTGATTGGTGATCATTATCCCCTGCTGTATTCATAATAGAATTGGAAGAACCCTCCGTTATGACCCACAATAATTGCATGTAGAGGATATTACTTCAAGAAAACTGTATAAATGTTTCATTGTAACAGTCATTTCGGGTTCGTACTCTTTACATTATATCCACTTTACTTGAAAAATAGTTATCGGCTTTACAGTAATATACAAACAACAGCTTCCTGTATGTTATTCATGAATGTTCATTTGCCAGGCGGAAGCAAATAATGCATTTTCGCTGATATGAATAATTGTAACTGAAGGTAAAAGGACAACAATGCTGCTTTTTATTATATATTGAAATTCGATTTCCTTTATTACTAACTAACTAACTAACTAAATTTTATACTTATCTCTCTATATGTATATGTATATATATATATATATATATATATATATATATATATATATATATATATATATCTTGTACAAGAGGATAGAATTGGATAATGACTAGATCGCTCCTTCCTGAAGGATGGATCGTATACAACAAAGTGAAAGAAAGTCACCTTTATTAGGAAAATTGGCAAAAGTTAATAATGCAAAAAAATGGAAACATTAGCATCATAAAAAAGGCTCATAAACAAGTTAGAGTATAGTTTTTTAGTTCGCCACTACGGGGATAATAGATATTCCCTTTATTCTGAAAAATAGCAAAAGCCAAAGTTGGAGGCTAGATCACACTTCCTGAAGGATATGCTACAAGAAAATAAAAGAAAATCACCTTTATCATGAAAATTGCCATATTTAATACTTGAAGACTAAACACATTCTCTGAGGATCTTTTATAAGAAAATTAAATATAATTTCGTTTTACATATATCAGAGGCTGATTTTGACACATTAGATAAAGGATACTTCATCCTGGAAGACAAGACTGGTTTTTCCCAGTAAGGAGATGGAAATGTTATTACATAATAATAGTCTGGTGTTGACATGTCTTAGTTACCTTGGCTTGGCAACTCTTCCTAAACAGTTGATGGGATTTCATTCAAATTTGCCACGAAGGGAAGCCGTTGTACAGCGATGTCTGTAATCTATTCGTTTGGCCGTACGTCCCTCAGTTAAGTGTTAGTCATGTTTCCCCTGTCATTAAACTCGTACATAGCGGAAGGAATTTTAATATTTCAATCGAACTTTTCGTAAATATTGACCATCGAGTACAAAGTGACATTACAGTGGATCTTCATTCAGTGTGTCGTCTGCCTCGGTCACCGGTTCGTGCTTACTTGGTCATAGAAGAAAGATCAGTCAAACTTTGTAATAAACAAAAGTAAATCATCCTACCTATATACTTATGGACGGAAGCCTCCTACTGTACCTGGCTATTCACCATTGTGTCGATTCAATCCTACTTTATCATAACTCCTGGTAGACGTCTGAAGAACTATCAGTGAAACCTTTAAAAAAAAGCTCCATCATTCTTAAATGCAAATGAAAGTAGAGCCTCAATGTAACTATCGACTGTCGGTAAGTGTTCATTACTTGTATCTTGTGACTGCAATTCCCCTTACGCAGTTGAGGGAATAACTGTCTAACTTTGTGCAAAAGTAGACTAGCAAATCATAAGGCAGGGTTGTTCGTAAAGTAATATTGTATTTTAGAAGACATCAAGGTTGAGAGTTTATTATTTTTTCCTGAACAATAATGGTGGCGTCTTCATTTCATGAATGGAAATACGGTTGGAGAAGGCTTAATCGAACGTCGTCTGAGTTCATATATTACTTAAAAAGCTCTCAAGATTGGCATTATTTTCATTCTTTTTATCTTTTGTGATTCTGCAGCGTATGGGTGAAGCCGTGGGATAGGTAACATACTGTAGGTATCACGTGCAATAAAAAACGGAGGGTTTTCGGCATAAGTGAAAGAAGCTTGATGTTTGCCAAGGATCATAGTTCCTCTTCTGTTGCAAACCGCGTTTCCCATGATAGAAGTTTCTTCACTGTAGCACTGAGCAGTCAAATCCTATAAGGATTTCAACCCAACCAGTATGAATAAAAGGTTTTGGGAATCTACGACACAGGAAGAACCTTATTGTCAAGTTGGAGAATTCTGGTGGCGGCCTTTTGCCCTAGAGGGCAATGGAGATAACTGTTATTAAGTTTTTAAAATCCTTTATGTTTTAGATGGCATATTATGATTTGCGTTTGTAGTCCCTTTGCCTGTTGGTAACATGTATTCAGAATTTAGGTTTATTTCATAAACTACACGCGGCTATATCTCAGCTTAGATACTTTTTCCAGTGGATGAAATAATTAAATCTCATAAAGTCATTATTATTCAAAAATTGAGATATGCGATCTGTGTTGTCATCATAAGTACGAGGACATTAGTGCTGTTTTCTCAGCTTTCTTTCTGTTACATACAAAAGCACACCGAAACAGATTTGTACAACATATAATTATACAATATACTTGTGGGCAACAAAATACGTTTGAGAATAGCTTGAAATTATATTTTTCCTACTTGAGACTTTTTGAAAATAATCGTATACTTATATTTATATTTATATTTATAATGGAGCAACCATGTTGAGCTAATTTATTATTAACTAGTATGCGAAGTAGTTGTAATCTGTAGCCTTTCTAATAAAGACGTTGTAAGAGACAAGATCTCTCTCATGTTCACACAGGTAGGCCTAAGTATGTTACTTGCATATACTTTATATGTATATATATATATATATATATATATATATATATATATATATATATATATATATGTAAGTATGTATACAATATATATACATATATATATATATATATATATATATATATTCAAATAAGCCATATATATTTTTGATACATTAATGTCTGGATTCTCTTAACGACCTCGGGATCAAAGCCCCAGGCGAAATCACGCAAAGACAAGAGCTTGTGTCCGGCCGGGAATCGAACCCTGATCGGCAAGCTTGTATAGACAGTGACTAAACCACTTGGCCACGAAGAAAGTGGTTTAGTCACTGTCTATACAAGCTTGCCGATCAGGGTTCGATTCCCGGCCGGACACAAGCTCTTGTCTTTGTGTGATTTCGCCTGGGGCTTTGATCCCGAGGTCGTTAAGAGAATCCAGACATTAATGTATCAAAAATATATATGACTTATTTGAATATGAAAAACACGTCTAAATGTGCAAAATTTATCACACACACACACACACATATATATATATATATAGATAGATATATATATATATATATATATATATATATATATATATATATATATATATATATATATATATATATATATATATGTCGTAGGATTTTGGTGATCCGCGGTTTGATAGGCTTGTAAATCGATGCTTGCCTACTGACTACTAGTCCACCAAGTTTTAAATGGGTACCAGCAGGTATTCAGTTCAAAATATGGTATAGAGCTAACATCCTCACCCCTAACATGGGTATAGGGGTGTACTAGGCAAGATGATATTATATATATATATATATATATATATATATACATATATATATATGTGTATATATATATATATATGTATATATATATATATATATATATATATATATATATATATATATATATATATATATATAGTTGTATGTATATATATATAATGTGTTTACATAAATATGAGTACGTGTTCGGTTGTATACACATGGATATTGTTCAATACTATTACTTAAGGAAAATCATCCGATATATACAGTATATACAGTATATATATATATATATATATATATATATATATATATATATATAAAGTTTTTGTGTTCATTAAATGATGTCACTGACAGAGTCTAGCTGGAAGATGAAGGTCGTTTTGCTCTCGACAGCTTTGTATGTGGAAACTGGACACGTGGCTTATCAAATGACGCATGTCATTATAGTCGAGGTTTCCATCTTTCAACCCTATCATGATATTTGATATTTTCCCTTAGATATTCCTTGGATCTCTCTCTCTCTCTCTCTCTCTCTCTCTCTCTCTCTCTCTCTCTCTCTCTCTCTCTCTCTCTCTCTTCCTCAAGGTTCATAAAATTTGGGTCGATATGGCTATAAGAGAATTATTATAGTCAAGGTTTCCACCTCTGCAAAATATCATGACATCTGATATTTTCCCTCTAGATAAGCCTTGGATCTCTCTCTCTCTCTCTCTCTCTCTCTCTCTCTCTCTCTCTCTCTCTCTCTCTCTCTCTCTCTCTCTCTCTCTCTTGATTCATAAAATTGGGGTTGATATTGCTTTGAAGTGATTTACCTAACAGCCATTCTCACCTGTTTTATATCGAATAACTTATTGGGAATTCATACTCTCACGATAGGAAGAAAAAATCGAGATTTTTCCTTTTCTATTCCTGGGAGATATAACTTGTTACTGACGTCATTTCCATGATGAGTGACCTTCACTCTAAAGGTTCGTAAAAGCAAAATGTTGCCTATCCTTCAATTGTACTTGCATGACCATCTTTATTGCCGAAGTTAGGTGTAAAAAATATTCCAAAGATGTAATTGTGTTTCGTTAGATCTAAAGATGGCTTTAGGCGTAGAGTACAGTGATAATTGCAATTGAGAGCTGCGTTACTTTTGTGATAAGAATATGAATATTGAATCACGCATTCGTATTACTACACATGCAAAAATAAAATTAAAAGGAAATAACTTGTCCATACGGAGAAAACATGAAATGAACGTGGAAATATACACCGAATACACATGCACGCACACTTGTGTGGGCATGTTGATTATTCAATGGAAAACTGACTCTCCCTTCACTTCAGGGAGCATCCTCATACATGTGAAACTCAAGTTCAAAGAAGCAATATAGATGCAATGGATGTTTTATTGCCCCAGCAGCTCTTATTTGTTTTCAGGACTGGTTTGAAGTTTAAAAAAAAAAAAAAAAAGTGAATTAGTATGAAATTTGGTATAGTGATTGCTAAATATCGTGAAATCATTGTAATTTACTAGAAAATATATTTATTTTATGAGTTGCAATGCAAATATATTCAATGAATAGCTAAGATTATTATTTTAGAATCATGAAAAGTTTAGCATCTTTCTTTATGGTACTGATCATAATGTGTGTACTCTCCTGTGATTAGATTCACACACTATTGATGCAGAAGGGTCTGTGTAGACGCACATATGATGTATATTAACCCCTTTGGGTGTAGAATATTCTAAAATATAAGGTGAATTCACTGTAGGAAGTATTTGTGTCTTGATATTTGAAAATATTTAACTAATATTAATTACATAGGGTGTTTACATATTAGTGCTCGAGATTTTGATGTAGTTAAACGTGGAGTACATAGTGCGTAGAGTGTAAGAATTACACACACGCACCCACACACACACACACACACACACACACACACACACACACACAGATTGTGTCGATAGTAAAATTGCATAACCACCATTGCTTTGACTTCATTACTCAACTTTTATGCAATATAACGCATTCTGCTGTATTTTTTTTTATATGAATCCTGGTGTTATTAACTGAATGGAAATATATATATCCCAATTCAGTACCATCTTAAGAGAGGAAATGTTGGTGTCCCTACATTTCTTAGCATTGTTTTCCATATAGCCATATAATTTGAAAATGATTTATGCTATATGATTCTGCTGTTTGTTCATCTGTTTTTTTAGAGTTAATTCATGACTTTATTGCATCCCTTTTATATTTCTATATGAACGGTAATATCTTTTTAAAAGTGTGCATCTTAGTAAATTCCTTTTTTATATATGATTGTGGTCGAATATACATAGGTGCGTATGTAAGAATTTTCGCGTATAAACCACCTGTGCACTCTATGTTTATGTTCAAGCTTAGATTATACACTTTACAAATACTGTATGCGGTTAGAGGCTACCTTTGAAAACATTTTAGATACAAATTATACACCTTTTTCACTGTTCATCGGAATAAAAAAAAATTTAATGTAATACTTTTCTGCATTGAATTTGTAATGTTATTATGCTAAGAGGTTCGTGTTTTGTTATATATTACGAAGATATATACTACAGCTATTCATTTTTATTCACTAGCTCTTTACTTGTTTCGACAATACCCGCTTCACAAACATTCGTGCTTTTCGAAAGTCAGTATGCTCTTTTAGGATTTTTCTATCAAAACCTTCATAAATACTTATATGCTAAACATATAAAACTTGTTTACTGTATACTCTTTAGTCATCTTTATCGTAGTAATTAGATAACATTAATCCTAAATCATTTACATATAATGATCTTGACCAAACTAATCCTATTTCTTTTATATATCATTATCTTGCTCGTATAGTCTTAACAGATAAACGTCTTCTGTGATAAAAAGTCGGAAATTTGCCTCGCTAAAGTTTTCCAGATATTAAAAACTTTTAAGTGAGCGCTCTAGTATCAGATTGTAGCTATAAAGGTTTCTTATAAACAATTTCATATCTTCTACGCGAACTTTGAGGATATTCATTTTACAACTACATACATTATTCAACAACACCCCGGAAAATATTGGAGAATGCGTTACCACAGGTGTTTGAGGTTACTTCCGTGTTACGCAGTGAAAAGTTTATCGATAGTTTCATAGATAAAGGTTGCTATGTAACGATTTCGGTTTAGTAATTTAAC
>NC_090739.1:28144686-28194323 GCF_036898095.1 Palaemon carinicauda
GTCTTCTAACGCTTCTAGTGCCTTGTGGAGCCTAGCTGAACGTTTGCTGAACTAATCTCTTGGGGAGTGCGAAGAGAATGCCCAAACCATCTCCATCTACCCCTTATAGTAGGTTGGACAGAGCACCAGCCACCCGTTAACATACTGCCAGTAGAGAGTCATTTGGTCCTTTGACTGGCCAGGCAGTACTACATTCTATCCTTCTCTCTGGTTACGGCTTAATTACCTTTTACCTACACATCCACCGAATAGTGTTGCTTATGCTTTACATTTTCTCATCTATCCTCATACACCTGACAACACTGAGATTTACAAACAGTTCTTCTTCGCTCAATGGGTTAACTACTGCACTGTAATTGGTCAATGGCTACTTTCCTCTTGGTAGGTGTATGATCGGAAAGACGCTTTCCAGAATCGCGTGCTGCGTGTATGATTCCATAGGATTCATTATTGTATTTCCTTTCATTATTCGCTTTTAATAACCTCTGCTCATTTGGTGAATCACCTTTGGTTCCTCTTCGATAACCCTTTGCGTGATTCATTCTGCCTCTTAAATGACAGAACGGAAAGGGAATGAGTAAGTTGTTCGTCTTTCATTCAATTAAGAAAAAATGGTCGATCTGTTTAGTAGGCTTATTCACATTCCATTCGGATATATTTTGCACGTTAAGTGAAATTCTGTTATTGAAAATAACAGGCATCTTCAATGACTTCCCGTTCCTCCAAAACTTGACCCTACATCTTCACCAACATTTATCTGCCCACTCCATCCTTGGTAATGGTGAACAGCAGCATATATTTGACTTAACCAGCACCCTCTCTCTCTCTCTCTCTCTCTCTCTCTCTCTCTCTCTCTCTCTCTCTCTCTCTCTCTCTCTCTCTCTCTCTCTCTCTCTCCGGGTGAGGTGAGTTTCCCTTTCCTAAAATATCAGAAATGTCATTCTTTTTTCCCTCATTAATGATAATGTAGAAAGAATGGATTATGATACGATAGTGAAAATAGTCTACGATTCGAGAACATGTTTGCTGACTGTTTGTCATGAATAATAGAATATCTGTTACTTCTTGATAGAAAATTGAAAAAATTATGGAAAGAAAAACAATGTAATAATTTTCAGGCCATAATTTTGCATCATACTATTGCTAATGTCTATAAAAGAGAATTTTCAGTCATTTCCACCTGTCATTTACATGCTTCCTCCACCCCACGTCTTTGATATCCTGGGGCATTTATCAAATTTTGTTTTGAAAAGTGTTTTTGTTATTTTCTTTACATGTTTGTTGTACCGTGTCTTTCGAAAAGGGCTATTTCGTTGATTTCTCATTTCTAAAGAAATGTAGAATATAAACCTCTAAAGGAATTCCAGAGAGAAAATTATAAATTTACGAGATATTATTTTGAAGACTGGTAATTATTCTTATTACGAGATCATAATGCATTTTCCATAAGTGAATCAGCAAGGTTGTGAAGGTTGTAGTAATGTTTATTTCATATTGAAAGATTATTTTATTTTATTTATGGAACACGAAAGAGGCTAAGCATATTTTTTTTTCGAGGTGCAAGAGAGCTATTATGAAGATTATCCGTCGCACCTGAAGGTTCGTCCCTTCTACCTTTTCCAAGATTTCCTCATTAACTCCAAGTTTCGCGTTACTTTCGCTATCTCAAGAATTCTATCGCTTATATTTACACTTTATATGAATAATATTTTTTTATTATTGGAAATAAGCCCTACTTGTTATCAGAATGTCTAATAAACTATAGTCTGTTTTTATTCGCTTATATATATATATATATATATATATATATATATATATATATATATATGTATATATATATATATATATATATATATATATGTGTGTGTATGTATGTATGTATATATATATATATATATATATATATATATATATATACATATATATATATGTGTGTGTGTCTGTGTGTGTGTGTTGTGCTCTTACCAAAATAATGTACTTATAAGTTAGAATTTGCAGTTTGTGCCTGTATGAATATTGTATACCAAGAATATGTTAAAGAAGGAAGGGAGAAAAGAAGGCACATTTTCTTCAAGTAAAGAGGCAGGCAGCTTTAAATCGTACATGGTCCAAGATTAAAAAATAAAAAAGTTAGTTAGAAGGATAGATAATGAAGAAAACGGGAAGGATAAAGAGAGAGGGAAGCAGTTTGAAAAAAAAAAAAACATTATGAATTATGGAAAGGAGAAAAAAAATCCCAGAGCTTTTGGTTGAAGGACGGGGACAATATTTAACCTTCCAGAATCAGTCGTCACCTTACTGATTCCATTTCCATAAATATTGTTCATTGTAACCTACTGTGTCCATGTATTTGCCATTGCTTCATATAAATGTATGAAGGAGTTAGACAGGGTGGACCCCATCTATCTTAAATTATTCACGTAGGCATAGAAGAATTTTTTAAGAATTTAGATTGGGAAAATGTAGGAATTAATATTAATGGGAATACCTTACCAACCTAAGATTTGCAGATGACATAGTTGTGTTTACTGTATCATGGGAGGAATTACAAAAGATGACAGAATATTTGAATAGAGAAAGTAAAAATGAAGGACTGAAAATGAATATGAGTAAAACTAAGATACTGTTCAATGAAAATGCAGAGGCAACAAATAAAAGATATGGACGAACCTCTAGAAACTGTTAATGAATATACGTACTTAGGACAAACAGTAAGTGTTTCCCCAGTATACTAGACCTAAATTAAGAGAAGGACTAGAGGGGCACTCAGTAGAGCGCAGACCTCCGTCACGGCAGCTTATTTCTCGACCTTTTGCTAGACCTTGATCTTTGACCTTAACATGTATTAATTGGCGTTGATTTTCATAAACTCAAATATGAACCAAGTTTGAAGTCTCTGTGACAACGATATCCAAACTTACGGCTGATTACGTGAATTGGACATTTTTCTGGACGTGAACCTGACCCTTCAAAATTTAATAAATTCCAGCTTTATACATAACAGTTAATCTCTGCAAGTTTCACCACTCTACGATTAAACTCGTGGCCAGGAAGCAGTTCATAAACAAGCACACACACACAAACAGGGGCGAAAGCATAACCTCCATCCAACTTCGTTGGGGGCGGGGGTTAATAAGCATGGGATGAAGAGTAGTTATGAAATGTTAAATGCTACTTACTCAAAAGAGAAAAGTATTTAATGAGATAGTCCTTCCATTATTAACTTATGCATCAGAAAACTTAGAGCCTTACTAAAGCCTTAGAACATAAGCAAGTTACAACTCAAAGAGCTAAGGAAAGAATAGTGTTGGGAATATCACTAGGAGACAGAAAAAGAGCAACATGGATACGAGAGCAGGGGATATTCTAACAACGGGTAAAAAAAGAAATGTACATGGGCAGGACATATAATGAGAATGGCAGACAATAGATGGACATTCAGAATAACAGAATGGGTACCTAGAGAGTGTAAAAGAAACAGGGGAAGGAAGAGAAGACGATGGATCGACGAACTAGGAAAGTTTGGTGGGTTGGACTGGCATAGTAAGACAATAAACAGACGTATGAGGAAGGACATATCTGAGGCCTTTGTTCTGCAGTGAACTAGTAATAGCTGATAGTTATATATATATATATATATATATATATATATATATATATATATATATTATATATATATATGTGTGTGTGTGTGTGTGTGTGTGTGTGTGTATAGAGACCGAGTGCTTTCGTATTTTCACTTCTGGGCAATTCGTTTTCCTGATCCTTTCTCTAGCTCAGTGACAACAACATATATCGTATACTACAGCGATAGATCGTCAATATATATATATATATATATATATATATATATATATATATATATATATATATATATATATATATATATGTATATATATATATATGTATGTATATATATATATATATATATATATATATATATATATGTGTATGTATGTATGTATATATATTGTATGTATCATCAGCTGTTACTAGTCCACTACAGGACAAAGGTCTCAGATATGTCCTTCCACTTGTCTGATTATGGTCTTTCTATGCCAGTCCACACCCGCAAACTTTATTGGTTCGTCGATCCACCGTCTTCTTTTCCCCTTCTTTTGTAATTTCTAGGGACCCATTCTCTTATTTTTCATGTCCATCTATTATCGGTCATTCTCATTTTATGTTCTGCCCACGTCCATTTCTTATTACCTCTGACAATGAAGTTGGAACGAGGTTATGTTTCCGCCCTTGTTTGTGAGTTTGTTGGTGTGTATGTCTGTGTTTGTTTGTAAACAGCTTCCTGGCCACAATTTTAATCTTAGAGTAATGAAACTTGCAGGGATTAACTGTTATGTAAAAAGCTGGAAAGGATTAAGTTTTGGAAGGTCTAGGTCACGGTCAAGCAGAATTTCCCATTTACGTAATCGGCCATCAGTTTGGACAGTGTTGTCACAGAAACATCAAAATTGGTTCATATTTGAGTGTATGAAAACCATGCCAATTAATACATTCTAAAGTCAATGGTTAAGGTCAAGGTCAAGCAAAACATCGAGAAATAAGGTGACATGGCGGAGGTATGCTCTCTACTAAGTTCCCCTCTAGTTCTTACATGTTGTTAGACTATCATCTTCCTAAGTTGTTTTTTTTTTTTCTGTCTTTTAATGGTATTCCCATCATTATTCTTTCCATAGATCTTTGAGTTGTAACTAGCTTATGTTCTAAGGCTTTAGTAAGAGTCTAATTTTCTGATGAATAGGTTAATACTGGTAGGTCCATTTGGTTAAATATTTTTTTTTAGAGAAAGCGCCATTTTACGTTTCATAATTTCATTTTGTTTATCCAAAGCTCTCCATCCCATGTTTATCCTCAATTTAATTTCGGTCTCGTGTCCTGGAGAAACACTTACTGTCTGTTCTAAGTATACAGATATAATTTACATTAAAGGAGTTTACCTTAGTTGCGTCAATGTGTTTCCTACTGGAGTCCTCATATTTTCTCAGATTCTTCAAGTTTTCAGGTATAAGCCTTTGGTTAAGAAACGATGATTATACCTTTTCTTTATTTATTCTGTTCATGACAGCACTGTTTCGACAAAACCATGTCTTTTAAAGGGATTACTGGTTAACATGAATTTACATTTCTTTTTATATATGAGGTTTTGCAAAGATTTTGATCAATTGTTCTGAAATTATATTCTATAGAAATTGAAAAATTAAAAAGTTAAAAATCAAAAGTTGAAATATTTCAAAATTCAGAGATCCTCAGATTATAAAGAGGGTAATGGCTGATTAAATTCTTTTACACACACACACGCATATATATATATATATATATATATATATATATATATATATATATAAATAAATAAATAAATGTATCATCATCCCCTCCTACGCCTATTCATCCAAAGTGCCTCGGTTATATTTCGCCAGTCGTCTCTATCTTGAGCATTTAATTCAATACTTCTCCATTCATCATCATATATATATATATATATATATATATATATATATATATATATATATATATATATACATATATATATATATACACACACACATATATATATATATATATGTATATATATATATATATATATATATATATATATATATATATATATATATATATATAGTATATTGTATAATTAGAATCCTGTTGAATGTTCAGTGCGGTCCCTTGGTGTCCGATGCTTACAACTTCAGCTACTATAAGCCAGATGTAGTTGTTTTTCTTGTGAACAATCTAGTTCCGTCAATCAATTATTTCAGGGAAGGTTTCCGATCGTTTACGTCAATATAGTGCTAGTTTATTGCCCCCTGGTTTCTGTGGGCCAGTATGCGTCTTCGGAGTGTCGTGATATTGTGTCCAGTATACTCTTTTCTATGAGATTTACACAGCTCCTTCGGGTATGAACACACTACTTTTCTACATACTTCCTTTGGTCCGTTTGGGATGGTACTGTTCTGCATCACAAGACTCGTAGTTAGGTTGGGCTTGCTTTATAATTTTTACCATTTGGTATGGAGCTTTCGGGACAACACCTCTACTGAAGATCCCTTGCAAAGTCAGGATTTCATCTTTGTATGCTGAACCAAAGCTAAGATGATAAGTATTTTTTTTTCTTCATTGTAAGTGTATGTGCGTACGTCTGTGTGATCGTTCGATCAGAAAAGTTAACCAACGTTTGGTGATGATCAGTACACGGTTGAGAAACAAATAAAACAACTGAAATGATTATTAGTATCCGTAGGTACAATAAAAGTTAGCAATCTGATGCGGAAGCTATAGGAAATAAAAGAGATTGGAATATTTTTAGGGGACACCATTTTCATTGGAAAGAAGTAAATATTAAGTGTGGAGACTTCATGTGTTGGGTATTTATTCGAAATATCACACTTGCAAATGATCCATAGCATTCCGATCATTGTTTGTCAAAATTAATTAAAAGTCTTGCACTAACCAAGATGTTAGATATCGTTGGTTATACTGCAAATTGAAATTCTAAGCTCAAATAAACTTCGTAGGTTCTAGGAATTGGCATTTACTGCGAAGGTTTTCATACTCTTTGTATGTGTGTCTATTTAAAAAAAACTTGAGAAATTTTCATTGAAGGAGATTAATTCTAAGTTTCATAAGCATACGATCATAACATATTTGTGCGAGCAATTGAAGCAGAAACGTTAGCCGTTCGTTATCTAGTGAAATTCTAAAGGAAGTCGGCGGCTTCAGGAAGGGCTTAGTGATAATTGGCTTCTCAGAACGTTGTAGCCTGGCTATTGACCTCTTGCAAACCGTTCGCTGTGTTAAGATCCAGTCTTGTGCTAAAGGAGGGCTTTTGTTATTATTGTTATTATTATTGAATCATAATAATAGGGATGCCATCGTTATCACAAGGAATAAAGACGAACACACTTATTTTTAAATTCTATGTTGTTTAAATAATATACGCGTTTAATATATTGCACAGGAACACTTACTTAATTGAAGTCTGTAGCTTTTGGGAACCACTCTTCGAATCTTTAGAAAATCCGCAAGACATAAATAAAAATAAAAGTTGGAATTATAATTATATTTACATAGTGTTATAAATGCCAAGAAGCTTCTTAAGTGGAAAACGTGGAATAATTAATTATTTAACAAAACTTTTAAATTCCAATCGTTAATTTGTAAAAGAATATTCTCTTTCTCTCTCTCTCTCTCTCTCTCTCTCTCTCTCTCTCTCTCTCTCTCTCTCTCTCTCTCATTCCGTATTCACTCCTCGTCCGGTGAATCACAGATGAACCTTGTGTGTAGAAATAGACCAGTGCATCAGCGGCTTCATTTAAATTAGCATATTACTCATCAGTAGCATAAATGTAGTGTTAAATGGATAATGTCTGCAGATGATACAGTGTATTAGTGACAATTAGGAGAAGCTGCAGAAACTCGAGGAGTATAAAGATACTTAAGATAGAGGGCATGAGGGAAATTTAGCACGAGTAAGGTTATACAAAGGAAAGCTAGTAAGTTGGAGCAATAGATGTTTGTAAAGATGCTTATTTAATTGAATGTAAAAGTAATGGGTGACGGTTTGATGTAGTAGCCTACGGGAAATTTGTCCCGCAATCTGTTAGTAGGGACTACGAGCCACCACTCAACCCCGATTTTATAGTAGTGCCTGCAACCTCACCGCCCTTATGAGGTAGGGATGGGGTTTTGGTTAAGACTATAGATCTATCTGCTGAGTCATCAGCAGCCATTGCCTGTCCCTACATTGCCCTAGCTTGTGTGAATAGGATTTGATCGCTGGTCATGTATGTACAGTTATTGGTCGGTTTCTAGGACGTTGTCCTGCCTCTTGTGTCTGTGGCTTATGAGTGACCTTGAAACCTTTAAAGGTGAATCACAGAATACTTAAGAAAAGGCAAGCTCCAGAGTTCCTTCAAAAGCTTTGTAAGAAGACCCTTTAGAAAAGAATTTTGATCTTATGAAGGGATTATTGAGTCATCACTTCCCTAGGAAAAAGGGGATGCGGATATTGAATGTGATTGAAAGAAAAATGGAGCAAGACGATGTAATAAATTTGCTAGTAGTTTATGTGAGGGAAGACGGGTTGAGGGGTGTATGGGAAATGTAATCACGATTGTATCCTAATGTTAACATGGGTTAAAAAGACATGAGATAGTGTTGAAGTGGTTTGATCACGATGGCAGAAGATGACCAGTCTGTTCATACCGTCAATAATTCAGAGGAGAAGGAAGTGGGAAATAGAATATGGGATGGCTGGGCACTATGAAAGAATTATAAGATGGGAAGTTTTTCTAATGTTGGAAAGATTGAGGCAACAGGTATAATGGGTCTGATTTTGACAAATGGCAGATGAACTATCTATGTAGGTATATGGAACTGGTGGTGTTTTTCGAGTTTTATGCCAGTTACTATTGCTTGGTCACGTAGGATGTATGCTTAATGAACGAATCCCAATACAAGTTTTTACGGACAACTATAAAACCGCCACTAAAGATCTGGGTGCTCCAAAGAGAGGGACAAAGAGAAAGCTAAGTTAACCTTAGAGAAATTAAAAATTCCAGGAACCAACGAAGAAACCTTTGGTAGAGGCCGTGTGGTCTGGAAAAGGACCATTTACAACGGAGTCACAGGACTCGAGCAGGATGTCATAGCACATCTTACCGATAAAAGGCAGGCTGTTAGCGAGTGTGCACAATCACTTACATTACACACACACATATATATATATATATATATATATATATATATATATATATATATATATATATATTTATATATATATATATATATATGTGTGTGTGTGTGTGTATATATATATATATATATATATATATATATATATATATATATATATATATATATATATATATATATATATATATATATATATACATGCATTTGTGTATGTTTTCATTATTACTACTACTACTACTACTACTACTAATAATAATAATGATAATAATAATGATACTACTACTACTACTACTACTACTACTACTATTAGCTAAGCTACAAGCCAGGCTGGAAAAGCAGGATGCTATAAGCCCTAAGGCTCGAACAGGAAAAAATAGCCCAGTGAGAAAAGAAAATAAGGAAATAAGTAAACTAGAAGAAGATTAATGAACAATTAAAATGAAACATTTTAAGAAAGTATGTACGTATGTATGTATAGATTTATGGACTGGAAAGAGAGGAATATTATGTTTTCAGATTTCTCGAATTCTCGCTTTATCTTTGGTTTGCAAACAGGAATTCTTTTCTTTCTGCAAAGCACCTGTTGTTTTGTTGCACCTCCTCGTGTGTGAATGTGTGTGTGTGTATGATTGTGTCGCTGCGCGGGCGCCCCGTACATACATGGCAACATGGGAACCACGCCTTTACCGAGCTCACGCACTTGCAGAGGCCATAACAAAGGCGGTGCAATATCTAGGGCAAGGATGCTCGTAGACACTAAAGGTTTAGATTCTAGTCGAAAGTGGTTTTGGAGGATCTTATTCCCTATTTCATATAAAGGTTCTCAGCTAAATATTCCATATCTGGAAAAATAAGTATGATATCTGGACGAAAATTTCTGTAAATGTGCGACATGATCTCCTTTGTTCGCTTATTTACGTCAAACCCGTATAATATTATCTTATCATTTCCAAGAATATTCTATTAAGAACAATTAGATAACGATCTTCCCCTCTTTTTCTTTCGCTTTTGTTGCCTCCGCCAACGACGTCGGGAGGAGATTATGTTTTCGCCCCTTTTGTTTGTGAACTTCCTGGCCACAATTTTACTCTTAGAGTAATGCAACTCACCTCCATGTTGAGACATGTAAGTGATTGAAAGTCCTAGGTCAAAGGTTAAGGACAAGGTTGAACAAATGGTTGACCAAATTAACTCTAACCTGAACCCCAAGTTCGTACATGGTTGTCACACAGACTTCAGATAAACCTACGGTCTGAATTACTTCTGGGAGATGCAAGCTGGTTTCGAGAAATAAGATGTCGTGGCGGAAGTCTGCACTCTCAGTGCTTTCCTAGTTTTATTTTGTTTCAATTCTGCTGTTGCTTATTCATTATGACTCCACCTTGAGATGCACGATATAGTAAACTGGCGAATTTTTCTCATTAGTATGAATGCTTATTGATATTTATCTAAACTTTCAATGTAACTGAATTCTTATATTTTATCTATATACTATACAGCATTTATTGTCGGAACCTTAGGTTACCGAGAAATTTTGACCTGAGGTTATTTAAACATCTCTGGAGATGCCCTGAACACAGAGTGGAGTTACTGGTAGGAGTCCGAAGTTCTTAAGATCCTTGTTACGGAGTGGGACGTTGGAGGTAAAGTTACCATCTCGGTTGTCTGGTTAACATGTTGCACTAATTAACTTCATTTGGTTCTCTCTCTCTCTCTCTCTCTCTCTCTCTCTCTCTCTCTCTGTATATATATATATATATATATATATGTGTGTGTGTGTGTGTACAATACATGTATATACTGTATAATATGCACATACTATGTAGTATATATATATATATATATATATATATATATATATATATGTATATATATATATAATGATATTAATAATGATAATAATAATAATAATGGTAATAAACCCTTTTTTAGGTGAGGTGAGGATGTAAAACTCAGTTCATATAACTAATAATGAAAAGTTTTCTGTAATTGAATATATTGAAAATGGTGTACATACTGTAAAGCTAAAATGTTTTTATTCCGCTGTTGATGAGATGGTTCACATTTGATAAGTTGAATTGTTTAATTGTATTTAATATTTATATGAATCGTATTTGTTTTATTAGATTTACAACGCAAAGGTAAACGTATCCCCATTGTTATAATTGATTTATGCGTTTCAGGCAAAGAATTAAATTCGTTATATTTTTGTTTTCTTTTTAGAAAAAAAGGAAACCCATTATTTTACCTGTCATGACAAGCTTTATCAGACTAAACTGACGCCTGCAGTGACAGGAAAGAGCTAACATTTTTACTCAGCTGTGCTATAAAAATATTAATGTGAATTTGATTTGAAGTTCTTCCATGAGAATGAGCAAATGAATACATTATGTAATATCTTTGAGAAAATAAAGGTGATCTGAAAAACTAGCCAGTTGGAATAAATTTCCGATAATTCACAGATCAACTCTCATTTGTGTTGTTATACTAATTTCCTTTAATTAACTGATATATTTTTCATTTCATGAGAATTATCTGACATAGCTCACTCCTGAATATTTAATCTGTGCATGTTTATTCAAGAAATATTAACTCTTCATCCTCAGTCAGATCTTTTAATAACTATTTCCTTTCCTTGATTATTTACACCAGGGTCAACTGGTCTTTGTTTATAATTTGATACTAAATAGCGAATCCCCTGTATCCTCAAATTTGCTATCTTAAAAGAATTGGGCTTCTCTCCGTTTCCTCTCCTTGCCCTTACCCTCTGCGTCGGAGTCAGTATTCTCTTCTCATTGCCTTGTAACTACTATACATTGCAAAAAGCCAATTCATCTTTGTTTTTAAACAGTGTTTCTCAAGTGATGGCCCCTGGACTTGTCCATGGTGGCTTTTTCAGTGACGTTCACTATATTTAATGATAACCTATAGATTGATACAATTGATTTTAGATTGATTGAAAACGCAGTACTACAGATTTTATCAAAGTAAATTTTTACAGATTTATTTTGCAGTTTGCATCAACTCTCAATGTTGTACTGTATGTGATGGGGTTTTCATGATGGTTGTACTTTAATTTTAAACTAGGATCATATTGCCACAATGTACATTCGAGTGAAAAAAATCTATAAGTCTATTTAATAGAAGTTAATCATATAGCTATTCCAATTAAAAGTTTATTATGTATCAATAAAATTTCGAAATTCCGTTTGCTAGAAATAAATTTCACTGTCATAATTAATAATTCAACTTTTTTGTAGTATGTTGAAATTAGGTTGTACAAAATATATTTTTGGGCTCAGGTCATGTCGTCCTGATGGAAGTTCCTATTAGGTAGCTTTCTAGGGTATATTTGACTACAGTGATATTCCCAGAGAATTTTACCTTAAGGTATCCAGAATTCCAACTCCTGGAGCGAATATCCGTAAATAATCTCACAGGGATATCGCATAATATCAGAGGACGTATTCTTGACACGTCACATAGCTATCTTCACCCCGAACAGTATTAACGCTTCGAGGGGGTATAGTGACAAGAATCTGAAACGAGAATGAAAAGAGAGACGCTCATAAGGCATCTCTCCTATTCCGTTTCCAGTGTGTATCTGATGAAGGCGGTAGCGCCTTCTTTATTCCTTTTCGTGTAGCTCTACTACTCGGTGTTTTCCCTTGAGTTCTCTCGTTATTTTGGATTTAATTCAACATTTTGATGACTTCTCCGGCCTCTTCTGCCTCTAGGAAGTTGAGTATTATCTTTACTATGTATAAATGTGAGCTCTTGTCGTTTTGAATTAAATCAAAAGGGATTTTAACGTAAACAAGAGCTGTTGCCTACCGGAGGCATCCTGGATGCTATCGCTCGCTCTTATGGGTCATTTAGTCAGCTGGAGCGACGTTCCCGGTTTGTTACGCTGTAATAATTTACCTATTTAGCTCCGCTAGGAATGCTTATTTTATACCGTCAGTTTTTAGCTCGGTGATTTCGACACGGGTCGAGGTACCGATCTTGCCCTTCGTGAGGCTTCGTAGCCTAGACGTCTGGCACTAGTACTTTTCAAGCATGATATAAGTTTTTCCGAATGTTATATTATTGAAGCTATAGACAAATATTTTATATATGTAAGATATTGTTGAATGTTTTTTCCAAGATTGTATACGAGAGAGTTTCGGTGATTTAGGTAATCGATTCTCATCTTACCTAGTCTAGTATTCTAGGTACAGTAGTATACTTTCGCACATCCCCGATTGTTCTTTTCTCCTCCGGAGGCTAAGTTCAATCCCTCTCTCCCTCTGTAAGCCTTCGGCTTAATCCTAGTGGTTCTATCTGTATAATAATTCAGGTATAACTATTCTAGGATATGTCTGTCCTGACCTGATAACCAGAGTGACTGGTGTTTTGGGTTAGGGCAGAACACCAGAGTTTCTAGTCTGTGGTCTGCTTCTTCCTAGTATAGAGCATGAGTCTCCTTTGCTAGGTTAAGGGCGGACACAGGAAGCTTTGCTTCACTAGTCTATGTTTGAAGGATTCTGTAAGAGATGATTCCTTCCTCTAGTGGCCTAGCAGACTGTCCTGTGTTGTTTTTCTCGGGCTGGAGAATGAATTTTCTCTGTTGCCCGGCGAAATAACTTCACCTAACTTTGTTCTGGTTGGGAGGAGGTTAGCAAGTATTGCCAGTCTTCCTCCCTAATAGACAACTCTTGGTTAGGATGAGCTTCCCTAACGGCTGAGTGTGTCTCCTGCTAGAACGAAGTCTATAGGACCCTTATCCCTTCCCCACCTCTCTTTCTTTTATTTTCTTTTGGCCGCAGTCCTACTTCCGTACCTAGTATAGGTTAGGATGGAGGACAGGCTCAGCTCTCTGCCGGCTGGCACTACGTATCGGCCGGCAGAGACCCTTTATTCTTTGCAGAGTGAACCCCAGACCTCCCTTGGTCTCCCTTCCACGTCTGCCGGTAGAGCCCGACAGGCTATGGATTCTTTGGAAGCCTGAATGCTACATTCTCCCCTTCCATAAGTTCACTCTTTCTGGATGGAAGGTTGTATGGCAATGCTGCCTTATAACCTTACATTCATACTGTTTCTCTGACTATTGTGTTGCACCCCTAACCCGGCTGCCGGCTTAACAGCCGACAGCCGGGCAGGTGGAGGTTCTCTGGTTCTTGGCTACTGTCGGCGGGCATGGGTTTTATTACCTTTGCCTGCCGGCAGTGGAAACACAGCCCGACTCTGCTGGCCACTACGATTAGTGGCCGGCAGCCGGGTATTAGTGTTTTCAGCCGTCGGCTGGCAATGATTGCCGGCCGGCACACAGTCGCGAATCAGTGGGCTGCCGCCTATTAGTTAAAGATAGTATATCTTTGAACTATACAGGGGTAGATGCCGGTCAGCACGTGCAGGCGCACGTCGGCACATACCGGCGCGTGCTAGCTGGCACAACAGCATGCGATGTACAGTAGTTGCTGTATTCGTAGTGTAGTACACGCTGCATTAGCAGAAACTGCTGTACAGAGCTTGTGATAACACTAAAGTTCTTCATCATACTTAATGTTATCTTGTACAGCCTTTTGATGAGACCGTACAATATATAGAAAGTAAGTTCTTTCTGTATTCTTTCTATCCCGTATATTCAAACTTTATCTCAAAGTGTGAACTACACCTTAAATTTCCGTTTAGGAAATTACGTAAGGTATACTAGAATAGAATTAACCTTAGTTTTAATATCTCGGGAGGTTTCAGCAATTGACTGGACAGGAAATACAAGTATGTGTCTTTCCTTCTTTTATAGCTTTTCTATATAAGCTAAATGTCCCAATATAAGTGAAAGCTTTCACTTGATACTCATGGATTTTTCTTCTCTTTACAGGAGGACCATCCGAAGTGCGGGAGTGTGTTCTGTAATGTCCGCAGTAAGAACTTCTGTGGAAATCAATATTGCAAGAGGCACGCAGCATGCGCAGCCTCCAGAAGTGATCTCCGCTATTGGGACCCTCAGGTTTGTACAGTTTGTTCTAACCTGTTTACCGAGGCTTTTGACGACCCTAAGTCAACGGAGTCAAGGGAAACGTTACGATCCTGGGTGAGGGGTTTTCAGAAAAACACCTCAGGTCCCAACCTTCCAAATGAGAAGATGAGGGCCTACCTTTTCCCTAAAGCATCGGTTGATGCAATCATCCCCCAGCCTCAGGTGGAGATACCAATTGCCCAGAATCCGGTAGATTCTGAAGTCTCAGCCGCCCTTCAAGACATCCAATTTGACGATAGGATGTCGGAGGTGTTGGATTCTACTGAGAAGAACCTTCTAGGAGAAGGTCAGGAGGAGGAGCTGTTCCAGGCTCCTCAAATAGAAGAGCAAGAAATCGACGAAGTGTCGGTTACGTCGGTTCCGGACCTAGAACCTGTTCCTTCTACATCGTCTGCTATCCCAGATGAACTGGGAAGAACTATTCCTTCCATTGTTGAGATGATCCAACAAATTCAAAGGAAGAATGATGAGAAGGAAGCTGCAATGAAACTGGAGATACGTAGACTTGCAGCATCACGTGGGCCCCAGAAGCGGCTCAGCGTGAAGGATCTTCCTTTGTGCTCGGATACCAATCCTTGGAGGTATGCCGAACACATGCCAATGACAACCGGGAAGATCGTGATCTCAGAAAAGTTGGGAGCAATTCCCCTGGAAAAAGTGGAATTTTGGCCCAACAAAGATTCTTATCCGGACTGCTATGTCCGTTTTAGGAAGGAGCCAGCCTTAAAGGAGGAGACGGAGCCGAAGGAGGTCATAGTTTTTTACCATAGTAAAGCTCAGACGTTACTAGCGAGCTCGATGAAAGAGAGGGGCTTCACTAACTCAAAGGTGCCTGCCTTGAGTAAGAAGCTTCCCTCCTTTATGGCCTCTCCTACCAGAGCCTTTCCCTTCTTGGAAAAGGTATATAAGGCTGCCTTAAAAGCGGTGGAGGCAGGGAAACCATGCCCCTCCTTGGAGGAGTGCAAGCCGTTATCTCTGACCTTGCCTTTGGACCAAGAAGACTGGAAGGACGTACACCTTACCTTCTCAGTCGGGAAGCTGGAAGCTGATATTGCTGAACGCCAGTTCGGTGAGGCGCTTCCGAAACTGTCTAAGGTTCTCTTGCGTAGAGAGCAAGAGACAAAGGAAAGACTTGCGGCATCGATGTCGTTGCAAACGACACTAGAAACGATGGCAAGTGACCCCAAGAACCAGGACATGTTCATGGTTGTGGCCAAAACACATCTGGCCACAGTTACGAAGGATTTCTATAGCTTTATTAAAGCTAGGAGAGCCTGTAGAGAATTCGTGTTCACCTCGGCTGCGGTGAGGCACGAACCGAGGAAACTGATCACCTCTCGTATTTGGGGTAAAGACCTCTTTCCCAATGAAGTGGTTAAAGAGGCAGTAGACAAGGCCGCCACAGAAAATAGGAACCTTTTCAAAAAGTGGGGCCTAGATCTTAAGAGAAAGTCTTCTCCGGATGAGGGTCCCCAACCCAAGAGGAAGACAAAAAGGCCTAGGCCATCCTCTCGGCCGGCTAAACCCTACCGACAGCAACATCAACAACAACTTTCTGTGACCGCGGTGCCTCAGATAGTGGCACAACCTCCAACCACGTACCAGCTGGTACCTCAACAAACGGCGACACAGTCGCCAGTTCTTAACCCAGCCTCCGAAAGGTAGACTTCTACCTTTCGTTCGAGAGCCAGAGGAACAGCCAGAGGTTCTTCTAGACGCCCTTCAAGAGGAACGGGATCCAGGGGAGGACGCGGTCAAGGAGGCAAGGCCTCAGGTCCACAACAGCAGAAGTAGATACTTCCAGTAGGAGGGAGACTACAGCTTTTTAGGGATCGCTGGACCTTCAATCCCCGGGCCCACAGCCTAAATAAGAATGGACTAGGTTGGAGCTGGAGCAGTCCTCCACCTCAATTTCCTCAATTCTTCCAACACTCAACCTCCGCTCTGGAAGAATATGTCCGAGAGCTCTTAGACAAAAGAGTAATCCGGAAGGTTAAGTCCATCAAATTCCAAGGAAGGGTGTTTTGTGTTCCAAAGAAGGACTCAGAAAAACTCAGAGTCATTCTAGACTTGTCGCCAATCAACAAGTTCATAGTGAACTACAAGTTCAGAATGCTCACACTTCAACACATAAGGACCCTACTGCCCAAAAAGGGCATATGCTGTCTCTATAGACTTGTTTGACGCTTATTGGCACATTCCAATTAATCGTCACCTCTCCCCCTACTTAGGCTTCAAGTTACATTGATAACTTTACGCCTTCCGAACCACGCCTTTCGGGCTAAACATAGCCCCAAGGATTTTCACGAAGCTCGCGAACGCAGCCGTCCATCAATTACGCCTAAAGGGGGTCCAAGTAGTAGCCTACTTGGACGACTGGCTGGTGTGGGCAGCATCCAGGACAGAATGCATGTAAGCTTCTAAGATAGTGATCCAGTTCCTGGAACATCTGGGATTCAAGATCAACATAAAAAAAATCTCGTCTTTCTCCAGCTCAAAATTTCAGTGGTTGGGAATCCACTGGAATTTGGAGTCACATCAGCTTTCCATTCCTAGTAAGAAGAGGAAAGAAATAGCAGGATCTGTCAAGAGACTTTTGAAATCCAAACGGATATCAAGACGCGAACAGGAGAGAGTGCTGGGTTCTCTACAGTTTCCTTCGATAACAGATCCAGTGCTAAGAGCACAGCTTAAGGATGCAACAGGAGTCTGGAGAAAATATGCATCAAACCCGCGAAGAGATCTAATAAGACCACTACCGACTCGACTGCGAATGCTTCTTAAGCCGCGGTCCAATGCCAAGCAATTGAAGAAATCTATACTTCTTCAACCTCCTTCCCCGTCAGTAACTATCCACACAGACGCTTCAAAGGAAAGCTGGGGAGGCCACTCTCATCAGATGAGAGTCCAAGGAGCTTGGTCCATTCTTTTCAAGTCATTTCACATCAACTTTCTAGAAGCCATGGCAGTACTTCTGACACTGAAGAAAGTTTCTCCTCGCCACTCTATCCACATAAGACTGGTTCTAGACGGCGAGGTGGTAGTGAGATGCCCGAATCGACAAGGGTCGAGGTCACCTCAAATCAACCAAGTGATGTTGGCCATATTCCGTTTGGCGGAAAGGAAGAAATGGCATCTGTCAGCAGTTCACATTCAAGGGTTCGGCAATGTGACAGCGGACGCTCTATCTAGGTTTACACCTATAGAGTCAGAATGGTCCCTTGACGCAGGATCATTCTCCTTCATTTCGAGTCAAGTCCCAGAGCTGCAGATAGTCCTCTTTGCGACGAAAGACAACAAGAAAATAGTTCGTTACATGTCCCCTTACGAGGATCCGTTAGCGGAGGCAGTGGACGCTATGTCCCTGGATTGGAACAGATGGTCCAGTATCTATCTGTTCCCTCCGCACAACCTCCTTTTGAAGGTCCTCGATAAGCTGAGATCCTTCAAAGGGAAAGCAGCAATAGTGGCCCACAAGTTGCCAAATAGCGTGTGGTTCCCTCTGGCATAGGACCTACGATTAAAATTCGTACAGCTACCGGATCCATCCCAGTCTCAGCGAGTACAGAAGTCGACTGTCTTCGCTCTATCACAGAAAACATGGATCCTACATCCCATGATTTTCTCTCCTTAACGATGAGAAAAAGATTCGGTGTTTAAAAGTCGGTTTAGACTTTTGGGAGGAAACCAGAAGACATTATGAGGCTTCAGGGAAGAAATAGTTATCCTTTGTCAAGGCGAAGAAACCGAAAGAAATCCCGACAGATTCCTATTTATCATTCTTCATTCACCTTCATGAGCAAGGTTTAGCAGCCTACACAATTCTATTGTTCAAGCCTGCCTTGACAAGTCAGATACCATATGCCTTACAGGTCGACCTTCCTAACGACGTTCTTAATGAACTAGCCCTTCAGCGCTTCCAAAGACCCTTTGCTTGGTCATTAGATATGATTCCTCATTGTGTATAAATAATGAACAATGAGGGATGTGCTTAGAAGGTTTTGAATATAAGTCATATTTCTGTTTGTACTCGCTTTGGGGGCCAGAGTTAGTGAATAGTGGCTCTCTCTAGAGACGAAGGCCACGTCCAGTTCTTGGAGGGAGAACTCAATCTATTTCCAGACCCAACGTTTCTTACCAGGAACAAGCTACCCACCAACAGGTGGGGTCCCTAGAGAATCTGCCCTCTGAATGAAGATGCATCTCTATGTCCAGTGGAGTGCCTAAAGGTCTATCTTCATAGTACTTCAGACTTTATGGGAGGACAGCTGTTCAGAAGAGAAACCCTGGGTTCAAAGTTATCTATAACTAAGGGCGAAATTCACCCATGTTATTCGCAGAACGGATCCAGACAGTACACCCGTTATTCATGATCCGAGGAAAGTTGCCTCTTCCATAAAATTTCTTTAATTATATGGACTTTGAACATCCTTGTTTGCACACCGGCTGGTAGTCATCCAAGGCGTTCTTTATGCACTATGCGAAGCAAGTGGAGCAACTTATGAGATCTGTGGTAGCAGCAGGTAGAATTCCTTAACCTTCTGTTTTAAGTCTGTGAGGAACAGTGTAATTAATTTGGGACGATTAATTAAGAGGGTGCGCGTGTAGTCACTGTATGTTACTACACGCTGAGCGATAGGCAACGAAAGTGTCCTTACGAACTGTTCCATTGACGTCGGTAATCTATAGCATAATACGGACACTTGTGCCAAGCGTTTTTTACGCTAGTGTATGTAAACAGTATACAGACTATATCATTATTATTAATAATTCAATTGAAGTGGCAAATCTGTTTCCTAGTAGATGAAACAATATTTTCTGTCGACTGTTTTTCTCTATGCTTTTACGCATATCATCCACATTTTATAAATTTTATAAATGTTGATCTGATATGTACGTTTATTAAATTTTAATAAACTAGCTCATTTTATTAGAAATGTACTGAGCATTAAGATTAAAATATGGTTATTTTTATCATGGTATGTCTTTCGAGACTGTTCCCTGATTCAAGCAAAAGTCCACTCACTGTAACCCACCCTTCCTTGGAAGGGTTGACGTGGTACCCTAACTGGTTGGTGGCAAAGAGGCAAAATTTGTTTCTATGTAGATACAACCATTATCCAATAGTTTATAAGAGTAGTCACATTGGAAAGGTGTCACAAATTCATTCTGACATTGGTGACTCTTATACAAACTTTGCTTTATATTGTATAGGGCGAGACCACTATACAAGCTTGTCATTTTGTCATCCATAAATTTTTATGTACTCCTCGAGACTTTTTCCAGAGTCTAGTATGACTCTTCCCTGTAGGGGGCAGGAAGCACTAACATAGTTCATGCTTAGATGAAATGATGTATGACGTTAACATCATAGGTCTCTAGGTCTAGGCGGACTAGGAAAATACTTTCTTGAGAGTACGGCACTGATTGAAAATCCACAGATACAGTAATGCTCTGGTAAACTTCCATCAGGACGACATGGCCTGAGCCCAAAAAACGGATTTGAGCGAAGCGAAAAATCTATTTTTGGGTGAGGTAGCCATGTCGTCCTGATTGACCCGCCCTTCCTTTTATTGTAAAAGGGCCTTTTGACCCCTCCCTATAGTACAGTATCTGTAACACCTCGTATATCGCTACAAGGAATAAAGAGGGCACTACCGCCTTCATCAGATACACACTGGAAACGGAATAGGAGAGATGCCTTATGAGCGGCTCTCTTTTCATTCTCGTTTCAGATTCTTGTCACTATACCCCCTCGAAGCGTTAATACTGTTCGGGGTGAAGATAGCTATGTGACGTGTCAAGAATACGACCTCTGATATTATGTGATATCCCTGTGAGATTATTTAGGGATATTCGCTCCAGGAGTTAGAATTCTGGATACCTTAAGGTAAAATTCTCTGGGAATATCACTGTAGTCAAATATACCCTAGAAAGCTACCTAATAGGAACTTCCATCAGGACGACATGGCTACCTCACCCAAAAAAGGTTTTTCGCTTCGCTCAAAATCCGTTTTGTATGCATAATCTCTAAATATTTGGTATTTAAGAAAAGAATCAGGAACAAATATTTGAAAAAAAATAATCCAAATTTAAAGTGATCAATATTTTAAAGTTACTTTACGATGAAATTTTTAAAAAAATCCCTAGGATTAGAGGTTGTTTATATATATGTGCTTTTTAGAAATGTTAATATTGAGCAATAAGAAACACGAGACCATTTTTTGGCTACAAATATGATGATACTGTATTGGTTGTAAACTCACAGGAGAAGCTGTGTCGGTTTGTGACAGCATTTGTATGGGAATGTGATAGAAGGAAGTTGTAATTAAATGGAGGTAGGGTGCACACGAAGTGAGGGTGGTGTTTTATTGAATGTCGTGTTGAATAGAAAGTTACTTGAGGAAGTAGATCAGTTTAAGTACCTGTGTTTTGTTGTTGCTGCAAATGGTGGAGTGTGTACCAACCGTGTGTCACACGATCTTACCTAGTAACGACATTTCATTTTGTGTATATATTATGCTTGTATCTTTGCTCACCCTCAGGGAAATGACCCGGGGGGGATGCCATGTACCAACCGTGTGTCACACGATCGTACATATTAATATGACGAGCTGAGAGAAGGTTGTGACTCAAAGGCAGTATGAAAGTAACTGAGTAAATTTATTACAGAACATCCGTTTATATATACATAAACTCCAGGCAAAAAGGGCACAAAAGACATAACAGGCAATTTCATGTTCAACCGACACCGCACCGTTTAACAGTTAACGGTGAGAAAAACAGACATGTTATTTTAGGTCCTTATCAGTGCGAGGGGAGAGCGAGGATACAAGCATAATATATACACAAAATGAAATGTTGTTACTATGTACGATCGTGTGACACACGGTTGGTACATGGCTCCCCCCCTAAAAATGATATACTGTATATTTCTTCGCAGCAGCCCTGAATCTGGAGTGGTAGTAGCAAAACTGCGGCCGACGGGCGGCAGTGAGTAGTTGTAGAAGTCGTTGGTTGGGGCGCGATTGATTGGTGGATGATGGGTGGCTTTGTCACCGCTCCAGCTCGTCACGGGGTAGACATGTGTGTCCTACGGCATTCATAGGCGTGTGTGTCCTACGGCATTCATAGGCGTGTGTGTCCTACGGCATTCATAGGCGTGTGTGTCATACGGCATTCATAGGCGTGTACGTCTTACGGCATTCACGTCGGCTTTGGTTAACGTTGAATAGGCGTCCTCTTCGTCAGGAGTGGAGGCGTTGATGGATGTCTTGAAGGTCTTGATGTGGGTGTCCATAAGGGCGTCGGATTTGGTCATCAAGTCCTTTATGGGTAAACTATCGACATCGGGTATGGCAGCGCGTACAGGTTCGGGTATTTTGCCTTTATGTGTATATAAACAGAGGTTCTGTAATAAAGTTACTCAGTTACTTTCATACTGCCTTTGGGTCACAACCTTCTATTGGCTCGTCATATTGGTGACTCCGGAGTAACTCGCTCCTCCTGCCTTCCCCCGCCCCTCACCGTTACTATGATGCCCTCAAAACATACCTTCTGCAGCAGTACTCGCCGTCGCCAGACACCCGTATAGCAAAGCTTTTTCAGCTCTCTCAACAACCGTTGGGGGACCAAAGGGCTTCGCTCACCCTCAGGGAAATGACCAGTATCACTCGCCTGCAACCTGCCACAGACGGCTCTCCTGGTGAGGTGAACCTACTTCGTGCCCTTTGGGTAAGCTGTTTACCCGAACCTGTACGCGCTGCCATACCCGATGTCGATAGTTTACCCATAAAGGACTTGATGACCAAAGCCGACGCCCTTATGGACACCCACTTCATGACCTTCAAGACATCCATCAACGCCTCCACTCCTGACGAAGAGGACACCTATTCAACGTCAACAGAAGCTGACGGGAATGCCGTAGGACACACACACCTACGAATGCCGTAGGACACACGCCTATGAATGCCGTAGGACACACGCCTACCCCGTGACGAGCTGGAGCGGCGACAAAGCCACCCATCATCTACCACTCCCTCGCGCCCCAACAAACGACTTCTACAGCCACTCACTGCCGCCCATCGACCTCAGTTTTGCTACTACCACTCCAGATTCAGGGCTGCCGCGAAGAAATGTACAGTATGTAATTTTTAGGGGGGAGCCATGTACCAACCGTGTGTCACATGATCGTACATAGTAGTGACATTTCATTTTGTGTATATATTATGCTTGTATCTTCGCTCTCCCCTCGCACTGATAAGGACCTGAAATAACATTTCTGTTTTTCTCACCGTTAACTGTTAACCTGTTATGTCTTTTGTGCCGTTTTTGTCTGGAGTTTATGTATATATAAACGGATGTTCTGTAATAAAGTTACTCAGTTACTTTCATACTGCCTTTGAGTCACAACCCTTCTCGGCTCGTCACAAGTGGAAGTAGATGTGCGTCAGAATGTGTTGAGGTGGTTGGCCTTATGAAGAGGATAAAACATTGTTGCCTGCTGAAGAAGGAGTTGATGGGAGAAATGCAAGGGGAAAGCCAAGAGTGGATGGATAGAATGAAGAAAACACTAGATGATAGGAGGTTAGATGTGAGTGAGGCAAAAGAGTAAGCTAGGAATAGCAGTGAGTGACTAGCGATTGTGATGTAGTTCCAATAGGCCCTGCTTCTACTGTACCTCTAGTCACCTTATGGTGACCACTTTGAGGTAGCGGCAGTAGGGGAGTCAGCATATGAAGCTTCATTTGTGGTAGAAGACGGGGAAGGGTGGGCTCTGGCACCCTAGCAGTACCAACCAAATTTGGCTGCATCCCTCGTTAAGCAAAGATTAACAAAATCGCCCCTCCCTTTGTTCTTTTTTTTATGTTAGATCACCTAACATTGTTGGAAGTCCCATGGTAGGTGGATAGATAGAGAAATATGAAATTCCTTCCAAAGCCTAGGAATGAAAATATTACCAATAAACTAGGAAATCACTAGCATTGCGAATTAAAGAGCTCCGATATTATATAAAAACTGACTATGCAACCAATGCTTATATTGCACGGTACATTTGAGAGACCTTGATCATTTTATTTACTGGAAAGATGATGATGATGTTAGATCGGCCCAGCAACTAAGGCGGACCAAGGGCTCTGTACGTTGGAACCCAGTTACAGGTGCGATTACGAATCATTCGTAATAGTAGAGGAGCCCAGGGGGATTTTGTGTGCTCTTCGATGTGCTGTAGGTTTCTCGAGGGTTTTTAGTCAGTTCAAAGATGCTGAAACTGAATTAATTGGTGTCATATTAAGGCCTTTATTCGTCCCCAAAGATGTGACGATTTTCTCATTTGTAATAACCTACCTACTTGCATGTGGTGAGCATAAAAGCTCTTAAAAAGATTTAAAAAATGAAATGATACTCCATTTATAGATATACAAAACAAAATTACACCTCTAAAACATTTATTCTTGGGTTAAAAGTAAAAATTATATTTTAGTGAGGAGCGAAGACAATAAAACACTCTGATCGACCCCCAAACACTAGAATAAAGTACTTAATAACTTACATCACAGAACTTAAGCAGATGAACTTTTTATTTTGTTTTGTAATCAAAATGAAGGAAATTCATATATCTAAATATTAAAGAAGAATGAAATTTTTTTTTAATAATTTCAAACACTAATGTTAAAACAGAAACCTTAAAGATAGAATATCATTTTATTATTATTATTATTATTATTATTATTATTATTATTATTATTATTATTATTATTAGCCAAGCTACAACCCTAGTTGGAAAAGCAAGATGCTATAAGCCCAAGGGCTCCAATAGGGAAAAATAGCCTAGTGAGGAAAGGAAAAAGGGAAATAAGTAAATGATGAGAACAAGTTAACAATAAATTATTCTGAAACAGTAAAAACGTCAAAACAGATATGTCCTATATAAACTATTAACAACGTCAAAAGCAGATATGACTTCTATAAATCATAAAAAGACTCATGTCAGCCTGTTCAACATAAGAACATTTGCTCCAACTTTGAACTTTTGAAGTTCTACTGATTCAACTACCCGATTAGGAAAATCATTCCACAACTTGTTAACAGCTGGAATAAAGCTTCTAGAATACTGTGTAGTATCGAGCCTCATGATGGAGAAGGCCTGGCTATTAGAATTAACTGCCTGCCTAGTATTACGAACAGGATAGAATTGTCCCGGGAGATCTGAATGTAAAGGATGGCCAGAGTTAAGAAAAATCTTATGCAACATGCATAATGAACTAATTGAACGACGGTGCCAAAGATTAACATCTAGATCAGGAATAAGAAATTTAATAGACCGTAAGTTTCTGTCCAACAAATTAAGATGAGAATCAGCAGCTGAACACCAGACAGGAGAACAATACTCAAAACAAGGTAGAATGAAGAATTAAAACCCTTCTTCGGGATAGATTGATCACCGAAAATCTTGTAAGACTTTCTCAATAAACCAATTTTTTTTGTGCAATTGAAGAAGACACAGACCTAATGTGTTTCTCAAAAGTAAATTTGCTGTCGAGAAGCACACTTAAAATTCGAAAAGTCATACAAATTTAAAGAGATATTATCAATACTGAGATCCGGATGTTGGCTCAGCCCCCATCCTTGACCTACTTATAATCATACATTGAGTTTTGCTAGGATTCAACTTCACAACCCATAATTTGCACCATGCACTAATTCTAGCTAAATCTCTATAAAGGGATTCACCAACCCCAGATCTACATTCAGGGGATGGAATTGATGCAAAGAGAGTAGCATCATCTGCATATGCAACAAGCTTGTTTTCTAGGCCAAACCACATGTCGTGTGTTTATAGTATGAAAAGTAATGGGTCAAGAACACTACCCTGTGGAACACGGGATATCACATTCCTATACTCACTAAGGTGCCCATCAATAACAACTCTTTGAGATCTATTACTCAAAAAATCAATAATAATGCAAAGAAACGACCCACCCACTCCCAAATGTTTGAGTTTGAAAATAAGTGCTTCATGATTAACACGGTCAAAGGCAGCACTAAGATCAAGGCCAATCATACGAATTTCCTGACCACAATCAAGGGATTTCTGTACAGCATTGGAGATTGTAAGAATGGCATCACATGCTCCAAGGCCTTTACGAAAACCAAATTGCAAACTAGGGAATAGATGATTACCTTCAGCAAACCTATTAAGACGTTTTACCAGAAGACGTTCAAAAACTTTAGATAATATGGAAGTTATGGAAATTGGGCGGTAATCAGTGGGACCTGAGCTACCACAAACACATTTACATAGAGGAGTAACATTACCAATCCTCCAACAATTGCTAAAAGCTCCTCTTCTTGCTAACTTGCGCAAAATAACAGATAACTTTGGAGCTAAGAAATCTGCTGTCTTTATAAAAACCAATGGTAAAATACCATTTTGGTCTACACCTCCATAAGCATCAAGGTCCATCAACAGAGCTTTAATTTCACGAGATCGAAAAGCTAAACTATAGCCTCAGGAAAACATGAATGAGGAAGTTCAAGTTTTTCATTACTCTGTTTACTGTCAAAAACTTCAGCCAAAAGGATTGCCTTTTCCTTTGAACAGTGAGTGACTGAGCCATCTGGTTTAAGTAAAGGAGCAACTGTTGCATCTACACCAAAGAGTGTAGATTTAAGGGTAGACCACCATTTATGTTCCTGAGTTGTACCAGTAAGGGTTTCTTTTATGGTTAAATTGTACTCCTTTTCAGTTGAGGCATAAACTCTCTGAGCAAAAGCTCGAAGCTGAGTATAGTTATTCCAGGTCAAATCTGATCTGTTACCCTTCTAAAGATGATAGGCCTCCTGTGTCTCCAAATAAGCACGTCTACAATCATCATTGAACCACGGTTAGTCCTTCACTCGGTACCTTAGCACACGAGAAGAGATACTCCAGTCAATTATGTTGACTATATTCTCATTCAAAGAGACAACAGGATCTACACTACTATATAATTGTGACCAATTCAAGCACAAAAGATCATACAAAATCCCATTCCACTCTGCTTGGGATTTCATATAAATTTTACAAGAGTATGATATATCAGGGACAGGCTGCTCAGTCTTCACTACTAATGAAATCAAGGCATGATCAGATGTCCCGACTGGAGAACCAACCTTACTAGTTATAACGCCAGAGGAGTCAGTGTAAATGAGGTCCAAGCAATTACCAGACCTGCGGGTAGCTTCATTTATGATTTGCTCACAGCCTGATTCAGAGGCAAAGTCCAAAGCTCTTAAGCCATGGCGATCGGTAGGAGAAATAGAACTTAACCAATCCCTATGGTGAGCATTAAAATCACCAACAAAGACTAAAGAAGCCTTTCTATCATCTTCTTGTATCTTAGCCATAATGGTAAGAAGACAATCGAAGATAGAATCCTCCATGTCTGGATTCCGGTAGATCGAACACAAATAAAAGTTGTTATGCCTGCCACAATTTTTATTACCTGAATCTCATGACATCCACATTGATAGCAGTACTTATGAGAAGCAGTGTACTCAGTCCTAATATACACAGCCATATCCCTGGCCCTAGGGATGGCATCACGTTTCAACATTATTGGCTTCTTAAAACCAGTTATAAGAAGCTCAGATGAGTGCCCAATATTAGAAACCAGAGTTTCTGAGCACACAAGAATATCATGCTGTCTGGACGCAACGGTAAGGTCTTGAATATTTGCATGGAGACACGAATATTGCGATACAGAAGACGACATTGACGAAATTTAGGACGTACTGGTCCCGGATTTCGCTCAATGTCTCCAGACAGCATAAGAATTAATAAAAATAAAAAAGACATCATACTTAAAAACTAGATTAACAAGAATTATAACAAAAACAATATGTACATAATTATAAATAAAGTGATTGATGAAACCCACAGACTATAGTAAAAAGTCGGAAAAATTGGTCAACATGGAGGGGCCGATACACCATGCAAGACTAAATACCCTCCAGGATAGCCACTTCAACTGAAGGTAGGACAATAAGGATGGTTTTAAGAAGAAAAAGAATCAGAAAAGGAAAAGACAAGCTCTTGATAAACCACCAGGCATCCATGGCCCTTCTATTAAGCCTGCCCAACACACCATTTCAAAATAACAAGAGGAAGAAAAAAAATAATAAGAAAATAATAAGATAGAATAGTGTGCCCGAGTGTACCCTCAAGCAAGAGAACTCTAACCCAAGACAGTGGAAGTCCATGGTACAGAGGCTATGGCACTACCTAAGACGAGAGAACAATGGTTTAATTTTTGAGTGTCCTTTTCCTAGAAGAGCTGCTTACCATAGCTAAAGAGACTCTTCTACTCTTACCAAGAGGCAAGTACACTGAACAATTGCAGTACAGTAATTAACCCCTTGGGTGAAGAAGTGTTTTGTATGTCATTGTTGTCAGGTGTATGAGGAAAGGCGAGAATATGTAAAGAATAGGCCAGACTATTGTGTAAGTGTAGGCAAAGAAAAAATAAGCCGTAACCAGAGAGAGGGATCCAATGCATTACTGTCTGGCCAGTCTTAGGATCCAATACCTCTCTAGTGGTAGTATCTTAACGGGCGGCTGGTGCCCTGGCCAACATACTACCTACTTAAAAAAAAAAAATAACGTCTCCTTCTTGAAAGTTTTTATAAGATGATGTACTTTCAAATAACAAAGTTACTAGTCAAGAAATGGTATATGATGTGCATTGATATTGCAGTCATATGTAGTTCTCTCCAGTTATTTTGGAAATGAAACGTGAATAGGTTAATTTTTATATAGATTTTGACACATGTTATTTCATGCAGAAAACCTGGAACACTTTATTTCATTTGCTTTACAAGTGCATCTGTTTTCAAATGCACACTTGCCACAAGTATACGGATCTGGTAGGTTTGCTGGGCGTGTAAGCATTCCTACTGTAGGTAATGTTCCACCTGGTTTTACAGTATCACCTCGAGTCCATCCATACATTTCTATATTATCAAGTTATTGGTCTTGTTACCATTATGGCAGTCATCCACCTGTTTGAAGATATGACCATTTTATATGTACTTGTAATGCCACAGTCGTGCAGGACACTTTTCGCATATTTAATTAAATTTTTGCTGTAAGTGTTATATAACTTAACTCTAAGTGCATTAAAGTTAATGTGTTCAGTTTTTGTGTTTGTAAAATAGAAAACTAAAAATAATTCTACTCTCTGAACCATCTCCTCTGATCACTCTAACAATCATAAACCTTCAAGTAGTTTGAAAGTTTCTGTTCTTTTGGTTAGAGAATCGTTGGTGCCATCTTTTGATGTCGTGTCTGCTCTAGCGAGAGCATATGCTGTAGGAATATGTTTTACAATATCATGAACAAGGCTATGGATGGGATGGCTATTTCTTTTAGTTCCAGACCCTTTGTTTAACCACAGATGTTTGAGGCCCAGATTGTTCCATGTTTCTCCATAGTGGTGCAATAAGGAAACTACAACATCTGTATCATCAGTGGCATCAACAATAGTGGTCACATCATGTCCTTTGGTCTCTAGATGTTGTAAAGGAAAAATAATTTTATCATCTGCTTCGTCATGTTCACATTTCAACTCTGGCACAGTGATATGGACATCAGATTGTACTATAACACTACCAAGATTATCTGCTTCAGTCAGATATATGGCTTTGCAGTCTGAATAGTTTGCTTTTTCTCAGTCTTTCATGAAACATTGTAGTTGTATTTAATTCTTCGATAAAGACCAGAATGATTCCATTGTAGCTGGCAGCAGTGGATTACTATTCGATATAACAACAGGTACTGCTTGAAACTTAACTTAAGGTGTATTTTATTTCGGCCTTTTCGCTTACTTTCCTTATTGCTCTAGTTGAAGTAGTTGTCAAATATGATATGAATTTCATCTGAGTTAGATCCCAGTGGCAAAAAATCCCAAACAAGTGTTTGGGACATTCATTATATGTTTCACTATGTTGATTCTTTACTGCAACTTTACTACAGTAAGCAATGAAATCAATCACAAAAGCATTTGACGGAGGTGATGTTACCAGGGGGTCAGTAGAGCCGAAGCTAAGGAGATGACATGATAAAATTGCCGGTAACATCAAAGAGAAAGAGAGGAACACGAGTAAGCTCAGACAAAAAACCTGCTCTTAGGGAAACCTACATTCAGCATTACTTATGTAACTGTACAGAAGTTACTTCTTAATGTTGAAATTGAGCATGTAATCTGCTATTGATTCTCAGCAGACAACTGGTTAGCTCTTCTCTCAGGTATACAGCATGTAAATTGGGTTCTAGGTTTAAACCAGGATTTCTCTGAAAAATCCTTAAACTTTTGAATTTCTAATAAGTATGGTCATGAAACCTTATAATGATTGTATCCCAATTTTGAGTAGAATACAGAATATGAACACATACACACATACATATGTGTATGTATGTATGTATACACACACATATATATATATATATATATATATATATATATATATATATATATATATATAGATGTATATATATATGTATATATATATATATATACATATATATAAACAGTGGTACCTCTACATACGAATTTAATCCGTTCCAGAACCAACTTCGGATGTAGAAACAAATTTTCCCATAAGAATACATTGAAATAGGATTAATCCGTGGTTGAGCCCAAAAACCTATGATAACTTCTTAATAAACTACTACACATAATTTTCCCATGAGAATAATGAACACTAAATTAGATAATAGACATGTAAATAAGAAGAATTAGCAAAAAATGATAAATAAGAAATGGGTTTTTAGCGTCACTTTACCTTAGAAACTCCAGCGCAGGTGTTGTTCGTCTTGCTACGCAGAGAGGAGACGGACGGGCGGCGAGGAGGTAGAGAGGTTAACTACGATAAACGTACACTACTGTAACTTATTCTAACTTACACTAAGTGAACTTTAACATATCTTAGCTTATTTTTTTTATTTTTATATTTTATATTTTTTTTTACATTTTCTTTTTTGCTTTTTGATGATTACGTAATTTTAATCACTATCACTCTCTACATTTAAAATTGACTGAATTTCTTTTGCTTCACTCTTTTCCGTTTTCTTTGTTTCACTTTCTTCCGCTTCACTCTTTGCCGTTTTCTTCGATTCACTTACATCCTCTTCATTGCGAGTTCGCTTCACAGTTTTTTTAAAGAAAGCATCGATAGATAATTGCTTGGTACGGCTTTTCAGAATGTTTCGAAAGTGAGTTAGGCAAACATCATCGAATTGAGAAACTACACGACAAACCTGCAATTTCTTTGGATGGTATTTGTCGATGAAGTCGACCACGTCTTGATATTTTCCTAACACCTCTTTTATTTGCGCCGAACCTAACACATGTTCTACCTCCTCGCTCCCTTCCTCGTCATCACTCATGTGCTTCGACATAGCATGGAGTTCCTTGAGCTCATCAGTGGTAAGTTCGTCGTGATGTTCGGCGACGAGTTCCGTAACGTCATCTGCGTTGACCTCCAGACCCATGGACTTGCCAAGGGAGACGATTTCCTCTACGGCTTCCGCTGCACCGACCACGGGATCAGGTTCGGGGTCAAAACCCTCGAAATCTCGGGGAGAAACTGCATCAGGCCACAGCTTCTTCCAGGCAGAATTGAGGGTCCGTCGAGTTAATCCCACCCAAGCCTGATCTATGATCTTCAAGCAGTGCACGATGTTGAAGTGGCCCCTCCAAAATTCACGCAAAGTTAAGTTGGTGCTTTGCGTGACATTAAAGCACTGCTTAAATAAGTGCTTGGTGTACAGCTTCTTAAAATTAGAGATGACTTGCTGGGCCATGGGCTGGAGGATAGAGGTGGTATTCGGTGGAAGATACAGCACCTTTATGAACTTGAATTCATCGAAGATATCATCTTCAAGTCCGGGGGGGTGAGCGGGTGCATTGTCAAGGCATAGCAGGCACTTTAAAGGCAATTTCTGTTCATGAAGATACTTCTTCACAGAAGGGCCGAAAACTTGGTTTACCCATTGCACAAAGAATTGCCTAGTAACCCAGGCCTTCGAGTTGGATCGCCAGAAAACATGAAGCTGATCCTTATCGACGTTGTGTGCTTTAAAGGCCCTAGGGTTCTCTGAATGGTAAACCAGTAAGGGCTTGACTTTAAAGTCCCCGCTAGCATTGGCACATAGGGCAAGAGTCAACCGATCCTTCATTGGCTTATGCCCAGGCAATTTCTTCTCTTCGGCAGTGATGTAGGTTCGACTCGGCATCTTCTTCCAAAACAGCCCGGTTTCATCACAATTAAACACCTGCTGCTCTACGTAGCCTTCTTCCTGCACGATCTTTTCGAAGTTCTTGACAAAGTCAGCTGCAGCCTTTGTGTCCGCACTAGCAGCCTCTCCGTGGCGAACAACTGAATAAATCCCGGACCGTTTCTTAAATTTCTCGAACCAGCCACGAGATGCCTTGAAATCATCTGAGGAAGGCTCGGTTGAACTCTCCCCAGCATCACCCCCAGAGCTCTCCTCCTTCAAGTCCGTAAAGATGGCGTGCGCCTTCTCGCAGATAACGGTCTCGGTGATGGTGTAGCCAACGATCTCTCTATCCTTAATCCACACTAGTAGAAGTCGTTCCATCTCTTCTATGATAGGGGTACGGCGTTTGGAAATTATAGTGATCCCCTTAGAAGGTTTCACTGCTTTAATAGCTTCCTTCTGTTTAAGGATTGTCGAGATCGTCGACATATTACGGCCATACTGTTTAGCAAGTTCACTCACGCGGACGCCACGCTCATGTTTTTCAATAATTTCCTGCTTAATTTCTAAAGAAAGCATTTCCTTCTTCCTTTTCTCACCACTACCACTACCACAGGCAAAACTAAGCCTTTTAGGACCCATACTTTACGTAAATTACCGTTAAAGGATGCACGTAAAAAATCACGATTAAAAAAGAGTTAATAGCAGAACGCACAGAGCACAACCGCAAGAAGCCGACGAGAACAGAGGACTGACCCAAGACCCGCTAATTGAGCGTCCCTCCGAGGTCGATGTGCTGCCTTCTATCGGCGGAAATAAAAAACACTTCAGGCGCTATGAGCACTGACTACGCGTACGAGTATTGTTTACTTCGGGTGTCGAAAAAAACATTCGGGTGTAGAGTCGGAATGTGTTCGAATTGTACTTCGCGTGTCGAAAAATTCGGATACAACCGTACGACGAAAATTGCTTACTTCGTGTGTCGAAATAAAATTCGGGTGTAGAGTCAAAAATTTGCTCGAATTTTACTTCGGATGTTGGAAAATTCGGATGTAGATACGTTCGTGTGTAGAGGTTCCACTGTATATATATATATATATATATATATATATATATATATATATATATATATATATATATATATATATATATACTGGCGAAATCTAATCGAGGCCCTTTGCGTCAAGAGGCGTTTGAGGAGATGATATATATATATATCTTTTCTTTGCTCAGTCTTTAACAATTCAGCACTCCAGCCTAAATCTTCTTGTTCAGATATTGTTTTTACAATAGGCATGGATGTTGATATATCTATTAATTCAGCTAAAGGCTCCGTACAAGATGACACGGGGTTGCGTGATAATGCATCCGCAATGATATTTGCTTTCCCAGGTAAATACCCGATTCTTGCGCCAAAATCTTGAATGATCAAATGCCACCGAGTTCGTTTAGGGCTGTGATTGAAGCCTTTAAAGAACTCTGTTAGTGGTTTATGGTCAGTAAGAACCTTAACGGGATAACCGTAAATCATGAACTTAAAATGCACTAGCGAATTAACAATAGCTAGTCCTTCCTTGTCTATTACTGCATACTTACTTGCGGAAGTTCTCAATTTTCGAGAATAGAAAGCTATCGGGAAAAATTGTTTATCATATTGCTGAAGCAATACCCCTCCTACTCCTAAGTCTGAGGCGTCTGTTGCAATGAAGAATTCCTTACCGAAGTCAGGAAATTTTAAGATAGGAGAACTACACAGTTCATCTTTCAAAGTATTAAACGCCTGTTGATGTTGCTCAGACCATATGAAATCTACGCCCTTCTTCGTAAGATCAGTTAAAGGAGCGGCTATTATTGAATAGTTGCGTATAAAACGCCTGTAATATCCACTACAACCCAGAAATTGCTGTATTCCCTTGACATTAGTAGGTATGGGAAAATTACGTATAGCCGACACCTTATCATGGACTACTTTAAGACCTTGGCTTGACACCATGAAACCCAAATATATTAATTCTGTTTTGAAAAATTCACACTTACTAATCTTTACCCTTAAGTTATGTTGTCTTAATCTCTGTAGTACTAGTTCTAACTTACGTAGATGTTCTTCTAAGGTGTTGGAAAAGATTACAAGATCATCCATATAGGCATGCAATATATCCCCTAACAAGTCTCCAAACACAATGTTAATCATTCTTGTAAATGTTATAGGAGCACAACGTAAACCAAAAGGCATCCGTAAAAATTCATAATGTCCCCTGGCTGTGCTGAAGGCTGTGTATGGGATACTATCTTCTTCTAATGATATCTGGTGAAAGCCTTTAAGTAAGTCCAAACTGGTAAAATATTTATTCTGACCTAACAAAGACAAAATATCGTCAGTACATGGCACTGGGAATCGATCAGGGATTGTTTCCTCGTTTAGACGACGAAAGTCGACGCAGATACGCCATGTTCGATCTTTTTTCGGTACAACTATTAAAGGAAAATTATAAGGGCTGTTTGATTTTCTAATGACTCCTTCCTCTAACATTTTACCTACTTCATCATTTATTTCATTCTGGAATTTCATAGGGAGTCTGTACGAGGGTACATATATAATTTTCTGCTTGTCCTTTAACCTTATTTGATGCTCGATCACATCTGTTTTTCCTAAGGATCCATCCGTAGTGGAAAAGACATCTTTATATTTAGTTAAAAGTTCAAAAATTTTCTGCTGAATTTTTTCGTCTTGAATGTCCTTACTGATTTAATTTTTAATAGATCGCAAAAGGGATTCATCCGCAACTGATTGAGAGTGATTGATTTCAGCAACGGTAAGAATACGATGTTTATAAACTTCTACATCCAAGATATGTTGATTTTTGTGAATTACTAAAGTGTTATTTAAATGATTACAGACTTCGATATTACATTGCTGATGTGAGCCTACTGTATAAATAGCTTGTGTGACAGACAATCCGTTAGTTTTCAAAGTATCGGAAAGGATTAATATTTCAGATCCCGGTAGTGTTTTCTTTATTTGCACTATTAAATTCGAAGTTATGTTTGGTTCGATAGATTGCGTGCAAGATGATATTACGGGTGAACGAGAATTCTGCTGGGTCGCGTATGTTATTTCTTTATTAGTGAGACAAGTTATTGGTTCTTCAACGTACGTTACGGTTACATTTGTCGTCTCCTTTTTATCCAAAACTGATTTTAAGGTATTAGAAGACTTATAGAATTTCCCTTTGATATACACGCCGTGCTTGGCAGGAGCTAAGATAATGTTTTGATTTCCCATAGATGGGTATCCTATAATTACAGCTGGATACATATTAATGTTTTTTACAACAACAAATGTATCGGCAAACGTGCGATTACCGACTCTGAACTGAACATGAGTTATGCCTGTGACATTTAATTCATTATTTCCTATACCCGAAAGTCTAATTCCTGATTTTTCAATCGGAAAGTTCGAAAACAACAAATGATGTGTCTTCAAATCCATAATATTACGTGGACTACCAGAGTAAAAAAATAACGTAAAGGATTTGTGTTCTAAATTTACAGCATATAAGGTTGGCCGTAACTCATTTTGGCTTATTATTGTATGAATTCGTTGCAAATCTACGGGAGCATGCACTGTTTTACTTAATTCGGCCGTGTGTTTCATAGGAAAATCTATTGTCTCACAATTATCTGATAAAACATTAAATTGATTATTCAATACTATTGATGTTGACATGAATGACCTTGACCCAACATCACTCTCTTCCCCTCTAGAGTTAACTATGTGGTATTTGCTTTGCTCTGCACATTCTGAAAATTAGTCTGACCTTGCGAGGTCTGGTTTGACGGCCCAGGCTCAGCGATATTTGAAGAAGTGTTTGTTTGTTTTGGACTCTGAACTGCATTGACATTTGGTTGTTTCTTCTTATTGTTAAAATGAGGATTCTTCTTTTTATTTCCATATGGAACTGACTGTGGAATTGACTGTGTATTTCTAGGATATTGTTGTGTCTTACGCGAGTAACATTGACTATAAGAATGTGTTGCAGTGTTGTGAATTGAGCAAAATTTCGTTCTGCAGTCTGCGCTTATGTGACCTTGACGTTTGCAGTTATAACACGTCAATCCCGCTACTGGACTGTTAACTACGTTCACTGTTTGTGGTTTTGTTTCATTCTTTGCAAAAACTTGAGTTAACACGGGATCGAGATCTGGACACTTGGACATGTGTTTCTTTATCTGTTTATAGACATCCAATTCCGTACTTGCAGGCGTTAACTTCTTATCAAAACACCGCACTAAAGCTTCAGGCAACATAAGTGTCATGCAAGTTAAATACATTAATCGTAAAAAATCTTTCACGGAGATGTTGTCGTTAGTAACCCAAGTGGAATGACCTAAAATGTCCTGATATTTGTTAAGCCTATCAGCTATGAGAGCTGCTCTCTCAATAACATTAAGCCGATTCATAGTGGCTTGATTAAGTGTATTTCGTAACGTTAATACTACATCCAAGGCTTCCTCACCCCCATAGATCGCGCGTAACCTAACTTTGAAATCATCCCAAGTAACTGCTTCTTGAAATGAAACACCTCTTAAATACGCACTCGCATCCCCCTTAGAAAAATCTATAAAACTTTTAGCTTCTTGTAATTGTACAAAAGGGTCTACGATTTGTTTGGCATTTAAATGGGCATCAACGGATGAAATCCATGACTCCACCACATTTTGTGGCAAGAACCCGTTGACCCGACCTTGAAAAGGAAGGATTGCTGACCTGGCATTTACAAGCGTCACAATTGGAGGAGGATTAGTCTGGCCTACACCACTAGGTCCAGGGGAAGGGCTGACAGAAGGAGCCATGACTGCTGTATTTTTTTTTTTCTATCTCTTTGACCCCTTGCAATTCTATCAAAATATCTATATGAGTACAGACGCCCACTGCGTAAACGCATATGTATAATAAAATTCCCCAAACAATGTTACTAATCCCAAAACATTTCCCGAGAATTTCTGAAAGAAAAAGGAATTAGCACAAAGAAAGAAAAATTCTAAATGAGAATTCGGAGTTTCCTCTAACAAAGATTAGCAATTCACTCACCCCAGTAATAATCGACTAACGACTCGTGATAACTACACTTTACTGCCCAAACTGGAATGAATTAAAAAAACCTGTACTTAGCTTATATATGATGTCGACACGTCCTCTCTCTCTCTCTCTCTCTTGATGTTTTGTTAGCGATGTCTCGTTCGAGTTTCTTGTTGAATGTAGTTCTTTCTGGATATGTTTTGCAATTGTTGAACGCCAGTCCTTGGGTTTCCTAGGATGTTGATTGAAGATTCAGGTTGTATTCTAACATTTGTTGATGTTAGCTGTTTCGTTGGACTATAATACTTAGTCAAAATTGTAGATTCATGTAGATAATGTTGAGTTCTTGAAGATCTTTCTCAGGTTTTACAGCTTTTATTTTGAAGTCTTGAAGATCTTTCTCTGGTTTTACAGCTTTTATGTTGAAGTCTTGAAGATATTTCTCTGGTTTTACAGCTATTATTTTGAAGTCTTGAAGATTTTTCTCTAATTCTTAGAGTTTAACCGCTGTCTTAGAGTTTAATCGCTGCCACCATTTATTGGCGTGCTACTGTTATAAGCAAACATTGAGTATGTGTTGTTTCAGATGTATGTAAATGGATAACTGAATACATCTTAATAGCTTTTAAGTATTTATTCTATAAAAACAACAGAGTTAAACATCTCCATCACTGGAGGAAGCTGGGTTGGTCCAGATAACCAATTCTGGTGAAGTATAGATATGAACTGCCTAACTTATCGATATCACAGATATCGTATGCTCAGTTTATATTAGTCACGTCACAAACTCGGAAGACACCTGCATCCGGTGACGTCACAAACTTTCACACGCTTGAGACAATGTGTTGACGTTAAGAAGAATGTCAAATTGCCGGGGTTTGCATTGTATGTCCGGTTTATGATTTGAATGACTACAGCAAGTCCCACGGTTAGCTCCTTCAACCAACATGACATATTACGTCATTTGTTTTAAACATGTAATATTAACTATTCTAACTATTACATATATATATATATATATATATATATATATATATATATATAGATAGATAGATAGATAGATAGATAGCTAGAAGACAAGAGATGGATGGAAACGTCAACATTGATGGAATGGAAATTGAAGTGGTAGAATGCTTTAAATATTTGGGGATGAAAATAGCTAGAGATGGAAATATGAAAGCGGAAATAAATAAAAGAATTGGATCTGCGAACAGGTGCCTCTAAAGTTTGTTAACACTTCTTAAAAAGAAGATCAATATCAGAAAAGACAAAATTGAGAGTGTACAATACAATAATAAGGTTCATTCTGGTCTATGGATGTGAGGCATGGTCATTGACAAAAGAGCAAGAAAAAAGACTGAAAGTTTTTTAGAATAAAGTATTACAGACCTTAGTGGGACCAGTATACGACCAAGAAAGACAAGAATGGACGAGGAGACATAACTAGGAGTTAAGAGAGCGGACAAAACAACCACATATAAGACGATTTGTTAAGGGAAGAAGAATACAATGGGCAGGGCATGTTGCAAGAATGGAGGGGCAAAGAATGCCAAGAAGGGTCTTCTTGGCACATGTAGATAAACGTAGACCTCCTGGACGACAAGAAAAGATTGGAGGAGGTGTTTAGAGGAGGATTTACAGCAGAAGGGTTTGACCCTAGATATTGGATGACTGTGGCACAGGACTGAAAAGATTGGAATAATCTATCAAGAGCAGTCATAGATCAACAAGTGGCCCCAAGGCCAGTGGAGTAAGTATATATATATATATATATATATATATATATATATATATATATATATATATATATATATATATATACACATACACACATACATTTTCATCACCATCACCCGGTACTAGTCCACTGCAGAACAAAGGCCTCAGACATGTCCTTCCCCTCGCGTCTGTTTATGGTCTTTCTACCCCCAATTTTTTTCCAATTCGTTAATCCTTCGTCTTCTCTTCCTTCCACTATTTATTTTGCAATTCCAAGGGACCCATTCTGTTATTCTTAATGGCCATCTATTATCTGTCATTCTTATATGTCCTTCCCATAGCCATTTCTTTTTCTTACATGTTTTTTAGAATATCCTCCACTTTTGTTTACTCTCTTATCCATGTTGCTCTTTTTATGTCTTTTAGTGTTAATGTCTTCATAATTCTTTCCATAGCTGTTTGAGTTGCAACTAACTTGTGTTCGGAGGCTTTAGTAAGGCTCCAAGTTTCTGATGCATAAGTTAATACGGGTAGGACCATTTGATTGATTAAATAATTTTCTTTTTAGAAAAAGTAACATTGTACATCCATAATATCACTTTGTATACCAAAAGCTCTCCATCCCAGAATATATATACTCTATCCCAGAATATATATATATATATATATATATATATATATATATATATATATATATATATATATATATGTATGTATGTATGTATGTATGTATGTATGTATATGTGTATATGTATGAATATATATATATATATATATATATATATATATATATATATATATATATATAAAAACATGTAATAAAAGCAAATTAATAAAAAATTAACAGTAAGTTTGTTTCAGAAAAATATGGAGAATTTTTACTTTTTCCGGTCAAAGAGCCTACCTAACAAGAATATTTTCGCCTATAAATAATAAAAAGAAATTATAGCTATGGATTTGGTCTCCATACTTAGAAATACGACACTTTCAGTGATTTTGGACCCCCTATAAGTATCTATAATTCCAGTGCAATCCAAGATGCAGGCAATTACAGTTGTGTGAATTTAGGACAACCTTGTGAGCCTATAATGGACTTTATTTCAACAATGAAATTTATGACACCATTTTTTTCTGATTCAGCACCTTTAAATGGACTAAAAACCATTGAGATATTTAGGGTATCTCGAAATGTGCGCACAACCCCCCAGGTCTCATCGAGAACAAGGTCATATACATGAGATGAGGTAAAACCAGTGATGGTGGCCTGGAGGAATTCCGAAGCAAAGTCCATGGGCGTTACACTGCTTTCGTGCAGAGATAAATATTGATAAGCAGGATCTTAGAAGACATTATTCAGTTTTGTATGTTTCTTAGTGCGGGCATTCAAATTTATGGCCTAATAATTCAAAATAATCGTAGATTATATTTATGTTTATTAGCATTTTATATGTTAATTTTCCATTAGATTATTCTTTATCCTTTCTCTATACTGTATCATTTGTACCCAATAAATGCCTGAATACACGTGAAAATTATCACCATCTACCTTTATTGTCTCGTGGTATTTGCTTATACTAAATCGCTTATTTACGATTTTTGCTCTCGTGCACACACACACATGTATACATATATATATATATATATATATATATATATATATATATATATATGTGTGTGTGTTTATATATATATATATATATATATATATATATATATATATATATAGATAGATAGATAGATAGATATAGATATAGATACATTCATATATATAGCCCTATTATATATAACGTTTAATGAATAATTGAAAAAACTATTACCTTTAAAAAAGTTTTATATATATATATATATTTTTAATTTTATGGGAAAATTGTTCCAAAGCAAAACATGCAAGTTCCGACTTTGCCTCATTTGTAAACAGAAAATTCTTTTTTTTCATGGATTTGAAAGCGAGCATTTTATTTTATTTTCTATTTTTGCTTCACAAAGGCCATTACACTGATTACTTACTCTAGTTGTTTGTTTCTGGACAAAGTGAAAGTATATTTAGTGATGGTTTCTTTCGACCTCAATTCAATAGTTATGAAGTTTCTGCTTTAATAATTTAAACATGGATAGTGAAAGTGCTTGCAATTATTTTTCGTATTTTAAGATACACCCGTGTAATTAACTGGTGTGTCATGAATATGGGTGCGTCGATAAAGGCACTCAAGGTTTGAATAGGACGGACTTTAAATTTTAAACTACATTTATAATAATAATGATAATAATCTGTTATTATTATTATTATTATTATTATTATTATTATTATTATTATTATTATTAATCTACAACCCTGGTTAGAAAGCAGGATGGCTACAAGTCCAAGGGCTCCAAGGAATGTAGCCCAGTAAGGAAGGTAAATAAAGGAATAGAAAAATACAAGCTATTTTAAGTAACGTCGTTAAAATGGAGCAGTCGTATGTAAATTATAAAACGAAATTTACGTCAGCCTGTTCATTAGAAAATAATTTACTAAAACTTTGAACTTCGTAAGTTCCACCGATTAAAACGGCAGATTAGGAAGATCATTTCACAATCTGGCCACAATAGGAATGAAGCTTCTGCAATACTGTGTAGTATTGTGCCTTACGATGGAGAAGGCAAGACTTAGAATTAATTGCATACCTAGTACAATGTACGGTCTAGGAAGATATGAATGTAATGGATGATCTGATTTATGAAGAATCTTATCCAATATGCATTAAGAACTAACTGAACGATAGTGCCAGAGATTAATATCCAAATTAGAAATAAGAAATTTAATAGACCGCAAGTTTCTATCCAATGAAATAAAAGAATAGTCATCAGCTGGAGACCAGACAGGATAATAATACTCGATACACTTTAGAATGAAAGCATATCCGAAAGATAGGCTGATCACCGAAAATCTTAAAAAACTCTTTTAATGCGTCTATATTTTGTGCAAGTGAAGAAGAAACAGACCGATTGTGCTTCTCAAAAGTAAATTTGCAATAAAAAATCACACCTAGATATTTAAATGAGTTGTATATAGTTAGAGACATTGTCAATGCAAAGACCTGAATGTTGAGGTGTCACTGCCCTCGACCTTCTGTCAATCAAAAGTAATGTGTTGTTAGGGGCCAACTGCATGCTCCATGATATGCACCAGGCACTAATTTTACCTAGATCTTCATTAACAGATTCATGGGATTGATGTAAAGAGAGTAGCATCATCTGCATTTGCAACGAGTTGTTTTTTAATCCAAACCACAAATCATGCACCCATAGTATAAAAAGTAATAGGCCAAGAACACTATGGTGCCGATTAACTGCTATTCTTTGCAATACATTATTTAAAAATTCAATAATCATGCTTAGAAAAGAACCACTTATTCATATCTGTTTCAAGTTTGAAAGCAAGGGCATAAGGATTAACACGGTCAAATGCAGTGCCAAAATAGTTTTTATATGCATGTACTTATGAAGTGTTTTAACAACTGTCTAGTTCTAATCATCTCCTCTCTCTCTCTCTCTCTCTCTCTCTCTCTCTCTCTCTCTCTCTCTCTCTCTCTCTCTCTCTCTCGTTAGTGCTATAGATTCCAATCTGTAAAGTTAATAATCATCATCCTGTTTCTCAAATATCAGTGATATCTGAATGACAAAATGGATTGATTGGGTGAAACTTCAATTTCGACTTGGAAATATTGTTTATCCCTCAATACGGATGCAAAACGGCACCTAGATGGAGGCAAATTAAGAGATTTGATTCAGTTACAAGTTAGATTTCCTAATATTTTGATATAGACAGAAATATAACTTTGAAAAAGATCAAAATATCAAAAGCCTAACAAACAACATCTCTGTCGACCAATTCTGTTGAGATGTGTTTGCCTTTAAGAAGAGATCAGGTTTGGTGTCCACATCAAAGTAATGAGAGAAATCTAACCCTTTCCGCAATTAATGGTTGGATTTATTCTCATTAAATACAGTTTTGCATTTGTGCTGAAATATAAACTACGTTGTCAGTTTGATTTGGAAATTGCTGTCTGTAAATCCTTTGAGATTCTAGGAATATCAAAACTCGGGAATGGTCGCAAATGATGTGAATGAGATTTGCATTTTGCAATATTGACTTGAATGAATGAAAGAGTTTTAATGGGATATACACACAGATAATGTAATATCAAAAAGATATTTTTCATACACCTTTTTCATAAAAAGTTTATACATAGTTTAATGTGTGTATGGTTATGATGATGTAGAAAAAATAATAAAAATTCAAATATTTATATGAAAATGGAGAGAAAGAGGAAAAAATGGAAGAAACAAAGAGCATTCTTAATACTACCATAAATTAATATAATTCAAACTGTAAAGGTTTCTATATAAATGCAGTACATAATATATAATTCAAATCGCCGGAGCATTTTGAATAAGAAAAACATAATTTAGTAGTAGTTGTGTAAATTGCTCAAAGAACTTAAAGTAATAGTAATAGCTTTCATCAACGTTAATCAAGTCGTTACACGTGCTCTAAATCAGATTAAAGAAGCCATCAATTAGAATATTTGACCTAGTTCTGAAACCAATTAATATAGTCAGTGCAATGTCTTTTATGCCAAGAAATAAAATTAACAGAATAAATTCTTTTAATTAGATTTGTGAACAAAGATTTGAACTTATACGAAAACAGGATATTTTTATTTAATTCAAAGAATGAATATGCTGTCAACTTTTTCTTTATCAGAGTATTCTTATAGCTCATCCATCCAAATGTCATTTGTATACACAAAAATTTCCATAAACCCTTAATATGGTTAAAGGGTTTGTGTACCGCCATAATCAACAAAGCTGTACTAGTAAAGGCCATCCATACTAGGTTGGTTTGCTGTGAGGGATAATACAAAAATCTCCCATCATCACCAATCCGCACTGGCCAGCGTGGTAATGAAACCTGTCCAATATCAGACATGAATTGCATTGTCTGAGGCCTTTGCCCTGGATTGGGCTAGAAACGGCTGCATTAAGTGTATATATAAGTATATATATATATATATATATATATATATATATATATATAAGTATATATATATATATATATATATATATATATATATTAGCCTGGGCTAATGAATGTGCTGATTTATCCAACATTGCGTAAGTATGAGTGTAACGAGTAAATGCATCCACAAATACACATATATGCTTATGTTGTGTTCAACCAGTAGGAAATGGCCCTACCACATCCATATGCACCCTATACAATTTAATAGGAATCACAGGCCACTTTCTGGCTTCCAGTACAGTGTTTTTATGTTTTTTGAAACAGTTATAAGCATGACATTTTACATAATTTTCTATAGGTTTTTTTTCATCCATAACCAAAAGAAGGATTCACGTGCTCTCCATAATGTTCTATCAATCCCTAAATGCCCTGCATACGGACTTGCATGTACAATGTGGATGGCTCGATTAATTAGAGAGGGAGGAAGAACTACCTGTGCACAAAATTCCCCTCCCCTCTTCTTGTAAACACAATATAAGATATCATTCTCTATAAAAAAGATTCTCACGAGGCACATTCAGAAATTATGGATAACTCTCCGATTCCCCTTTAATCACTGCTCGCACTCTTTCCATCCATTCCTCTTTTTTCTGTCCCCCTCGGACTTCCTTTATGTCCCAACCTCCCAAGTCAATCACACCTGTATCATCAGGGCACTTATTCTGGGCACCCTGCTCATGTCCTCGGCCACCCACATACATTCAACTTCACCGTTCCCATCTCTCTCTCTCTCTCTCTCTCTCTCTCTCTCTCTCTCTCTTGGGCGCGCGCGCGCGTATCTCATTTTCTGATTGCTCCTCGCGTGAATTCACATCCCGTTCTCTATTTTGATGGGGGTCTTCAATATTTTGGTTTTGTTCATCGTTCCTCTTTTGTGCCCTAGTTGGTACTCCTATTACTGCACCTCTAGAGAGGGCATCAGCTACCTTGTTAGCTTTACCTTCTATGTGGGGAAACCCCTTTATATTAAACTAACAATCTTTCAATCCATCTCGCTCGTCTAGATGTCAAATCACCTTTGTAAAATAAATCACGTAAGGGGTGATGATCACTTTGCAACTCAATCGACTGACCTAGTAAAAAGAACCGATGCCTCTCTAAAACTCAAAGAATAGCCAAAGCCTCTCGATCGAATGTACTATAATTCTTTTCTTCCCCTTTTAATGCCCAGGAAGCAAAAAAATGGATCGCTCTCTACCTTTATCATATCGTTGAGAAATTACGCCACCAAAAGCTTTGCTACTCGCATCTGTTGTCACAAAAAACGGGAGATCAAATTTAGTATATGCGAGTAAGACATTGCTAGTTAAGGCAGCTTTTAAATGGTTAAAGGCCCTTTCTTCTTCCACTCCCCAATTTATTACTTTTTATTTCTGTAAAGCATCTAAGGGTCTCGCTATCTCTCCAAAACCTCTTATGAATTTATGGTAATACCCACCGAGCCTAAGGAACCCAGCTACTTCCTTATGGGTATGTGGCCTGGGGAAATCTCTAATAGCTTCTACTTTACTAGGGCATGGTTGAATACCTTCTGGGGTTATTATGTGACCTAAAACTTCGACCTGTTTACGGAAAAATTTGCACTTTGACAAATTTATTTTCATACCATTATGTCGCAATGCTTATAAAACTTTACGAATATTATTATGTTCTTCGGCCGTTTTCCCTGTAATTATGATATTACCTAAATAAACAAGACCATTATGGCCAATTAAGGACGACAAAACCGCCATCATTATTCTAGAGAAATGACATGGAGTATTTTTAACACCGAAAGGAAGAAAATTAAACTGAAATAGTTGATCGTTAGCTATAAATGCCGTTTTACATTTACTGTCTTCCTGAATGGGTATTTGATAGTATCCAGATTTTAAATCAATAGTTGTAAAATATTTACTATCCCGTACCTTCACAAGTAAATCATCGATCGAGGGTTGTGGAAATGCATTATCCTCAGTGACTGCATTCAACTTCCTACAATTAACACACAATCTTACCAAGCCATCCTAATTACTAACAACTACAATTGGAGAAGCCCAGGGGGATTCGCTCTCCTCGATTATCCCTTGTTCCCCTAATTTATTAATTTCCCTTTCTATCTCTCCCTGGAAATGAATGGGCACCTTATAAGGCCTTGACCTGATCGGCTCCACCTGCCCAGATTTAATGCTAAAGGGAAATCAATCAATCCTTATGCGTGGCTCGTCTCCAAATGCAATTACACCTGAATAATTATCAACAATGTTACTAACTACAGGTTGATATTCTGGCGGACATAGTTTTCGTGCTCGCATAATCAAGTTCTGAGTGCATTTGTCTGTGTGGGCTGGAGTTGTGGCTCCCAAGATCCCATTATAAGCAATTTAACATAACTAATTCACACACAGTATCACTTCCTCCCAAGATCCCATTATAAGCAATTTAACATAACTCTAATTCACACACAGTATCACTTCCTAACACAATTCTTTTATTTGACAATTTAACTATTATATCAGCCCTGTCCTCTTTTATTTCTGACAAGCCATCTAAGACTATGTGTGCCCTATTGTCATGGGGTTTAACAACGACCTTGGTTCCTTCCGAAAGAGGCTAGCACAGGGTCACTGATATACTCGTAATTGTCTGGGGAGACAACGCTTCTTCTCTTTCAGGTACAGCTGTTACCTTACTTAATCGTCTCTCCATGCGCGCACAAGCACTTAATCTCTCATGACTTTCTATCAGCAAAATACACCCTCCCGATTTTACCGTTATTGTATATTTTTCCCCAAAAAAGCATATTTGATTACTACTGATAAAATCTAACCCTAATATAGCGTTGATTCCTGGAATTCCCAAGGTGGGCAAGACAAGAAAATCATGTGTAAACTTCATAGATTTTCTCCTGGTGTGTCGAGGATGATGGATGCCGCTGACTGTAGTGGGTTTGAAGAGAATCTTTTTTCAATCAGCGAAACGCTGGCTCCTGTATCGATCAGTGCTCGAATGGACTTTTCTGGTAGGTCAGTCCTGATTGCTAACATTCCTAGCCGCCCATCAGGATATATTGGGCACATGCCAACGACTTCGCTTGCAATGCCGCTGCCCCCTGCTCCTGTCCCTAGTGCTGCGTAATTGAGGTCACGGGTACCGATGGAGGTCCCAGTACCTGCTTTACCAAGTGCGTCATAATCACTCTCACCGATGCCTCAGCTGCTGCTTCTGATGTCATGTAGGGGGGCATTGATCTCCCTCATCTCCCCCTTCCTCTGTTTCCTTTTCCTCGGATGTTGGGCAAGGGTTAGTGTGCGTGTGCCACAGCCCACCCACCCTCGGCATTTTTTGCTGGGCACAAGTTTAACAGCTGGGGGAATCTTTGGGTGAGGCACTCCAATCATAGGTACCCCTCTCCCCCACACTGCCAACATCTGAAGATTCTTCACACCTGCTGACTGCGTTCTCCCCTCTCCCACTTTGGGGGTTGGTGAGTGCCTGTCATGGCTGCCACCTTCTCGGAATCGGGGCAGTTCTTCTCAGTCATTTTCTCTTCTGGCAAGTTGTCTAGAATTTTTTTTATCGCCATCACTACGTCTGCTAACGAGCAATTGTCATCGAACAAGTAACCACATAAATACGGGTTTACTAATCAGCGAATATGTTTACGGCCAATCGCTTTATTATTACCTTCTGGGAGATTGGCACTCAGTATAGCAAACGAATCACAATCCCGAAAAATGCGAGTTGCAGAACTGAGAACGGATTCACCTTTCCGAATTTTGGGTTTGTAATTTCTTTTATTTCTCCTTTTCTCGCATCAGGTAAGGCGTATTTCTCAATTAAATGTTGTTTTATTTCAGTATAACTTCTTAAACTGTCTTGTGGCCAACACATTACCTCCATTGCCGGAGCATCTTTTAGTAACCTAATTACTTGAATAGCTTTTTTTCTTTCTGACCACCCATAAGTGGCTACTTCAAAGACTCTCAAAAACACTTTGATCGATTGAAACCCTTCGTTAGGCTGTTGATCATCAAAAGGCCTAACACTTGCCTGGAGTTCTGGCCGTTTTTTAACTACGGCGTTTAGCGTATTTTCACTCGGCTGTGCATATGTGTTTTCACTTGTGTGCGTTTGAACTTCGTTTATGTACGTCGGATATGCTGTAGTTGCATGCCGCTCCTCTTCTCATTCAACCAAGAATCTGTTCATTAACAATGGTAGGTTATTTAAGTTATTTTCCAAGTCCTGCATTCATAGTTCTCGTCTATATTCTTCATTGACATCACTATAACCAACTGCTCCTTCGTTTTCATCTCCCGCAGCAGCAGCGTCTGCTATGTTAGTTCTCGCGTATCTAGGCATCTTAAACTTTTATTTTACTGGCTTAAAGAAGAACTTCGCTCACAGCATACACAAACAGACGTATTTGTACACCTGACACCAGTATGTCCCATGTTAACTTGTACACAGCCGATACTCTCAGGTGAGTACCTTGTCTAACGATTGCTCTAATGGTACTGACTAACCCTCGGCAAGCAAGATGTAATGTTGCTCTATCAACATGCTGACTTGTTAGGTTTTGTGGAATTCTCCACTGTGATGGAAATAAACTGTCAAATACATCACCTTATGATTCAATGGACACGTCACGTATAACAGAATTCAGTGATTGCGCCCTCCAGTTTATGACACTCATAGTGCTCTTAAAAGAGTCATTATCCTTGACATATAAAACCCATATTTTACATACGAGGATTAGGACATATATATATATATATATATATATATATATATATATATATATGTATATATATATATGAATATATATATATATATATATATATATATATATATATATATTATATATATATATAGTGTTTGTGCCATGAGCGCTGAAATGCAAGACAAATAAAAATAAAACAAACGAAAATTATGTAAGTACAAACGCTTAGGGCAGGAAAATTACCATCATCCCACTTACCGAGATAAACGGAAAACATCCATGGTAGATACCTGTGTAAGAGAGAGAGAGAGAGAGAGAGAGAGAGAGAGAGAGAGAGAGAGAGAGAGAGAATCGCGTTCTTAGAACGACTGAGCGACTAGTCTTCTTCACATGCACCCGGAACATAAAATGTCTAATTTAAAGTCTTCTGTGTTTCGTGAAAACCATCAAAGGTGATAAATTCAATGGATATGAAATCTAATGATTCATTTTTCAACTACCATGGTCCCCATCAAGATTCAGAGTATCCAGTATTATTGTCTTGGTTAGACATTTTGCGTGTGATTAGAATTCTCTGCTTCTCTTTCCAGTATGCCAAGCTTGGATAACTTAAGTTCTTGTTCCATTTAAACTATGTTGAGACAGACAGAGAGAGAGAGAGAGAGAGAGAGAGAGTCTTGGAGGCGAGGAAACTCTATGCTTAACCAAAAAGACCACTTATCCTTCCCTGAGCACACAATAACTTTATCCTCATAGGCTTTATTTTTAGGGGGGGGCTGGCTTGAAATGCAACTCCAAGAATATCTAAATTTACCTACTTGAACAAAAGGTTGGTTTGCTGTGAGCGATCATACGAAAATCTCCCATCATCACCAATCCGCACAGGTCAACGTGGTAATGAAACCTGGCCAATATCAGACATGAATTGCATTGTCTGAGGCCTTTGTCCTGTATTGGACTAGAAACGGCTGCACAAGGTATATATATATATATATATATATATATGTATATATATACATATATATATATATATATATATATATATATATATATATATATATATATATATATGTA
>NC_090739.1:28194823-28229823 GCF_036898095.1 Palaemon carinicauda
AGGAGCTTTTATTACCTTTACAAGTGTGGCTATAAAGATGTAATTATCATAGAGTACTGTAGTAGGGTTATTTGTAGTCAGTGAGGAACTTCAGTTTATAATAAGAAACAATACATCAATATTATTTGGAGGGCCACATTTCATATAGGATTGCTTTTTGACCATGAGCCCCCGCCCCCAAGAAGTGCATTACAAACGTGCCGGTTATCACTATTATGATGAATTCCTGCTAATTTTAGTTTTGTTTAGTCTCTTCTGCTAATTTTAGTTTTGTTTAGTCTCTTCTGCTAATCTTAGTTTCTTTTACTCTTTAAGTCTTTGATGCATCAAAGATGTCGCAATTAATATAAGACTGGTCTGTTACCTAACCTCGTTATGAATTTCATTATGATGTACTTCTGAGTTCATCATTATGACTACTAAATGAAAACCTTTATATCCAGGTTATACAAGGTCAATGACCACACCACATTGAAAACATCACTTATCATCCGATCAGCAAAGTTAAGCAACGTTAGGTCTGATAAGCACAGCCGGGTTCTAAGTCTTGGCCTCAAACTCTGGTATAAAATCGAAGGAAACTTCCCTCCACCCCTTGGTGTGAGTGACTAAATAAGATTGTCAGTGCAACTCTCCTACTCTTTTCAACAATGCTAAGGCTATCGAAAAGAGTATTGAGAGTCAGATCTCTGTCTGATGATCTCAAAAGCTCATACAGGGTACGTGTAAGGGCTTTGAGGACAAGAGTCACGTGCCAGTCTGGGGGTCTGAGATCTTGAGTTGGGAAAGAGTGTTTGAAGTTCCTCATGAGCATAGACAACTCACACGAGGTGAGAGGTCTATACCCTTCAGTTGTTACACAATGCCCAAGGCTGAGGGGTAGACTTTGACAGCCGGGATTAAGAGGTATTTCTCTAGGCGAAGGAAGATGAGGAAATCGGTGATCTGAGCTAGAGATACTCTGACCACAGAAATAGACCTTCTATGAAACGAATTGCAGATAATGGTCCCCTTCCCTTAATAGACAGCTGCAGAGGACCATTGCAGGTATCGAGACATCTCATATGCAGTGCCTCGCATAAAGCCTCTTACTTGCAGATGCTGGATAACCTCCACCTGTTGTGGAGAAATAGTTAAGAAAAGTACAAATTATTCCTATATTTTTTATTTATTATCATACTTCATAAATTGTGTTTATTGGATCTCCAGTCCTACTCTAAAAGAATTTTTTTATTACAGAGTGACAGTGCCCTGCACCCAGCAGGGATTATAGGCTAGATGGAGAAGTTGTCAATAGGGAGAAGTTGTCAATAGAAAAGTTACTCACAGCCTGCTTCGTTGTTATAACTTCCCGTACATTGATGAGTGATTCAAGCATGCCCTACTACATTGTGATGTAATTGAACTTGAGAGCAAAACACATACTCTGTGTATCCTGTTAACCCAGAGAATTGTTGGAGTGACATGAACATTTCGCCACCTTATAAACTACTGTGAACTTGTTATAGTGATCCAGCAATGAGCAGATTCTCAACAATGATGCAGTGAAACAATTTAGACATTTCTTAATGATGTTAATTGAGCTGGTACTCATCAAGTTGGCCTAGTTTGCCGCATAAATTGTGAATAGCATCCTTTATGTTAAAGAAATGACTTATACTGAATCTAATTTATTGTGTACGTGATTTTGCAATCAAGAGGGACCTCAAAAAAACTATCATAAGTGGTCTCGACTCATCCATTTTCATGGGTGTAAAATAACCCTGACATACTGAGTATCACCGAGGACTTAGCTTTTTTTGTCTTTCTGATGTAGAGGTGAGAATTTACAGTCAAGTCCAATGTGTAACCTTGTTTTATAATCCCTTTGATCTTGATGCAAGCTAATTCAACTTATATTTGAATTTAGCCCAAATAGATAGTTCGGCGGGCTTCTGTTTATACTTGTATACAGAACCCATATGAGTGTCCAGCATGTTATTTTTTGTTATTCAAATAAATTTTTTCTTATCTTGTTATTGTGAGGCTGGAGTGTAAAGTGATACTAGTTTTTCTTTACATTATTGCTTATTAAAATTTGACAATACTCTGTTTCTAATTAAGCAATTAAATTGCTAGCTGGGTCCCCTTGCCCAGTATAAAATCAAGGGGTGGTGCCAAGTGCTCCATTCTCTTGACCTGTTACCTAGATTTTTGGGTATTCCACCGTTTTACTTTTTTATGTAGTGAACGTTGGAGTGTGGTCGGAATTCAGACACCAGGCAGTTTGGGTGCTACCTCTGGCCACAGTCCGCAAACCACTACACTGTGAAGATCCAAGGACTTTACGGACTGGAGGTGCCTCTGAATATGCGGCTGACATAAGCATGGGCCATTGGGGTAGGTCTCTCAGGACTTCGGCTAGAAGGGGGCCACTAGGGTCATCCTGATTCCTGGTGCAATCAACACCCTGTTGAGTAACGGCCAGGTAAGGCCGAGCGGAGGATAGACGGACGCGTTCATGTGATCCTATGGTTGTTGGAAGGCATCTTTGAACACAGCCCACGGGTTTGGAATAGAGAAGTAAAACACAGAGAGCCTTCTGTTTTGCTGAGTGGCAAACAGGTCGATCCTCACAGTCCCACAGGGCAAGAAGCCTCTCCACTATACAAGGATGTAATGACGACTTTGATCCCACAACCTGCCCCTGGTGATTGAGTGTACTCACCAGCACATTCCTATTGTCTGGAATGTACCTGGTTGACAACTCTACGTCGTGAAACAGTGCCCAGATGTGCATCTGCTTCATCAGCTTGCAACAAGGGCTTGAGACTATAAGCTCTTGCTTGTTGACGTAGACCACTATGGTGTCGTTGTCACTCATCAACACCACAGAGTGGTTTCACCACCATTCTTGGAATATTTGCATTTAGAGGATGGTGATGTGCAGATGTTGAGGAAAATAACTGCTAAAAGCCCATACTTACGCATACTTAAGTATATTCAACAAATCTCTACTATAAAGATCTTTGAAGCAAGAATGCTCAAAATATTAAATTTTTGGAAAAAAAAAACTTGTCATTACTTTTATTAATATTGATAAATTTTTTATATTTAAACATGAATAGATATGGAATTTTATAGTCTACAATATGTATATTCACTTTTTGCAAAAACTAAATTGATAAATACTGTAGTCAACTTTGAAAGTGACCTCTATGCATTGATAAAATATATAAAATTTAAGAAAGCTAAGAAAATTTCAAATGTACAACTTTTAGACCATCCAATTCTCTTTCAAACGGTTTTTAAATCAAATAAATCGATCAAAAAACAAAAAAGTAGTAAATGCTTGAAGTAACTAAAAAAAACATTGTTTTAATGGGGCCGAGTCATGCCCGTTAATAAATGCCTAAATCCTCTATAACACTAAATAAACTACAGATACTTCTAAACTTCATTCTATTTTCTTCACAATCCCTAATCATTAAAACTGAACTATATAATTTAATTTTTCATTTAATGTTATAGTACATATAATTAAGTTGTTAAAATGGAGTTTTTATGATAAAACAAAGTTTTATGAATACTTACCTGGCAGTTATATATATATAGCTATAGTCTTTGACGTCCAGCAGAATTTTTCAAAACTCGCGGCAACCGCCATGTGGTGGTTGTGCAGTTAGGTGGTTAACACCCCTTACAGGGTGGTACCTGGAATCATTCCCGTTTTCTGTTCCTCAGATCATCTTTGCCCCACCTGTCTCCTGAGGGGAGGAGGGTGGGACTTAAAATATATATATAACTGCCAGGTAAGTATTCATAAAACTTTGTTTTATCATAAAAATGGAGTTTTTATGAATAGAACTTACCTGGCAGTTATATATAATAGCTGATTCACACATTTGGAGGAGGGTGACAGATAGCTAACATCGTTGGGAAAACAACAATAAGTTGTAGGATAAAACACCTTGATTCCTTACCTGCTATGGTAGCTGACTTCAAAGGTTCCTGCCTCTTGAGTCGCTTTCCCTTAGGAGTGTCAGCCAGGAGTGGACTTGTCATGCTGAAACAACTCAATCGAGTCTGTCAAACGGGGTGACACCAACAACTTGACTAGACTTCAGCACTACCTATGTCCCTTTTTTAAAAAATTGCAACCTTACTCAAACTGACCACCTAAAATTGCAGAATAGATATTACTATCTAGCTAGACTGAGGGCACTGTACCACCAATCAGAGTCCTCAGACAACCATAAAAACCAAAACCCAAACACAGGCATACAAAAGTTAAGGTTGAGGGGAGGTAGTAACTCCTTTGCCCAATACAGAAGCAGTAGCTACATATGGGCCCAAGGTATAACACCTTTCATAATCAACTCTTACCTCTGAGGTAATGAGAGGCAAACACAGAGTTGCTTCTCCAGAACGTTGCGTCCATAATCTGTCTGACATATTCTTGCGATATGCCAGTGAAGTAGCAATGGGTCTCACCTCATGAGCTTTTACTTTTAAAAGACCGAAGCTCTCTTCCTCACACAAGAGGTGAGCTTCTCTTATTGTCTCCCTCAAGAAAAATGACAATGCATTCTTTGAGAGGGGCTTTAGAGGATCTTTCACTGAGCACCATAAAGAATTGGATGCACCTCTAACATTCTTGGTACGAGATAAATAAGCCCTTAGGGCTCTAACTGGGCAGAGGAGCCTCTCCTGCTCTTGACCCACCACATTAGTGAGGTTAGGAATCTCAAACGTCCTCGGCCAGGGTTTAGATGGATTCTCGTTCTTAGCGAGGAAGTCGATCCTCAACGCACATACTGCTCCATCCTGGTTAAAGCCCACCTGCTTCTCAATAGCGCGAACCTCGCTGACCCTTTTTGCTGTGGCCAGAGCCATCAGGAAGAGGGTTTTCTTAGTAGCATCTCTAAGGGATGCTTGTGAGATGGGTTAAAATTTCTTGCTGCATAGGAACCTCAGAACCACGTCCAAATTCCAAGCTGGGGGTCTTAACTGAGCCTGCTTAGTTGTCTCAAAAGACTTCAGGAGATCTTGCAAGTCTTTATCCTGAGTCAAGTCTATGCCTCTGTGCCTACAGACAGCAGAAAGCATACTCCTGTACCCTTTAATAGTGGATACGGCCAGTTTAGAGTCTTGTCTGAGGGACAATTAAAAAATCCGTTATTTGGCTCACAGAGGTAGTGGTTGAGGAAACTTTATGCTGCTTACACCAAGATCTAAAGGTTTCCCATTTCGATTGGTAGATTCTTTGCGAAGAGATCCTCCTCGCTCTGGCGATAGCTCTTGCAGCTTGCACAGAAAAGCCTCTCGCTCTGACAAGCTTCTCGATAGTCTGAAGGCAGTCAGTCGTAGAGCGAGGGGGTTTTGATGATACCTCTCGAAGTGGGCTGTTTGAGAAGAGTTGGACTTGGAGGAAGGCTTCTTGGAAAGTCCACTAACATGTCCAACACCTCTGTGAACCATTCTCTTGCTGGCCAGAATGGAGCTACCAGGATCATTCTTCCTGATTCGAGGAGAGCGAATTTCCTGACTACCAGATTGATGATCTTGAAAGGGGGAACGCATAGGTGTTCATCCCTGTCCAGTCCATCAAGAAGGCATCTACTGCTATTGCCTCCTCGTCCGGGACTAGGGAGCAGTAGTTGGGGATCCGTTTGTTTGGGTTGGAGGCGAAGAGGTCTATTAAAGGCCTCCCCCATAACTTCCACAGACTCTGACAGACCTGATGATCGAGGGTCCACTCCTTGGGAAGAACTTGCCCTTTCCTGCTGAGCATGTCTGCTCTTACATTCTTCTGTCCCTGCACGAATCTTGTTAGAAGTTCTACGTTGTTCTCCTTCGACCACAGAAGGAGCTCTTTTGCTGTTTCGAACAGAGACAGAGAGTGAGTTCCCCCTTTCTTTCTGATGTAGGCCAAAGCCGTAGTGTTGTCCGAATTGACCTCCACTATCCTCCCCGACACGGAGTCTTTGAAGGCCTTCAGTCCTAACAGAATGGCCATTAACTCCTTTCTGTTGATGTGCCACCTGGCTTGCTCCTTTCCCCAAGAGCTTGAGACCTTGCTTCCCAGTGTTGCTCCCCATCCTGACTCCGAAGCATCCGAGAACAACACTAGGTCTGGGTTCTTCCTGAATAGGGAGATTCCTTCCCCTAAAATAGCTGGATCCAGCCACCAAATCAGATGACTCTTGATTTCTGCTGGAATAAGGAAGGAAAAGGAGTCCTCCTGAATCTTCCTGTCCCACACCCTTGATAGGAAGTGTTGAAGAGGTCTGAGGTGCAGTCTTCCCAGAGAGACAAACTGTTCGAACGAGGAGAGGGTTCCCAGCAAACTCATCCAATCCCTCACTGAGCACTTCTGTCTTTCCAAGAATTCCTGAACCTTCCCGAGGCACCTGGTCTGCCTTTCTTGGGAGGGAGAAGCCAGAAAACGAACTGAGTCCAGAACTATCACCAAATAAAGAATTTTCTGACTCAATTCAGTCTGGAACCTCTCCTTGTTGCTGACAAGACCCAGTTCCTGAGCCATCATTAAAGTCTTGCGTAGGCCCTCCAGACATTTCTCCTTCGACCGGGATCTTATCAACCAGTCGTCCAGATATAGAGATACTCTTATCCCCTCTTGGTGAAGCCATCCTGCCACGTTCGCCATTACCCTGGTGAAGACTTGAGGAGCAGTGCTGAGGCCGAAGCAAAGAGCCTTGAAACTGGAAACACTTGCCCTGGATCATAAATCTTAAGAACTTCCTCGAAGTCAGATGGATGGGGATGTGAAAGTAAGCGTCCTGTAAATCCAGAGACACCATCCAGTCCCCTGGATGTACCACTGCCAGCACTGACTGAGTTGTCTCCATGGTAAATTTTGTCTTTTCCACAAAGATGTTCAGAGCGCTGACATCTAGCACTGGTCTCCATCCACCCGAGCTCTTGGGTACCAGAAACAGGCGATTGTAGAAACCTGGGGAAGATAGTTCCAGAACTGGCTCTATCGCTCCCTTCTCCAGCATCTGGTTCACCAGATCCAGTAGAGCCTCTTATTTCCCGATGTCAGAGTACTGCGCCACCAAGGATAGAGGTGTATTTGAAAGCAGAGGCTTCTTCAAGTGGGGGATCTTGTATCCCTCCTTGATGACCGAGAGGGACCAGGCGTCCGCCCCTCTTTTCTTCCAAGCCTGCCAAAAAAGTGACAGTCTTGCTCCTACCGCTGTCTGGAGGACTTGAGCTTCATGTCCTGGGGCGGGATCTGAACGAACCCCTATTCGTTCTACCGCCCGTCTCCTGCCTTTTTCCCCTGAAGTCTGTTCTCGTCGGAGCTCTACCTCGAAAGGGCTGCTGAAGCTTCCTCTCCTCTCTCTTCAATGATGAAGGAACCGCTTGTAAAGGCTTCCTTGCAGAGCGTGACAGGAGGTCTTGTGTGGCCTTTTGCGCTAAAGAAAGGGTAATGTCCCTGACAAGGGACTCAGGAAAAAGGTGCTCCGAGAGAGGGGCGTAAAGGAGCTCGGCCTTCTGCGCGACTGTAACTGCTCTAGAAGTGAAGGAATATAAAAGGGCCCTCTTCTTTAAAACTCCTGCAGAAAATAGGGAAGCCAACTCATTTGACCCATCCCTAAGAGCCATGTCCATTAAGGCCATAATACTAGTAAGGTCTTCTGTATCTTCCAACCGCTCTGTTTTCCTGGTTAGCGTACCCAGAGACCAGTCAAAAAAACTGAAGACTTCGAAGGCTCGGAAAATTCCCTTGACGAGGTGGTCAAGCTCAGACAGACCACATTACCTTCACCGAGTTAAGACCATGTCTTCTGGAAGAGTCAACAATGCCAGAAAAGTCCCCCTGGGAGGAGGCAGGCACTCCCAGGCCCAGAGCTTCTCCAGTCTCGTACCACATGCCCGCCTTAGACGCAAGTCTAGCTGGTGGAAACGAGAAGGTGGTCTTGACTGCTTGCCTACGCTCCTTCAGCCAGTCATCCATTCTAGTGAGAGCCTTCCTAGCCGAGATGGACAGCTTCATTTTGATGAAAGCCGACTGCTTTTTGGCCTTCTTCCTGCTAAACTGCGACTGAGGAGAACGAGGAGCAGCAGGTTGAAACTCCTCCCCATAAAGCTCAAGGAGGGAGCGAGAGAGAACCTTATAATCTGCAGCCACGTTAGCAGGCTTACCCTCATCCTCTGAGATATCGTCTAGATCTTGCCCTACTTCCAACTCAGTCTCTCTTTGGGCTGCAGGAACTAAGTCTGAGGTTGCTTTAACAAGCCGATCAGTTTCCAATTGCTCATCTGCGTCCGAGAAAAGAAAATCGTCGGATGCGTCCTGTTGGCGAGGGCTGAATGCGTCCTGGTGCCGCGCGCCGGAGGTGTCCTGTTGCCGCACGATGGAGGCGTCCTGTTGCCGCGCGATGGAGGCGTCCTGACGTCACGCGCTAAAAGCGTCCTTGAGGTGGGAGAAGGATGCGCCCTGGCGCCGAGAGCTGGAAGCGTCCCTGCGACAAAAGCTGCATGCGTCCTGACGTCGTGAAGCGGAAGCGTCCTGGAGAGGCAGGCTGGAAGCGTCTTGGCGTCGCAAGCGAGAGACGGAAGCGTCCTGGCAACGAGAATCGTAAGCGTCCTGGCGGCGTGTCGAGGAAGAAGATGCGCAGTGCCGCGCGCTTGACGAATAGCGCCGCGGTTCCCAGGGAGAGGAGTGACACTGTTTGTCCTACAAGGGAGAGGTACTCCGTTCCCTCTTAGAGGCCGATTTCTTAATCGGTAAAGTGTCGTCCTTACGCCTGCCTGACTGGGAGGAAGGGCGGCTAAAAGCTTGTACCAGAGAAGACAGCTGCTTCTGCATAACTTTCATAAAAGACTTCGCGACTGCTGCTGGATCCTGCGTTTCCGAAGGCGATGGCTGCCGAGTAGCGCTGTGTGTAAGAGAAGGATCTCTCGATGGTCTCTCGTCACTTACAAGAAGAGGAGAATCTTCCTTCCTTCCATTTCTAGGCTTTGACCTCTTCGTTGGAATGGCGTCCCAGTCATCCTCTGAAGGAAAAGGTTCCGGGCTATTCGATAAGGGAGAGCGAGAACGGGTCTGATCAGCTTGATTCCATCTCCTCTTGGTCGGTCTCGAAGCTTCATACTGCCATTTGCATCTAGGCGAGGGGCTCGGGGAAGACACCATCACTTCCGACACGCCTTATCCTTGGCGATCATGAGCAGCCTGGGAAAACGCAAGAGGACTGCTTGAGGCGACAGCTGACTGAGGATGCGTACCTCTCACTCCTTTGTGGCCGTCGACGTACCTTCTCCCTTGGTCCTGGGAGCTTGGTAGAGGTCTAGACCTAGGGACGTGACAGGTTCAATCAGTCGCCACCTCCAATGCACTTTCACAAGCACTAATCACACTCTCACTCTTACCTTTAAAGGCTGAAAGCTGGTCTTTAATAGCCTTCAACTCAGCCGCCATCCTGGCGTACCGAGGGTCATCCATAAATACCGTTCCTGTAGAAGGGGCAGGAGCTACTACCTCAGGAGAAGGTTCAACTTCTACAGAGGAATTAATTAAGGGATCAAAAGAAATATTTAAGCTAAGCTCACTAGCAAAATTAGATTTAGATCTCGAAGCCCTCCTGGCTTTATCTAACTCTAACTTACGCACATAGCGTTTCATACTTAACCATTCTTTCTCCCTCAAAACCTCACATTCCTTGCACCTATTTTCAAGCGCACATTCAAAACCCCTGCACTTTACACAAACAGTGTGAGGGTCTACCGAAACTTTCGGTAACCTCACCTTGCATACCTCATTTACACAAACACAAAAATGAAGTTTATCAGTCATCGTAAACAAACAAATAGTTAAAGAATAATAACAAATGCGATTGCCAAAACCCTAGATCAGTGTACGTCACCAATCACCAAAAAAGAAGTCCAGTACAGCGATACAGGGAAAGCGAACGAAAAACTCCAATGGCGGACCAACGATGTTGTCAGTCCAACCAGCAGAGATGATCTGAGGAACACAAAACGGGAATGATTCCAGGTACCACCCTGTAAGGGGTGTTAACCACCTAACCGCACAACCACCACACGGCGGTTGCCGCGAGTTTTGAAAAATTCTGCCGGACGTCAAGAGACTATAGCTATATACAATATATAACTGCCAGGTAAGTTCTATTCATAAAATTTTTACTTTATGGTTTCCCTCTACCCTCTTACTACATGAGATTTTGAATTATTATAGTTTCAATTAATTTTCCTTCCTTTCATCATTTTACCTATTTTTCAGCTTCTTTAAATTTAGTATTTCATTCCATCTTTTTTAATAAATTAAAAGCACTCAACCTCTCCATTGTAGATTAAATATACAGAATGGAAAAGCAATACTTTTGACCACATTCAGTACAATTACAATATAAATTTTTACATTCTATTCTTTCGTCTTTCACATTTCCTTTTCACTTACCTTTTCATATCTGTTTTCACACATTTTTATTGTTAACTTCAGTCTCTGTTTATTCTTTTTAACCCCTTTTTATTCTGTATTATCCTTATTCATTATTATGCTTATTTCCTTCTTTTCAGTATTTCCCACTACTGTACATTTTATACAAAATTAATTCTATCTGATGAAGATTTTATAGAAACAAATTTACAGCATAAAACTGTAAATATATTTTTTCCCTATCTTTTACTTATACGTATGCTAGACTGCTAACAGCTGGAGCAGGCTATTCTATTTTTAACCTACATACAATCAGAGCATTTACTATAACTTTCTCGTTTATTAGAAAAAAAATTTGCACTTTTTAAAAAGAAAGCTTCTTAAAGAAGTCATAGCATAAGAACAAGAAATATTTTCATCCATAACAGTAAGAAATAGGACTATATAGTCAAATTTCTAAGAAATACAGTTGAACTTCCCAATAACGTACTAATACGGAAAGGAAAGGGTGTCTGTTACTGCCGATAGTCCATTGTATCCAAAACTTGTTTTCCTAAGCAAAAAATCCAGCAAAATCATACAAAATTGTATAAGCTATAGGACTACTATATATGCTAAACATCTGGGTAACATAAAAAAGAACAGCAGAGATTAACACACTTCTTTTTCAAGTTTATATAACATAATTATCGTAAATCAAAAGAAACTCGTGAAAGCTAAGTAATATAATTAAGAAATGTAAATTAAATGATATTCATGAAAACAGAGATTACTTCAAGCCAGGGATATATAAAAACAAAGTTAATACAGCACCAAAAACATAATTGAGTAATCTGGGAACCACTACTACTACTTTCCCTACTATTAAAATAAAACAAAATCATCAAAAATTTATAAAAGAATACTATAATTGTACATACGTAAGTGAACTAAAAAAACACTCTGAGAGTGCAGACCTCCGCCACGGCTGTTTATTTCTTGAAATCAGCGTGCCTTTCCCTGAATCAATCATTTCCAGCTCTTTACAGAACTTTAAAATCCCTGCAAGTTTTATTACTTTACGATTAAAATTGTGGCCATTTGGTTAATGACTGGGATTTGACCTTTTTCTTGACCTTGGACTTGACCTTGACCTTTGACCTTAACATGTAATAATTGGATTGGATTTTCATACACTCAAATATAAACTAAGTTTGAAGTCTCGTGACAATGATGTCTAAACTTATGGCTGATTAAATTAATTGGACATTTTACATGACCGTAACCTTGACCTTCCAAAATCTAATCATTTCTAACTTTTTACATAACATTAATCCCAGCAAGTTTCATTACTCTACAATCAAAATTGTGGCCTGGAAGCTGTTCACGAGCAAACAAACAAACACAAACAAGGGCAAAAACATAACCTCCTTTCAACTTTGTTGGCAGAATTAATGAAAATAGTATATACAGTACAGTATCCATGTATAAAACAACCTTTAGATTAAACAAGATAAAAAAATAAATGCAAAATTTTAATTAATTGGTCATATCTGTAGTATAAGACGACTGCTTAGTTATGAAATCAATCATGTGTAGGCTAGGTTTTGGTTAAGTAAAGATGATATTACAAATTTTGTTTTACTTATTGCATGTTTGGAAATTCAAAATAAAGCTGATTCTATATTATATTTTTCCTGTACACAAGGCCCAGAAAGGAAACAATTTTATTAATTTATGTTTCATCGCCAATCACAACAAACAAATGAAAGCATTTACAAATCCCATTGATAACTAATATTAAAAATAGCTTTCAGTAAGCTGTATGAAAAATGTGCTATTAATTTTAAGATGGTTTAAATAAGATAAGAATGAAGATTAATGCATGTCAGTGATATTCATTCCACTTCCCGAAGAAAGATCTCTAAAACAGAGGCTGTAGAAGGAAGACTCTAACAGAAGGGGTGGATTCTATAAAATCCAAACTGATGGACATGATATCCTGAAGGGGAGACCACGTAGGAGCAGTAAGTGTTTCCCCAAATCACTGTCATTCCCCCCCCCCCACCCCCGGATCTTTCCTGAGAGAAGATGGTGCCTACTAGGGGATTAAGAGACAGTATCATTCGTGCTCTGATCATTATCCTATGGACATATGGTACTGTATATGGCCTCAACCCCCTTTTCTTTGATGCCTCTATAGGAAACGTCAAATCCAGGAAGAATGAGGAAACCGACTCCCTGGGAGAGATTCTCATCAGGCAGTCTTTTTACCAGGACTGTTTCTTGCTCATGTCTTGTAGATAACCAAGGGAAGGATGATCCTTAGTGCCGATGGACCTGGGACCCGGCCAGTCTCTCAGAGGTCGCATTCGATAGGGACTAATGCAGTCTTGTCGAACCTGTGGAGGTTTCTACAGGCTGATGCCCCAGACTACGGATACCCGTAGAGGATATGACCTTCGTGTCTTTCCTTCGATTCCTAAATTTCCAGATCGAGGTAAACTGAAGGAGATGTCTCGCAAGAGTTCGAGACTTTCAAGATCAGTCAGTAGGCCGAGGTCTTCAAGACGAGGACCGATCCTATACAGGAAATTAAGGACTAACTGATTGATAGCAAAACCTTCCTTTGCATGACAAGGTTTGAAGATTAAGCTCGTCTCACGAGGAGAAACGAAGCTCGGCGGTATCCTGGTGTCCCATATCTTCCTATGAGATCGGATGTTCCAATCATGAGGAAGATGAGTGAGACTGCTTCCCATTTCCTGAAGGAAGATGGAAGATACAATAAAGTATCTTTTGTAGCTTAAGTATGGATCTCTTTCCTTGTTGAAAAGACACAAGCCAATTATTTTGAGCTCGTGGGAGGGTTTCTTCCATAGGAAGGAACATATTCGTTCCCAACCACTCCGGCCTAAGGAAGAGTTCTGGTTACAGGATGAAGTCATCAGCCGACTCCATGAACAAGACTGAGTTTCATGAAGTGTGGACAAAAAATTTTTTCCCCGGAACGGAAGCAGATGGAGGTTGAATGTTTTTCCACTAAGGTCCGAGGGCATACGGACCAACCCGAATCGTAGCAAGTAAATTGCTATAGCTGTCACTTAGAAAATATTGAATTTCATTCTCTAACAGGGCGAGAATGGCGGTAACCTCATGAGGTTGTGTTTCCTGCTGGAGGGGGAGGAACAGATTCAAGGAATCTGCCACCCCTACCATATCCGAGATCCTATTTGCTTCAGGAGACTGCCTAACTAGCGTAGTTCCTATTCAAACAAAGTTGGCTCGTGAGCAGCCCTATATGACAACAAAGGAGGATGTAGCAACCGAAGCAACAACCTAGTTCCCGAGGCAATTTGCTCATAAGCCTTCCTGAAGTATAAACAAAGTGTAAGTGAAAACACATACGTACAAGGGAGAAGAATTACCATGAGTGTACCAGATTCAATGGATAAACCTGGCCACCTTGCTGCGCATCCCTCTGATCTCGCAGAAGGCTAGAAAACTTTGGGAACCCAAGAAGCCCCATTTGTGATACACAAACAGGAAACCAAAAGAGCGAGGGGCATTGAGCTTTGCACTACCGTATTATCCCCATTGTCGAAGAAGGGTGTAGTCTTACGTCCTCAGAAGGAAAAAATGGAGATAAAACTCCCTCAACTCAACAAGGTCTAACTAAGTACAATAGTGTAAGCCCAAGAGCGAGTTGAGATGATCCATGCCATCAAGGAGAGAGTATTCTCTAGGAAGTGGTTGCTGATTACAAGCCTAGAGTGGTGCAGGCTTATAGTGATCACTAGCCTCAGACCAATTAACGTCAAGCAAGCAGACAGCAAGCAAGCGAACGATGAGCTTTCGTCATGTAAGACAACGAATGACTAGCTATCAGACATTAAAACAGTGAACACTACTATTGATAAGCAACCAGGGATCATCTAGTCGTTGAAAAATGGCAATTGGCATTTGACGAATCGGAGTTCTGGTAAATCCGAGATCTACCGAACTGGAGCACTGGTGACCCGCAAGCAGGGGGTTGGCAATCAGCATGGCTATCAGCGAGCTTCAAGCTGATGCTACGTGAGCTGGCGATCGGAGCTGCAGGTAGGTACTAGGGGATCGGAGATCGAACCTTGAAGATCGGGGATCGGTGATCAGTGATCTTTCAGGGGTTGACGATCGGCAACTAACGAGCAGGCAATCGGTGATCGGGTATCAAATGATCGACGCAATTATGGTCAGTGATCTGACGATCGCTGAACTAGAATCGGCGATTGGTATGCTGACCATCGGGATCGTCTCCCTCGTAACTGTGATCATGATCACGAGTGCCTCGCTCTAGGTCATGAACGCCTCGTGCAAGATCTTGAGTGTCCCGGTCATAAGTGTGAGCATCTCATACGTGAGCGCCTCGCACTAGAGCGTGAGCGGCTAGCACGAAAGCCTGAGCGTCACGCCCGTGAGCATGAACGCTTCGCACGAGAGCATGAGCGTCTTGCACAAGAGCCTGAGTGTCTTGCCTGAGAAAATGAGTGCCTCGCACGAGCTCGCTCATGAGTGTCAGCCCCTCGAACAAGAACATGAGCATTTTGCACGAGAGCATGAGCGTTTTGCTCGTGAGAGCGAGCATCTTGCACAAAAGCATGAGCGTCTCGCTTGTGAGCATGAATGTCTCACACGAAGCATGAGCGTCTCGCACGGAAGCGTGAGCATTTCGCTCGAGAGCGTGAGCGTCTAGTTCATGAGCCTTAGCGTCTAGTTTGTGATTGTGAGCGACTAGCTCGCAATCTTGAGCTTCTAGCTCATGATCATAAGTGTCTAGAGCTTGTGCATGTCTAGATCGTGATCGTAAGCGTCTAGCTCATGATCGTGAAGCTCGTGGTCATGATTGTAAGCACCTAACTCGTGATTGTGAGCCGGAAGCTCGTGATTGTGAGCCGGAAGCTCGTGATTGTGAGCGCGTAGCTCGTGACCGTGAGCGTGTAGCTTGTGACCGTGAGCGTGTAGCTCATGACCGTGAGTGTGTAGCTCATGACCGTGAGTGTGTAGCTCATGACCGTGAGTGTGTAGCTCATGACCGTGAGCGTGTAGCTCATGACCGTGAGCGTGTAGCGTGTGATCGTGAGCATTTAGCGCATGATTTTGAGCATTGAGCTCGTAATCGTGAGCGTCAGCTCGTGATATTTAGTGATTAGCATTTGAACGTGAGCATCTAGCCTGATCATGAACGTTTACTTCATGATCATGATCATCTGGCTTGTGCTCGTTATTTTGAGTGTCTAGCTCATGCAAGTGATCATGAGCATCTAGCTCGTTATCGTGAGCGTCTAGCTCATGCAAGTGATCGTGAGCATCTAGATCATTATCGTTAGCGTCTACCTCGTGATCATGAGCTTATAACTCTTGATTGTTAGCTTCTAGCTCCTAAAGAACTAGCTTGCAATCATGAGCATCCTGCTCGTGATCATGAGAGAGTATTTATTTCGTGATCACAAGCTAATAGCTCGTGATTGTGAGCCTATAGCTCTTGATCTTGAGCGTTTAGTTCTCGAGTGTCTAGAGCCCGGGATATGGGCTTATAGCTCGTGATCATGAGCGTCTAGCTAACGATCGTGAGCGTCTTGTTCATGATCACTTGAGTGTAGCTCGTGATCGTGACCACAAGACGCTCGCGACCATAAACGTGAGCATCTAGTCCAGGGATAAAGGATTATAGCTTGTAATCGTAAGCTTCTAGCTTGCGATCGTGAGCACCTGAGCGTAGCTCGTGATTGTGACCACAAGACGCTCGTGATCTTGATCACAAACGTTGTGCTAGTGATCGTGATTACAAGCATCTCAATCGTGAGCGTTTCGCTCGTGGTCATGAGTGTCTAGCTCGTGATCGTGAGCGTCCTCAAGGGTTGTGTGGAGACTCTCTCGGAAAGGGAATTTCTCACACCTGGAGGCGAACCTCCGAGCAACACTGTTTCCTTTCAACAAGCTCTATCTCAAATTGAAGGCCAATATAAAGTGTTGTTTGAGAAAAAGCCAAGGTTTGTTTCTGAGTTTTCCCCGAAGGAATTCCCCGAACAAAAGCATGGTAATCCTGCTGGAGTAATCCCCCGAAGGAGAGACCAATCAGGTGTTTGTCTTCAAGAAGAAGAAACGTCGAGATCATGATAACCTTCGATCTTGTGGCGATCATTGAGCGTCAAGAACGACGCCCTGATGGGTGTCGAAACAATACAGATTGTCACGAACAACATCCTGACCAGCCAGGAAGACAAGGTGATGAGTCTCACCCCTGTGATCATTGAACAGAATAAATTCTGATCTCATCATTGGATTCCCGCGAACGAAATCCTGACCGACCAGCTAATAGCTTGTGATCGTGAGCCTAGAGCTCTTGATCTTGAGCATTTAGTTCTCGTGAGTGTCTCGTTTGTGATCACGAGCGAGCAGTTCATGACCATGAGCATGTAGTTAAAGATCCGAGGGTCTAGTCCAAGATACAGGCTTATAGCTCGTGATCATAAGCTTCTAGCTCGCGATCGTGAGTCTTGTTCGTGAGCACCAGAGTGCAGTTCGAGATCGTGATCACAAGTGTTGTGCTAATGATCATGATTACGAACATCTTGCTCGTGAGTGTTTACCTCGTGATCATGAGCGTCTTCAAGGATTGTGTAGAGACACTCCTTCGGAAGGCGAATTTCTCACATCTGGAGGCGAACCTCCGAGCAACACTGTTTCCCTTCAACAAGCTCTATCTCAAATTGAAGGTCAACACAAAGTGTTGTTTGAGGAAAAGCCAAGGCTTGTTTCTGAGTTTTCCCCCAAGGGATTTCCCAAATAAAGGACGGGAATCCTGCCGGAGTAATCCCCTGAAGGGTAGACCAAACAGGTGTTCGTCCAAGAAGAACATCGAGATCGTAATAACCTTCGATCTCGTGGCGATCATTTAGTCAAGAACGACGCCCTGATGGGTGTCAAAACAATATCGGATTGTCGCGAACGATATCCTGACCGACCAGGAAGACGAAGTGATAAGTCTCGTCCCTGCGATCATTGAACAGAATAGATTCTGATCTCATCATTGGATTGTCGCGAATGACATTCTGACCGACCAGGAAGACAAGGCGATGAGTCTTGGCCCTGCAATTGTTAATGAGAAAATAATTGGGAGATCTGGCGATTGGCAAGCAAGCCATGGGTTGATGACCATCCGTAGTCTCAGAATCCTCAACAAGCGGAAGTTGCATATGTGGGCTGGAACGTTGCCTGTAGGGAGAGAGAGAGAAATTGCGGATCGTTGGGAGACGAGATGACTCATCGTCATCAGGAGTTGAAAGAAGGGAGAACGGGAGGCAGACCTCGTAGACAGCTAAGACGTCAGCCGCAGCTACAGCCACTGATTTCGCACCCCGATGTCGTTTATAAGTGCTGAAGAGGAGACAGAGAGAATTAAAAATTCTTCCCCTCCAGGGGGAAAAGAAAAACCCAACCTGCAGATGGGAGAGGTTAGCCCCAAGAGGAGTTGTCAGTCTAGAGGATTCCTTCCGATAAACTCACGAAGACAAACATCGACATCTGAAAACAGCCACATTACTCTGTAATGGAGCGTCAGGTGAAAAATACAGTCACATCTGTAAGAGAAAAGGGATGAGTGTAAAGCAATACTGTAGTCTAAATGGCTAAGCCTTGAAAGGAGAGAGTGGAGACGTCCGCTCTCTATTAGCCAAAAGCAAAAAGGACGTTCTAATAATAAGGGGTTTGTGTGAAAAAATCTAAAAAAAATTTTGTAACTAGAAAAAATACAAATTTCTAATGTTTTAAATATTGTATTATTAACTTATTGTAAGTTTTTAGTCCACTTTGTCTCAAGACCCCCTTTTTCTAATTTTTCAGAGTTACAACACCCTGCACCCAGAGGGGTCATGTTCTAGAAATTTATTGTAGGGTGATATCTTTCCTGATTGAAAGTATTTACCTACTGACTATATTCTTGCATCAATTCAAGCTGCACTTTATAAAACACAATCAACAGACACATATGGCGCATGTAGGAGTGTAGTTTATAATGTGAAAAACTTGAGAGAGAGTTGGCTTCTGTGGAATGTCTGTGCTGTTCAGCATACAAAGAAAATAAAATAAACGCACCATTGCCTTTGACCTCCAAGTGAAGTATTATGCAGGCATTTGAATTTTTATATTGAAAGAAACTCCAAAGTGAGTATATTAGTCAGGGATGAAAATTATTGTGAATTAGCCTGGTTGTGATGAAATGATGTTCGTGAAGAATCTTTATTCTTCTAGTAAGTGTGTAGGAGGAGGACAATTTTCTGCTGCACACATACAGTTTGTATAAGTGAAATTGGACTATGGTGAGTGATGCTTTTTCACAAAATGAATGCTCAATGTATAACCTGATCCTGGTGACTTTATATCATATAGCATGACACCTTTAGTTATTGTCAGTGTTTAATGGTATGCAATTTATTGTAAAACATTAGGATTTTATCATTTTCATGGCTATTATAACTGGTTATGTGGAATCATTTTTTTTATCCGACCGTGATAATTTTTCAGTTTGTTTATAATCATTTTTTGTTTTCTTAATTTTTCAATAAAGTTCTATCGTTAATCCACTTTCAATCGGCTCCTCACATGAGATGTCCTCCATTCCAGCCTGAAGTTTTTTAATCTCCCCTCGTAATATTTTAGTTCATGTCCTCCCCTAATGTTTGTAGCGTTCAAATAACTTGAAATATAGCTGCCACTATTTATATTGGACTCCCTGCATGCCAGTAATAAGTGAGATGACTTACCTCTATATTAAGCAACTACAGTTCTAACTGGGTCCCCTTACCCAGTATAAAATCAAGAGGTGGTGCCCAGTGCCCAGTTCTCTTGACTGTTTACCTGTTGCCTAGATTTTTGGGTATTCCACCGTTTTATCTTTTTGTGTAGTGAAACATTGGAGTGTGGTCAGCATTTGGACACTAGGCAGTCTACGTGCTACAACTGGCCATAGTCCGTAAACCACTGCAATGTAGCTCACAGCTGTGAGTATATAAAGGAGGCTGGGTACCCCACAGCCACCCCCTGCCTACAAACTTTAGGCAGGGTTACCACCTTGCATCTTAAATCTAATGGCTGCCTTCCAGGTCCGCCGAAAGCTTATCCACATAAATAACGAAAGATTTGTTAATATGGGAACAAACAACTCTATTTTGTTTATTTTGAATTTCAAGGAAACTAAGTTAAAATATTTATAACATCTTCATCTTTACATATATCAAATTACTATTTTTCATCTATATGTGTGCATATCTTCAAGCGCAGTAACTTGAAATCACCTGGTGACAAAATCAGCCAAGTGATTATATTTTCTCAAATGGGCTCGGATAAAAAAAAGTTGATTTTACCGATATAGAATTTCTGGGCTCGACCTGTGTCGCTCCGTGAAATGCTCCTTATAGCACCATTTCTAAGGTATAAATACTGCTAAATATACCAGAGAAAAAGTTGCATGGAATGCCAGGAATAAACCAAGCTCGCTCGCTCTCAAGAATTATTCTTCAAACAGGGTATTTAAGATGATTTGCCATTACAGTAATAAGTAAGGCAAAATGACTTCATTACCTTTAAAATTGTTTTATTACCTTTATGTATATAAATATACAGTAAATAAATATAAATATCTCAAAACCATGTACCTCTTACAGTGACCTTTGCCAACCAAACATTACTCTGGTTATTGATTTAATCAGTAATATCAGAAGACTTTTATAACATTGTCTGTTACAGTGAGGTTCTACTGTTTTCTCATTAGAGTTCACACTTTCTCCATAACAATTATTCTGATGTTATCTCTGATAACAATATTCCCTGAAAAATCCAAAGCTACATCATCATCATCATCATCATCAAATTATCATTATTATTATTGTTGTGGTTGTTGTTGTTGTTGTTGTTAAGCTCAGGGGCTTCATCAGGGAAAATAGCCCAGTGAGGAAAGAAAATAATGAAAAAGAAAATATTTCAAGAACGGTAACATTAAAATAAATATTTTCTATATAAACTATAAAAATTTAACAAAACAAGAGGAAGAGAAATAAGATAGAATAGTGTGCCCATGTGTACCCTCAAGCAAGAGAACTCTAGCCCAAGACAATGGAAGACCATGGTACAGAGGCTATGGCACTACCCAAGACTAGAGAACAATGGTTTGATTTTGGAGTGTCCTTCTCCTAGAAGAGCAGCTTACCATAGCTAAAGAGACTCTTCTACTCTTACCAAGAGGTAAGTGACCACTGAAGAATTACAGTAGTTAACCCCTTGGGTGAAGAAGAGTTGTTTGGTAATCTCAGCGTTGTCATGTGTATGAGGACAGAGGAGGATCTGTAAAGAATAGGCCAGAATACTCGGTGTGATGTGTAGGCAAAGGGAAAATGAAAAGTAACCAGAGAGAAGGATCCAATGTAGTGCTGTCTGGCCAGTTAAAAAGGACCCCATAACTCTCTCACGGTAGTTTCTTAACAGCTTGGATCTGTAGCCATTAACAGTAAGAATTAATAGACTCTTGTCATATCTGAGAAGCCCCAGGAATTTCTCTTACATGTGTAGTTATACTGTTTCTTTGACAAGAAACAGGAAAACAAAAAGAAAATCTAAAAGCAAGGACATAAGACCCTATATGTACAAAGCTTGTTAAAGATAATTTACAAAGAAAACGTTAAGTGAAAAAAAAGTACATCCTAGCACATATCTTTTCATGAATTTTCAATACAGCATAGTAGTTTACCAGAACTTAAGTTTATATTTAAGCAAAGTTAAGCTGTGTTTGCAAGAATAAAACTTGTGTACTTACAATATAATAATAATTAACCCTTTTACCCCCAAAGGACGTACTGGTACGTTTCACAAAAGCCATCCCTTTACCCCCATGGACGTACCGGTACGTCCTTGCAAAAAAATGCTATAAAAATTATTTTTTTCATATTTTTTATATTTTTTTGAGAAAATTCAGACATTTTCCAAGAGAATGAGACCAACCTGACCTCTCTATGACAAAAATTAAGGCTGTTAGAGCAATTTAAAAGAAATATACACCAAAATGTGCTGGAAAAAAAGTAACCCCTTGGGGGTTAAGGGTTGGAAATTTCCAAAAACCCTGGGGGTAAAAGGGTTAATGATAGTGTTTCATTTAATCAAAATTTGCAAAACTGTGCTAAACTTTATCTTTAAAAATTTTCAGGTACAAAGTAAAAACTATAAAACCTAGATGGATAACCCATGACCATAGTGAAAGACTGAGTAAAGGACCTTTTAATATTTTGCAATAAGTCCAAAACAGAGCAGTCTATGTATTATGTATTTAGTCACTTCCAAAGTGTAAATATAAAAATTAATTTCAACTTGAAATAACAACCTACATGATATCAAATGGTCTATTTCCTGTTACTTCAGGACACCACATCCGTTGTTAATGAAATAAATTTTCATCCAACTTACCTGTTCAGCACCTACATCAAAGTGAAGACGTGCCAATCTTTCTTGCTGTTCTCTTATGGCTTCCATCTGACGCAGTCTTGAATCTTTACCTGATTTATAATACAAAAACTTAATCAACATTGACAATTAGTCTTGCAATTATACTTCCTTACATCACATATTTTCACTAGATTTTTTCCCGTACCTACATAAAACAAAATTATACAGCTGAGTATATGGATACTTCAGGGTACCAGCAGTATGTCTTGATAATTATTGACAATGAAATACTTTAAAAATATCATTGCAAAAGCAACGTTTACTTTTCAAGTCTAATAGTATATTGAAATCTGACACCAATATGTAACACTGGTATCAATTTCCTGCATTTGATCTATAGATAGTTATTAGAGTATTTTTCAAGTGTGTCAACTTACTTAATGCTCTAAACTCATAAATCTAGGATGAAAATAATTACATTAGTAAGATTTATCTTTTTGTCCAACAAAAAGCAATGCTAAATATAATGTTAACAACAATTTAATCAACTTATTCTGTACATTATTATTAGATTATCAAACATCAAATATCTCAACTGCACTACTTAGCAAACCTTCCTAATTCATAAATAATAACTATAGGATTAATTTTTGGCAAAGGAGAAAATTGGATTGAAAAAAGACAGCTGGACACTTGAATAAGAAAAGAGACATAGAATAGATTAAAAGTAAAACACAACCCACTTAAGTTAACAGTGATTGCTAACAAATATTTAGTACTGCCTACATAGCTATATACAAGACTAACTATATGCAGCTACTCCTGTGAAAGATAGGAATAGACAACAGATATTCAATAAGAAAAATAAAAATTCATATTTCTGTCACATCTTCAAACATTTGGAGGTACTTTGTATTTTTCCTTCCAATACAAACTTAGAGGTATTTATAGGGATATTACTTTCGGTGAAGCTGAAAGACAAGCCATAAGACCTTTAGTGAGGAATAATCACCAACCAGCTAGTTCGTAGGAGGGGGTGGTAGCCGGCTATCCCGCTGACACTCACACCTGGGCTGATCACCCACTTTGCTTGCAGGCAGGACTTCTTGGGGGACAGGTGCTGGCAGGCCAATCTGTATAAATAGCTTATGGTTTGTTTCATTTGGAAAAATACAAATTACCTCCGAATTGGTCATTTGTTGTCACTCTATACAAACTTTTGCTATTTAAAGGGATGACTTGACCCTTAGGAGGGAGAAAGTCCTTACCAACTGGCTCTTGGCATTGACCCAGAATTTTCTCCACATATCAGATTGTAACTGGTAGGAACCCTTGCACCTCACTAAAATATTGTGCAAAGCACAACTACTTTAGAAGCCTCCGCAAGCTGTGTGCTTGTGACACTAGCAATGTGACTGGTCTAGATAAGAGTTCTCCGAGTTATAGGATCCTTTGAGAGTACGTACCATAGACTCTACTCAATCCTCCCTCACAAGAGGTATTGGGGATGCAATAAGTATTATTTCTATACCAGGTTACACAAGGGAAATTGTTCTACCAGCAGACAGCAGAGGTCAGCTTTGCAGAGTACAATAGATGCTGTTACCCCACAGGGTGGAAGATCGAAGAAACAAAGAGCCAGTCATTCTTTGTAATTCATCCCGAACTTGACCATGGTTAAACTCTGCCCTTCCCTATCTCCTTGTCCAACAAGGGGTCTCAGGTTTTTCAATCAATTATTGTGTAGCCACCACAGGATCCATGAAGAACATCTCCAAATTCCTGTGGGTCACATCTTACAGGAAGGGGGCGGTGAAGGTCATTTGACGCTTCTACACGCTTGCTGATAAGGCCTGCGTCACAGAGTAGTCTTATAAAATGCTAGGGTGTACTCCTGCCCCTAACGTTATGAGATCTCGGTCTCTTCTATGAGAAGGATCAGGATTCAATGCTCGGTCCATGAACTTGCAAATCCGAGCCAAACATGTTCTTGGTGACCCACCTCTTAACCTTAACTGACCTGACGAAGGGTGCTGACACTCGGGGGCAAGCCCTTGTAGTTTCCTTGAGGTAGGGCTTCAAGTTTCTCTTTGCCATAGTAACCGTTGATCTGGATCATTGGTCATCCTGTGAAGGACTCCCAGAATGAAGGGTTTGAATTCTGGGATATGAGCTATCTGAAACAAGGTCGAGTATTACCTACCCCATCGCTGTGAATGAAAGGCGTTAAGGGCAGCCCAAGGGGTTTAACGACTCTTTTGACCAAAGCCAATACAAGTGGGAGACCTGTCATTGGGGTCAGGTGGACATCTGCTTCTTGGCGTCCTGGGTCGTAGGTGGGCCCCTTTGGGGACCACAGGACGCGAACCCTGCCCAATGGAGGATGTCTCCCTTCCGACTAGGGGTCTGTTGGCTCAAAAACTCCATATGAAGAGGGGCAATGCCGATGTGGAGGATAGGTTAATTCCTTTTGGTCTGAAGGCAAGGCTCAAGGACTAGCAGCGGACTTTCATGACCAAGAACGTAAGATGCTTTTCTCACGAAGGTAAACGAGGAAATCCTCTAATGCTGGGATAGTAGCATCCCCTTACATGATACCAACTACAGCCCACTTGGCCTGGATAGCCAAAGCCGAAGATCTAAGCAGGAGAGACCAAACAGGCAAAGGAGGAAGATTATACCGCGGATGGGTAAGGAAACCACCGTCTGCTGCCGCTATCAGCGATCCTTCCTGCATGCAGGAAGATTGCTACCCAATGGCTGGTGGAGGGGTTAATCCCTAGGCAAGGGAGTGGGTGAATACCTCTCTTCGCTGGAGGATTCCTTCGAATAGGAGACTAACCAGTGAAGGAAGTCTTTTCTGTGGTCGGGAGAGGCACGACCAACATCTACTGCTGTAGTTGCCGATTCTCCCAACAGCAGGAGGATTGTTGACCAGTGGTTGGAGGGACTCTCCCTCGCAAGGGAGAGTCCCAGAACCTAGAGGCGATCCCCTTGGCCACACTTTCTGTTTCCCATCCACAAGTTTCAGCTCAAGTTGAAGGTCGACATCGGGTGTTGCCTGAGAAATGAGCCGAAGCTCAAATCCGAGTTCTCCTCGAAGGGGGTAGTACCCCTTGTCCATAGGAAGTCTGCCCTCATCTATGGGAAGTTTAAGAGACAGTACTGTTCGTTCTCTGACCAGAGCCCAGAAGCCGGGTGGTACAGCATAGTCCCCCTTTCTAAGTGTAGTGGTGGCCGTTATGGTAACGTCCCTGACTGGTAAACGTCAGTCTGGAGTTGGAGTCCCACTCAAACTCGTTAGTTTCTTTGGTCACTGCAACCTCACAATCCTTGTGAGCTAAGGATGAGGGGTTTGGGGGAACCACAGGGGTATCTGTTGAGTCATCAGCAGTCATTGCCTGGCTCTTCTTGATCCTAGCTTGGGTGCTGATCATATGTATATATATATATGGTCAGTCTCTACGGCATCCTCCTGCTCGATAGAGCAATGTCACTATCCCTTGCCTCTGCCATTCATGAGCGGCCTTTAAACCTTTAAAATCTGGAGGGATTGTCCAATCCGAGGAAGAGCCAAGGAAGTCGATTCCTCGGCAGAGATTTTTGTTTGTCAACCATCTTCTCAGGTACGACTCCTGCCCGGGTCTCATAGAGACCTGAGATAAAAAGGGGATGATCCTACTCCTGCTCCTACTCTTGCCCCAGAACAGGTTGGATTCGAAGGAATCCGCTGAAGGCAAGATGAGCCCTAGTGAAACGGTGACTTCAGACATAATCACTGCTGGCTGAAAGTGCTTCTTGTAGAAGGAAGAGACTCCTGTCATCCTCCTCCTAGGAGCCCGTTGATCTGTGGAAAAAAAACTTCTACATGACGATGATGAATCCAAGGGTACCTGTCTCTGATAAGGAAATCAGGCTATCTCTTGAGATTTACTTCACTCCTCCAATCTTGTTAAGTTTGGGGAAAACTCTGGGTGTTTACAGTCGGCCATCGAGTCTGTTAGGATCAGTATGCCGTAACAGAGTATTCGGAGGATAAAGCCGATCCTGACAAACCAGGTTAACATTTACGTAAACCTTTCCTTGGAAACCTACTAGAAGGTGTAAGATACTTCCTCGATGACGGCATTCCGGAGTTTACTGGTAGAACGTACCCAGGAAGTCCTGTGACTAACTGCTTGTTTGACCGTATGCCTTATGCTCGCCAAACAGTTTGATAAGCTAACTTGTTCCAGGAGAAGAGGACGGACCTGGAGACTATCTATGGGAGAAACTGACTATTGAGGCTCGGAGAGACCTCAATGAAACACGTCGTTCATCAAAGACGTAATGCATAAGACAGGTGTCCGACTGGATGTTCGGATCACGAAGGTAAAGAAAAAACTGACCTCACACTTCCACAGGTGGGAGGAAGAGAAAAAGTGTATTCTCTTGTAGCTGAGCTGCGATTCTCCGTACTTGTTGGAAAGAGATGCGTACTCCAAACGCATAGAAGGGGACCCGATACAGGGCAACCTACTTGAGGACAAGAAAACAGGGAGTTATCTCTTGGATAAGAACATTGATGGCCTCTTTCCTTGGTGAAATGAAGGACAAGGAAGTCCACCTCTGCACTAGAGCAGCTACAACTGGAGAAGTACCATTTCTACAACACCAATCACTGTGATGTTCCCGGGTGGTCATCCATCAAACTACTGACCAGACCCGACATTGCTTGTCTTCGCTGATTGGAAGAGACGGTGTTTTAGCATAGTACGGCCACTGACAGGGCGAACCTCGGCTGCGGGAGGGCATCATCGGCAGAGGATTGAAGGACAAGACAAATGTCAAGCTAATTGTTGGCTGAAGATGCTTCTCCGGAGGAAAATTCCGCTGAGTTCAATCCCCTAGAACAGCGTGAAGGAAAAAAAAGGGGGATAACCCCACGAGTTCATGTCTCTTGATGCAGATAAGATGGGCCGAGGAGAGGATTCATGGAGTCAGCCCAAGAACCGTGACAGAGATCCGACACGTTCTTGAACTTGTGGAGAGAGAGGAAGGAAATACCCCTAAGGGATTAGGTCTACAAGATTCATACAATCATCGGAGAGGAGGCAGAGGAGAGTGGTCAGAAGACGTCTATTGTGGCAACCCCTATGTAGAATTATGTTCTACCTGCCTGGTGACGGTGAATAGATGAGGATACCTTTGCAATAAAGAAGCTCTATTCAATGAAGTTGTTGACTTGTAAGGTAACCATGTACAGCAAGTGACCAAAAGGAAGAGACGGAGAAAAAGAGGCGACCTAGTCCTTTAGAAACACGGTCTAATGAAAACGTTCATAAGGGACAAACATTTGAGAGCGCTGACGAGATCTGGCAAGCTAATGAATGCATCGGGAAACCGATACCACTGCACTTGTGTGAAACAAAAAGTTCTTAGTGGCGAGTAAGGTATAGTACTAAAGCACAGAGGTTGACACTTGTGCTTTACCCCTTTCAACGATGGTGAGTGCTGGATTAGGTTCCAGGAGGGTAATGTGTGCTAAAATCCCTCAACAGCATGTCCTCTAAAGTGATGAAGGAAGCCAAAACAGTAGAACGCTCTGCATACGACAAAGAGAGCAGGAGGGTTTCACTGAGAAGCAGACCACATGCATGTTGTGACGATCGTAGCTGGAAGAGATCTGCGATCCTTACAGAGATCACCATTGAATGAAGTAAGAGAACACAGCCCAAGGTTTAAGGCTTCCAATACCCTCCGGTGGCTGTCAATGATTCTACCTGCAAGTGCGAAGAGCTTTCGGAGGTTGCTGGAAACCAGAAACCTGGAAGAGAGCTAATGAGCGATAGCGCGTTGACAGGCGGCAAGCTGACAGGCGATGAGGTGATCGTGAATGCTGAGAAGCTAGCGAACGACGCGGAGCTGGCAAACAACAAGGAGCTGGCAAACAACAAGGAGCTGGCAAACAACGAGGAGCTGGTGATCAACGAGGAGCTGGTAAACAATGAGGAGCTGGCGAATGATGAGCTGCCGAACGACGAAGAGTTAGTGAAGGCCTAGAGGCTGACTAGCGGACAATGAGCCAGGGAGGGGGGGAGTCCAGGGAAGCGGGCGAGTGATGAGTGCATGCTGGCTGATGGTGAGACTATTGATGAGGATCTTGCTCTGGCGAGGGGTGAGAGTCATGGGGTGATGAGTGACGATCATGCGACAAACTCCAGCCCGCCGCAGCTGGAATGACTATCGCCTGAATCTGAGTGACAAGCAGCTTATGAATGACGGGGGTCCGAAGGCGAACATCTGGCAGGTGCTGGAGAATGACGATCGACCCAGGCGCATGACGAGGGCCCAAAGGCTAATGTCTGGTAGGTGCAGGAGAAGATTGTCAGTCCTTAGAAGGCCTGAAGAGATGAATCCTATCGGCAGGGAAAAGAACGTCTCAAGCGGCAAGGAGAAATGCTCTCTCGAGAAGAGTGACAATCCTCTTGCTTGGATCGTCAGCGGCAGCAAGGTCCCTCCGCAAAAGAAACCTGCTCCAAAGGCATCAGCGGAGAGTTACGGTGGTTTTTACATCTCTAAAACGGTGGCTCAGCATGAGGGAGAGCGTAGTCTTTGGCAACGAGTTTGCAGCTGCTGCAGTTTGCAGTATGGGCGTTGATCCATCATTGCATAAAGTAGTGCAGTGTAGAGTGCTATAAAAAAAGTTAGATTACAAACAGTTATTTCAACTTTATTACTGAAGAAAAAACAATAGGGAGAGCAACCTAACCCGCAAAACAGGAAAGGTGTTCCCCACAAAGGATCTGCCGGTCACCCGAATAACAAGGAGCAGCAGCAACGTCAGTGAAGAAGAGCATGAACGAAGTCAAGCTCTGGGTAGGCCACAAGAGGTCTTCCTCCGAAGAACTTTGTTACTGGAGCTCTATACAAGATTTGTCATAATTGTATATACTCTCTCATTTATCACATAATAAGCTGCATTTCCATGTTTATTTGTATTACTGCTGATTATAGAATAATTTTTTTCTAAAGTTTGCTTTAATCCCCAATGTATTTCATTCTAAACAACCAAAATGTTTTTCCATTCATTGGTATGGGGTTATATATCACCGAAACACTCTCGTATACAATCTTGGAAGAGAAATATTCAACAATATCTTACATGTATAAATTATGCCTATAGCTTCAATAAAGTTATTACACTAGGAAATCTATTATATCATGCATGAAAGTACTAAAGCAACATGCCTAGGCTACTAAGCCTAGCGTAAGCCAGGATCGGTTACCTAAATCGCCGAAACTGAAAATTACTAACGGCATCATATAAAGAATTTCCAGTAGGAAAGCTAAATAGCTAGATTTATTAAAGCATAATGACCGGGAACGTCGCTCTGGCTAACTAAATGACTCGTGCATAGCGAGCGACAGCGTCCAGGACGCCTCCGGTAGGCAACAGCTCTTGTTTACGTTAATATAACTTTTGATTTAATTCAAAACGACAAAAGCTTACATTTATACACAGTAAAGATAATACTCAACTTTCCAGAGGCAGAAGAGAAAAATTACGAGAGAATCACAAGGGAAACACCGAGTAGTAGAGCTACGCGATAAGGAATAAAGATGGCGCCATTGATGACGTCATATACACACTCGAAACGAGGAGGAGAGGTACCTTAATAACGGCTCTCCTTTCGTTTTCGTTTTTCGTTTTCTTGCTACTTTTCCCCCCTCGAAGCGTTAAGGTAAAATTCTCTGGGAATATCACCGTAGTCAAATATACCCTAGGAAGCTACCCTAAAGGAACTTCAAACACAACGACATGGCCTGAGCCCAAATATATATATATATATATATATATATATATATATATATATATATATATATATAGATAGATAGATAGATATAGGTAGGTAGGTAGGTAGGTACATACATACATACATACATACATACATACATACACACACACATATATATATATATATATATATATATATATATATATATATATATATATATATATATATATATATATATATATATATATATATATATATATATATAGTATATATAAATATGTGTGTGTATATATATATATATATATATATATATATATATATATATATATATATATATACATATATATATCATATATATACACACATATATAGTAGAAAGGCGAAGGAAAGCAGATACTTCAACATTTGGACAGTTTATTGCTGAGCTTTCGGGATCAACATTACCCATCATCGGAGCTAAAAAAGTGAATTTAAAACACAAATCAATAGACAATTACGTCAAGTCAACGAAATTCAGTTAAAAAGGCAAGAATTATAAAAAATACATCAAAATATTTAAAAAATGATGTGAATGAAATATACTAAACAGTAATAAATTGAACCAAATACATCAAATTAAAATTAAAAAATTAAATGAATGGTATAAGAAATGAGCAATATCAGAATCAGAACAAATACACAGAAAACTTTAAAAGAACAGTAAAAGAATTCACAAAACATAATAGATATGGAAATCAAAGCAAAAATACACAGAAATAACCTGGAATATAAGAAAAAACAGACAAAATAAAATAAAAAAACTCCGGATAAGAAAGAAACGCACCTAGTATGGAAAAATCCAAGACTGAGACATGGAAAGACGGTAAGGTTTAGACGTTGGAGCGTATAATTAATGGTATAATTAAAGCTCAGCAATAAACTGTCCAAATGTTTAAGTATCTGCCTTCCTTCGCCTTTCTACTATATATGTCGTCGTGTTGGAAGTTCTTTCAGGGTAGCTTCCTAGGGTATATTTGACTACGGTGATATTCCCAGAGAATTTTACCTTAAGGTATCCAGAATTCTAACTCCTGGAGCGAATAACCCTAAATATTTCTTAACGGGATATCGCATAATATCAAAGTACGTATTCTTGACACGCCACATAGCTATCTTCACCCTGAATAGTGTTAACGCTTCGAGGGGGAAAAGTGGCAAGAAAACGTAAAACGAAAACGAAAGGAGAGCCGTTATGAAGGTACCTCTCCTTCTCGTTTCGAGTGTGTATATGACGTCATCAATGGCGCCATCTTTATTCCTTATCGCGTAGCTCTACTACTCGGTGTTTCCCTTGTGATTTTCTCGTAATTTTTCTCTTCTGCCTCTGGAAAGTTGAGTATTATCTTTACTGTGTAAAAATGTAAGCTCTTGTCGTTTTGAATTAAATCTAAAGTGATATTAACGTAAACAAGAGCTGTTGCCTACCGGAGGCGTCCTGGACGCTGTCGCTCGCTATGCATGAGTCATTTAGTTAGCCAGACGTTCCTGTTCATTATGCTTTAATAAATCTAGCTATTTAGCTTTCCTACTGGATATTCTTTATATGATGCCGTTAGTAATTTTCAGTTTCGGAGATTTAGGTAACCGATCCTGGCTTACGCTAGGCTTAGTAGCCTAGGCATGTTGCTTTAGTACTTTCATGCATGATATAATAGATTTCCTAGTGTAATAACTTTATTGAAGCTATAGGCATAATTTATACATGTAAGATATTGTTGAATATTTCTCTTCCAAGATTGTATACGAGAGAGTTTCGGTGATTTAGGTAATCGATTCTCACCGCGCCTAGGCTAGTAGCCTATGGGGCTTTAGTATACTTTCACACACTTCCCCGGTTGTTCTTTTCTCCTCTGGAGATCTAAGATCAATCCCTTTTCTCTCTGAGTTAAGCCTAGGCTTAACCCTAGTGGTTTTAACTGGATAGTATTCAGGTAAAACTATACTCGGGTGTTTCTGTCCTGGTTCTGTAACCAGAGTGACTGGTTTTTGGGCTCGGTCAGAACATCAGAGTATTCAGTCTGGGGTCTGTAACCTCCTGGCATAGAGAATAAGATTCCTTTGCTAGGTTAGGTACAGACATAGGAGGTTTAGCCTCCCTAGACCACATCTGAAGGTTTCTGTACGAGATGATTCCTTCAATCTGTGGTCTAGCAGACTAGTCCTGTGTTGTTATTCTCAGGCTGGAGTATGAAATTTTCCATTGCCTAGCGAAATAACAGCACCAAACTTCGTTCTTGTATTAAGGGAGGTGGCAAGTGCTGCCAACCTCCCTCCTTATTAAACGACCCTAGGCTAGGATGAGCTTTCTTGGCCACTGGGGTAAGTCTCATACTAGAATGAAGTTTGTAGGACCCTTTTCTCCTCCCACCTCTGTCCTTTGGTGATGGCCTAGCCATTACAAACTCTTGGCCATCGTTCTACATCTGTACCTAGAGTAGGTTAGGATGTGGGACTGGCCCAGTCTTCTGCCGGCCGGCAGAAGCCTACTCTCTGTCAAGTGAGCTTCAGACATCCCTTGGTCTACCATCCATATCTTCTGGTAGAGCCCGGCATGCTGTGGATGGAAGGAAGCCTGAATGTTACATTCTCCCTTTCCATATGTTCACTCTTTCTGGATGGAAGGCAGTAAGGCAGTGCCGCCTTACAACCTTGCATCCATGCAGTTCTCTTGTTAGTGTATTGTATCTCCTAACCCGGCTGCCGGCTTAGTGGCCGGCAGCCGGGTGGGTGGAAGTTCTCTGGTTCTTAAATAACTGCCGGCCAGCACAGGTATCACCTGCCATGCCCGGCTGGCAACGGCAGCACACCATAAGATCTGCCGGCTACTATGATTAGTGGCCGGCAGCCGGGGTGCAGCCGGGTGCCGACATATTTTCAGCGATCTGCCGCCCAGTATTTCAAAGGTAGTATATCTTTGAACTATACTCAGGTACTTGCCGACATGCCGGCTAGTACGTGCCGGCCGGCATAGCAGTATATGATATACAGTGATCCCTCGCTACTTCGCGGTTCGACCATCGCGGATTCACCACTTCGCGGATTTTTTTCATAACGCATGTATATACATATATCGCGGATTTTCCGGAAATTTCGAAAATACCGCGATGTGACCGATGGTGCGAGATTGGAGAAAGTAAGGAAAATTGAATCATGATTGATTTTCTATATAAATGAAACTTTGAGGAGCAACAAAGATATCATTTGTTAGAGAGATAGAGAGAGGTAAGGAATGGGAGGTAGTGAAAAGTAGCCCACAGAGAGAGAGAGGTAGAGAGAGAGAGGGGTAGAGAGAGAGAGAGGTAGAGAGAGAGAGAGAGAGAGAGAGAGAGAGAGAGAGAGAGAGAGAGAGAGAGAGAGAGAGTGTGTGTGTGTGTGTGTGTGTGTGTTGATTTAAATGTAATAAACAAAAAAATTTGATAGGTTATAACACATTGGTGCTTATGTAATATCAACTGTATACTGTAGACGGTTTGAATAAGTTAAGAAATGGTATAAACGATACTTTGTTAGTGTATTCGTACACTCTCAAGAGCGGCAGCTAGACGTCAGCTGATCTAATCACAGCCAAAAGTAAAACAAAAAGAAGTCAACAATACTCTCGATTTTTAAAACACACCCGAAATTTAAAAACAAAAGTACACGCTTTCTTAATGTGCAATTAACTATTTAAAGAGTAGCAATTTTCTAGAATAAAATGATGTTTCCCAAAAAATAGTGGTTTGCTGATGAAATCGGATGCCGTATTTTTAGCAACGATTGAAATGGATGTAAACTCGGCATAATTTTTTCGTTTCGTATTTAATTGACACTAAGAAAACTAATTTTAGTTTCTTCATCTATATGTAAGTATTGTATAACACGAAGAGAGAGAGAGAGAGAGAGAGAGAGAGAGAGAGAGAGAGAGAGAGAGAGAGAGAGAGAGAGAGAGAGAGAGAGATGAATCAGCTGTTGTAATCGAAATGCCGTGTTTTTGTTTCGTGAGAATTTCATCGCCACGACTATAACAACAACATACTGTACTGAACTTTACAGTATTATACAGACTACTGTAATATGATAAAGTAAAATATTTGTAATAACCTATTTTATATGAAATGGGGCTATTTTTTTTTTTGTTTAAAATTTACATTTACGTATGTAAAACAACTCTCTCTCTCTCTCTCTCTCTCTCTCTCTCTCTCTCTCTCTCTCTCTCTCTCTCTCTCGTAAATTGTTTTCCTGCTTTGCTACGTATGTATGATTTTATATAGATACGGTAAATATTTGTAATAACATATTTTCTAAAAGCTTTTACGGTAATATCATTATTTATCAATTTCATCATGCGCGTTAAATTCCTTCGTTTGTTTACTGAGGGTGGTTGTTTACTGAGCGTACTTTATAACGCCGTCGTTTCAGGCGACGTCATAAAGAAAAACATTTCATTTGGAAGTCCTAAGAAAAATAAAGTAAAACATTGGTAATAACAAAATCAACATACTGTACTGAATAATCAATATAATCGATGCAAAAACTAACCTATACACAGATGTGTAAATGCGTTTGTTTCTTCATTATGATCAGAGATAAACTAAACAAAACATTGGTTGCCATTTTTTATCGTGCTTTTTGGCGTGTTTAGGAAATGCATGATATAAAATCGCCTTTAATATTTGTGCCTGTTTTAGTTTAGGGTACTGTAGTACATGCATTAAGTGTTCTGTACATTAAAGGGTAGTTTGTTAACAGTACTACGTACAACGGAAGGTTTTAAAAGTCTGAATATACATGTTAAATAAATACGTAAATATGGTGTCACTACTTCGCGGATTTTCACCTATCGCGGTCGGGTCTGGAACCTATCTACCGCGATAAACGAGGGCTCACTGTACAGTAGCCAGTATTTTTGCAGTATAGTACATGTTGTATCAAGAAAACTTCAGTTTAGATTATACTGTAACACTAAGATTTTTCCAACATACTTTGTGTTGTCTTGTACAGCCTTTTGATGAGACCGTACAGTATAAAGGAAGTGAGTTCTTTCTTTATTAAAATTAATATTCCTTATATTAAAACTTTATACAGTGATACCTCTACATACGATCTTAATTCGTTCCAGAAACTGCTTCGTATGTTAAAACGATCGTATGTTGGAGCAAATATTACCATAAGAATACATGGTAATTCATTTAATTCGTTCCTCAGCCTAAAAACCCATAATAAATCCTTAATAAATGGCTACACATAATTACACATTACATTAATACAATATAATAAATACATACAAACCAAAAAAAAGAATAATAATAATGAAATAAATAAAAAAGGGGTTTTAATGTAAC
>NC_090739.1:28237323-28414823 GCF_036898095.1 Palaemon carinicauda
ATGTCAACGGATTGAAGGGGTTAACATCCAAACAGAGAAGGAGTATTAAAACGAGCAAGACTTCTGTGCGACAGAGCCAGAGTCACTCCGGGAAGGCCACCAGCCAATGGGTTGTCCAGCTTCCAAGGGGGGAAGATCGTAAAAGAAGGTTTTCACGCCCTCGAGAACCTGCTGCACTACGCTGTCACACAAGCAGCAAATTTCACTGTAATGAAAAGAAAGCTTAAATATACCGTACATAAAAACATTACATGAAAGTTTTCACATATAAAAACATAAGTGAAAACAATTCAAATGGCCAGTTGAGTTTAGGGCGGAGAGAGAGACGTCTCTCTCACCGAGACGAAAGCAAACATTGGATGCTCAGCCCAGATGTGAGAGTGGGCACCCTTCCCGCTAACTAGTGGGTTGGGTGATTATCCTTCTCTAAAAGTCTTATGGCTCATCTTTCAGCTTCGCCAAAAGTAATATCCCAATAAACAGCAAAGGTCTGTATAGAGTGATGGAACAAAAGAGAATTATGAAAACTCACCAAAGGCACGTAGGTTTCCTGCTTGAAAATCTTCCATCAGCTGAAGAAGACCTTGCTCTATCTGCCGAACATCAGCCACATCTGTGAGGAAGGTGTGATGCTGGGTTGGTCGATCCATTTGGCGTGAATCTATGCCCTCCCTGATTCTAGGCCCTGACCGTATTCCTGCTCTACCCAGCCACCCTTTTGGACCTGTACTCAATCGACTACTAAAAGAAGACATCGCAACCCCTTGGCCAGAAAACAGGCTACCTTTACCTACTGGATGTGATGCTGCACCTCTGGCCAAAGGGTTTATGGAGTCTTTCTCACTCAATTTTCTTGCCCTTGCAGTATGAGACCCTGATGAGGGTTTAGAGCCTCTAACAGAGTCTGGCTTTTTAAAGCTTGATTTTGAAGAAGGGAGGCCTTTACCACCAATGTTGAGGACAAGACCGGCAGACCGAGATTTTTCTGACAGTCTGGGAGCATCTACTTATTGTGAAGTGTAGACAATGGTGCAGGGTAGGCGCAGGAAATACAGTTACATGCAGGGCAAAGTGGGTAAACGATGAGTCAGTAAAAGCAATAAGAGACAAATAATCAAAACAAAGCTTAAGCATACATCTTTTGTGGCTTGGCAAAAGTGTACCTAGTTAGAAATTAGCACAGCTCTTAACAACTGTTATGTGTGATGTGTACAGGTGAAGATTGTTTTAGCATTATGTACCCAATGTTAGGAAATAAATAAATCAAAATATACAATTGACTTGCCAAAAGTTTTGCCTTAATCATTTTAGTAATAATACATAATCTTATTATATATTCATGATGGAAAAGACAAGTAACTAGATCTCTTAAAGGTAACCAAAGTTCCTAATAATCAATATAAGATAAGGCATAAATTGTATATAGGACAGGTAATACCTTATGAATAAACCAAATCATTAAATCAATACTAAGAATGCACTAGTATTATAAAAATGTTTACTGTACCTTTGTTTCTTGGAATGAGCAGGATTATGTAGGGTACATAAAAGACAAATTATTTCCTAGTAAAACTTAAGTATCATAATTTAAATCAACATCCAGTTCATTATCAAGCTTGATATTACAAGCTAATCTGCAGCATTCACAAGTGATAAGTATCTGATCATGTTAACCTATTACTGTGAGTAAATTACATTTGCTTTCAAGAGGTACAAATATAATCTTAGAAAGGTGCAAGGTTAGATATAAAATCCCTGTAAAATAAAATAAAAATCAGCTGAAGTTTAGTAGTGTATGCATATTTACTTATCTACATTAATGTTGCTGCATAAATAGTCAATACAGGTCACCATACAATGTTTTAAAAGGTTTATTAGTGTTAGCTGATTAATTTCTAAACAAAAGTGAAGGTTTTATTAAATTCCAAGTTTAATAGGTTAATCAAAACCAGCTTCTAGATTTCTGGTACATTCTTTCCTTCCAATAATACCCAATAAATTCATAAACTTTTTAGGATGTTACTGTCATATGGGAATCAAATATACTCTAACACTGTTCATTTTATGAGTAAATGACTGCTATCCAAGGCCCATCTCCTATCATAAATTAATAGTATTACGCATTATTAATAGTAATTTGTCTATACAAATCTGAGTCCTCTAATAGGAGTATGACCAGCAAAGCTGGAACAGCCATTAAACTTTTAACGAAGAAAACATGGTTACTTGTCAGTTGGTGAGTAGGGCCCTACTTACCCCACAGGTGGAGCAACCCTCACTTTGACCTTTAACTTAGGACTTGCGGGTTGGTTGAGGTGGGCAGTGTACTGTATCTTGAAGGATTCAGGTTTGTATAGTTAGAAAAATTACCAATTACAGTTAGAGATTTGTGATTTATTCTTACACATAATACAACACATCGTCCTTTAATAGGAGACTTATCCTTAAAAGGGAGGGAGTTCGATTAATCAAGACTGACTCATTAACTAACCCAGGAGATATCACTGTACTTTGGTCCTGTAGAGGAGCAAAAATCATGACTTCTACCAACCTCCTACTATTTGAGCATGATGCCGCAGGTGTTAGGTTAGGTCTCTACTCAAGAAATGGTTAGCAGTCGGTCACCAAATAATCTACATCCAACAGAATACGGTGTCTGAATGGATGGACATTAACGACAATTACAAAGAAAAGTTACTCATTTACTTTGTGTACCTACATCTGGCATCCAGTTTATCTCATAAGGGATCAACTGCTGCACCCCAAGAAATGGGAAGAAGAAAGGTAAAGTACCATAACAGGATCTCCAGAGGTGGCTTCTCTGATGAAGATTTCGTCGTTCAGCCACCACGAGAAAATGGGGGGTTGGAGACTGCTGATCAATGATACTTCAGACCTCATTATAGTAATTGTTGGTGGAGACATCCATGAGGCACGAGTTTGTCCAACGACAAAAAATATCCAAGAAAATGTTACCACTGCTGAGCAGGAACCTATTGGATAAGCAGGAACCTATTGGATGAGCAGGAACCTATTGGATGAGCAGGAACCTATTGGATGAGCAGGAACCTGTTGGATGATCAGAAACATGCGATACCTCCCGAGTCTATCAACAGGAACACCTAATGGAAAGACTCTTACTGCTGCCATCTCTATCAACATTATCAGGTACCCCATCCTTCTCTTGGGGATGAGACTTACCGTAGACTTTTCCCAACTGATCACAATCCCAAGATTGTGGCTAAAGGAAATCTCTTCCAGAAGCAACTGCCTCCTTGAGGATGACAGGATCAGCCAATCGTCAAGATACCTCAGATGACAAGTCCCATTTGAGTAGGCCTAAGCTATGACAAGAGTGAACATTAGGGGAGCGGTAGACAGTCAGAAGAACCTGGCTTTGAATTAGACACAGCTCCCTCAAGGATAAAGCAGAGGTACTTTCTGTCTAACCGATGGATCAGTAGTTGAAAATACGGACGATCCCCTTAAGCAGCTTGAGTGAAGGGAATCCTTTGGAGCGGCGATCTGATTACTTATTCTTTATTATAAAGAGTCTCCCCTACAAGAATTGCCCACAGTAACTTAAGGGTGGGTCGCTACCGTAGGGGAGAGGTGTTAAACAATGGGCATCATCCCACCCTTGAAAGGCTCTGTGGAATATTCTCCATATTCACTGAACTCCCTGAAGCAGGCAAGGATTTTACGAATGTGGAATCATTCTCGGGATTCACCATCTTCGCCGGCAAAAGAGCAGTCAAGTGCAGAAGGTTTGACAACCTCCTGAGACTCCTCTCCCTCATGAGGGGGAGGGGGCCTCACAGTGAACCACAGTAAGTTTGTCCTTCCCTTTGGAGTACTCCCACACCCTTCTGAGCACGGAACCTTGATGCTCTGCACTAAACAGCCAGAGGAAGTATCTGACGAGTGCCTGTCCATGTAGGAGGAAAGGCTCTGGTGAGAATCTCGCTGATGTAAAGAAGTCTCTCAATGCTCCAAGGAGCGCTAAGAGCGATCTCAAGGTATCAAATGATCCTGAACCTTGTCACAACGGTGAGTAGGAAGATCATGCCAGGAGGCACAATCTCTATGCTCTGGATGATCACTAGAGAGAGAACTGTCCCACACCACAGAGAACCCTTGTGACTACATCATGGTGCGTTGAATGATCTCGGTGGCTTGTAGGCTTTAGGCACATAGAAAGATGGTGTGAAGTCTGTTGGCGACAAGGAGGCACGAGTGACCGAGGAATGGAATCCATCGAGAAGCTAAAGACGAAGTGGGCACGTGGAGACAGAGATCGTGAAAGCCTGGAACAAGATGATCAAGTGCAAGGACCGTTTGCCTATGAAGACCAGGAGCACAGAGATATGTTACCTGTAGACCTTGTATGTAGAGATGATCAATTGCATGGAGATTGTGCGTGGTGATCAAGCAAGTGGTGATCGAGCGAGTGGTGATAGAGCGAGTGATCGTGTGAGTGGTGACTACTCACGCTTGTGGAGAAAGTGGATGACGATAGGAATCCCGATTTATAATTTTCTCACACATATGTAAAGAAGATTCGTTGCTCGGGAAAGCAAGAAGAAAAATTGGAAGTCTCTCCATCTCTTGCAAATCTCTTTGGGGCAGCTTTCCTGGTCAGTCTCATTGAAGCATCTTGAGAATGTACCAAGACAGAAGAGGGTCGAGAGTGGTGCCCCACATCTGGGCCTACAGTGCTTGTGCGTTGTCTTGCACGATGCTTTGCACTGTTAGCATAAGTACGTCAACACCTTCCCAGGGATCAGGTTTTGGGAAAAGCTCTGATCTTTCCATGAAACCATGCATAGCAATCAGTCAAAGTCTCAAGAGATTCGGTCTATTTAGTTGTCCTGAGTTTTAGTGACCTCTATTCCTTCCTCTTCGAGGCAGCAAGTGTCACATCCAAAGGGTAATCATCAGAAGGTTCAGCAACAAGTGAGGTGACAGGGGAAGGTGAGCATGTGCACTTTGGTTCCCTCTCAGTATGCTTCAAAGACCTCAAAGATTTCCTAATCTCTCTGCCACTGGCAAAGAAGGAGGCTCCTCCACTGTAGCAGGCAAGGATATCTCGAGTGGTACTGCATCACATCTCTTCTCTGCAGGCGGTACAGATGAAAATGCAGTCTCAGCAAGGTAAGAATTTTGGGTCCTAACACCTAAAGAAACTTCACTGATGGGACACCATCAATACATAAGGAAGGACTAAATTTATCTCACGGTCCTAGCGAGAGTCACTGTCAGTAAGCAAAGAGATGGAAGTACTTTGAGAGAGAGGCAGGAGGGTATTACCTTCAATGAGATAAAGCGATACTTCCGTCTCACTCAAAGCATTTTCTGAGCCCAACGCCAGGTCTCCTTTCCCCTTATGAACTCCTCTAGAGGATCCAGACCCGGAGGAAGTTGAAGAAGACACAGTAGGTTTCGAACCCAAAGCTGGGAAGAAGGAACAAGAGTTTCTTCAGCATCAGCTTGGGTGTTGCCAACTCCAATGTTGATGAATCTCTCTTAGCCTACTTCCCGTATATTTCGGCTTATAAGGCGACCCCCAAAATCTAAGCAAAATTTCTTGATTTTAGCTCATATACTAGGTATAAGACGACCTTTGAAAATTGAAACTCAGAGGGTATTTGTTGTTTTGTTTACCTTGACCTTGAAAATCAAAAACCATGAAATAAAGTACAATATTAGAGTGAAAATCAACAAAAATAACATTGATCCTTTCATCATGCTTACAGCCGAATGTAAGCATGCCTGGGTTGTTATACATCCAAACAACTTGAGCGCTTACTATGCTTTTCAACGAACAAATGCAATCGGTAGTTTGTACAATGAAAAATAAAGATTAGAGGATATTCAAAATGTTGTTAGTTAACAATGGCCAGTTAGCACAATAACAGCATGCTAATGGATGATAATGGTAAAAAATAATGTTAGATTGTTATGGAAGGAGTTGATGAATGGGGAGAAGTCTTATATGAAAGATGGAGCTGCCTCATTGGATGTTCTTTGTGAGTTTGTTGTGAAAGCATGGGCGAATAATAAATTTGAAAGTATAATAAAATCATGTAAAAAATCCGGGATATCTAATGCTATGGATGGTACTGAGGATGATGTCTTCTACAATAGCGAGGACGAAGGCGACGTTGATTCACCGGATTCGGACTGGAATCCATACGACGACGGAATTTGGGACGAATCACCTGATATGTTTGAGAAACTTTTTGATACAGAAAGTGATGAATGTGAGGAGTTTGAAGGCTCTTAATTAAATATATTGATAATATTAGTGTTTGTTATGAGAACAAAAAGGGACTAAAATAGGGTTTGATATTTCTTTAAATTTTACATATTTTATGCAATTATTGTAATTGTTCTAAGTTCTATGTCAAATTTGTATTTTATTGAGAAATAAAGGTTGCCTATGATCCAAAATTATAATTTACCTCCAAAATAATAATAAATGTTTCATGAATAAGTAATTATGTTATCCTATAGGTCATTTTGTAATCACCAGCAAAACCATGAAAACATAAAGCTAATATGAGCGCTTCAAGAAGTTGTTTTGTTTACGTGTGCTGCTCAGCTGATCAGAACACTTACAATTTACGAATGCATTTTACTGTGGAATTATCAGGTAGCTGGTTTTATTAGATTACCGTATATACTCGTGTAACAGCCAATTTTGCGTATTGTGCGACCCCCAAAATTTCACCCATAAAATAGGATTTTATCATATATCTTGTGTATCATGGAAGTTACCTTTTGAAAAACCAAATAACAACAGGCTAAAATTTTTACTCAATTTCTTTACCACATCTTCTACTTCATTGGGTTAGAATATTAAAACATAAGGTTAGTAACGTTATAATCATTTCATAAACTCATACAGCCACAATAACAACCAAACAAAAATCAGTTATTTTGTTATGAACACTCGAATCAGATGGCAGTTGTTTTGCTTGCCTATTGATATCGTACAATAGTAAACAAAGTAGCATAAGACTGACATTTATACCCTTATTCACTATGGAGAAAAGATCAAGAAAATATCCTGCCAAATATAAAGTAAGAAGCTTTAGTAGGCGAGAAAACAAACAATATTCATAGCCATTATTCTGCTTGGAATATTGGAGAGCTGAGTCCGAAACTGGAGGAAACAAATTGGAAATTCAGCGGGAACCTATGAATTTGCAATAATTAAATGTAAAAGCCGAATTTCAAAGATAAAGTTACAAAGTGTCTGAAAACTGAGAATATAGTTTTGTTATAACACGATATAAATTCTTTCGCTTTACAATAAAGTACCACAGAGCTAAAAAAAAACTAAATTATTGTGCATCGGCACCATGAATGAAACTCCGTTTGACTTCTCTATGCTATTTAACTCAACGATAAATAAAACACGAGAGAAGTATTTCAAATAAAACTAATACAATTAGTATGCTTATTGGAAAATGATAGATTAAGTTATAATTATTTCTTTTAGGAAATATGAAATATTCTTCGGTAGATTGCCTTAATCAGCCGATTGGAAAGCGTAGAAGTGTCCATCAACTTTTATACATAAACAATGGAAAAGAATATAACACGCAATGGTTTTATTTATAAATACGATACTAATGTATGAGTGTATTACATGCATTATTATTGGATACAGTAGTACAATATAACATCAGTTTAATCAAAACCCGATTTATTCCAAATATAGATGTATTTTTTACCGCAGTAGCTTAGTCCAAGATTTACAGTGCATGTGATAATTTTATATCTTGTGTATGATGCAACACCCTTGAATTTAGATTCAAAATTAGTCTTCAAAACTCCTATGTTACGCGAGTATATACGGTATTAGTGTAGCATTAAAGAGTGAATTGTTTCAAATGCAAATATTACATCAATAGTTACCGCAACGAGGCAGTTATAAGCTTAGGCTATGCTATGGTATCTAGTTACCGGTACCAATACAACACAGGATTAAAGGTTCAAAGTTTGTTACTGTTAGATAAGACAACTCCCATTTTGGGGATTTTTTTGGTTTAAATATGCAGAAATATACGATAATTCTTCGTGAACTCCGCCTACTGAAGAGGAGGCCACTTCCTACATATGTCAGAGGGGAAAGACTGAGCAGTCATGCACCCTACAAAAACCACAGATTTAATGGGAATAAATGTCTGGCTTGCACATATATCAGCCACACTTAAGGCTAGGCTTGCCAGTACCGAGTAGCATATCTGTCCATGGAGTCATAATCAGAAACAGGCAGCACAAAAAAACACAAAAACTCAGTAAAGAAAAAAGAAAAAGCATTAACAAACAGCAACAATGATGCAGGGAAGTATGCCAGTACAGCCCTGCGGCCAAAGAAAAAGTGATGGTTGCTCCACCTGCCAGGTGAGTGGGGAAGCCTACCTGCCACCTGACAGGCAATTATGTTCACCTCGTTAAAATTTTGATAGCTGTTCCAGCTTTGCTCAAATTATACTCCTATCAAAGGATGATTTATGTGTAGAACAAATAACCCCTGTTCTGAGAAAGGATATTTGTGAATAACTTCAAGAAGTTTTGTGGATATTTCAGTTTTGGACAAAGACTACATCAATTAGTAACGCAGCTATGATATGGGATAAATAATTCACTTACGCTTTTTTGTCCTTGTTTACCAGAAAACCTAAGTGCCTACATGCCAGTGAGTTTTGCCAACTTCATGGTTTAGGTTATATAGGTATAGCATCATGGAAAACGAAAATCCCTAACATCGGGGTGTACCAGCTACAATGTGTATTCAATGCACACTGTAGACAGTAATAAAGGTTCTTCGCAGTGTTTTCAAGCCCACCTACCTTGCTTCCTTCACTACACTTCTCATTTATTTAGTCTCTTACTTAATTGTTTGCTTCTTTTGCCATTACCTGGCTCTAGTTTTCAACTATCATAATACAGGAAATTTTTAGGGGGAAGACTCATTAGTCTAGAAAAGTGACTAAGTTGCCTAGTTAAACTAATCTATAATAATAATAATAATAATAATAATAATAATAATAATAATAATAATAGTCGTAACAATAATAATGCTCCTAAATAAAAGTAGAAAATGAGGCACTACAAACCTAAATAAGTAAGACAACCAAGTAGAAAGACATCAAAGGGAACATATGAGGAGCAAAAGCCATAAAGGTATAAAACTGGGGGCAAAAGAAAGGTACAAAGAACATTTAGTGCTGCATCTACAATGTACTTAGTGGAACAATAATGGTAGCAGTCAGTTACCCAACTTCAAAGTGCAAGGCCAAAGCTTATTAAACTCTTGGTTTTTTCTTTAGAAATATTTTATAAAAAATTCATACATTAAGTGGTACTTTGTCATCTAACTGAAATATATTGCTATGAAAAGTTTTTAAATTCTTAGGTTTTGTCTATAATAGACCAGGTAGTTCTCCCTAAGGTAATCAACATTCTGGATTGAAGCCCCTCACATTACTCAAAAAACTGTTTTGAAGAAATACGGACACTATTTTGATTAAGAAATATCTCTAATTAAAACGCAATATTTTATTGCCAAAGATACAAAGAAATACAGTACAGTCATACCTCTCTTCACGAAAGAATCTGCTTACAAAATTTTCACGCTACAAAACGAGATGCGAAGATTTTTCTGACTAACATTGTAAAAAAATCTTTCATGATAAGAAAAGACATTTGCCAGCCAGGCCAAAATTAAATAGTCACCCATTAAAATTTTTTGAAGAAAATGGGTTGTTTTCACAATACAAAATGTATTGTAACAGTAACTGTACAATACTATAGTACATATGGTACTGTATATTATGTGTATGTACTGTAGAGTATTTTACTGTATGTATTTTATTATTTTCCATTTATTATTGCATTATGTTCTAATAACTACTTAATTTACGGGTATTAACAATCAGTTTAGGAATACTGAATGGTTCAAATGTAATTGGCTGTACAGTATCATTGGGGTTAAACTGTAGCTTTATCATAAAATTTAATGTGGTGTTTTGTAGGGTTTGAAACAAATTAGGCGATTTACATGTAAAATGAGACTCGTAACAACATTTTCACTAGACGAAAGCCACTTCAGAGCGAATTAATTTCGTGTTGTGAGGCATTACTAAAAAACGGTTTTAGCCTTATTAATGCACATGCACTGTCCCATAAAGCTTCTTGAACTGCAGGTGCAAATAAGTTATTTATAAATGTTACAATGACTCTCTTTTAGTATTCCATTTCTTGTAATCTTTGACGATTTTTTTTTTTTCCGCAAAACATCAGAATTCTATCATATCCCCATAATGTCTGATCTAAATTTTAAATGACATATCACAGTTAGGCTATGGTGTACAGTATTACCCAAAGAAGATATGCTATGATTCACATACCTCAAAATGACTGATATCTGCTTAAAAAATGTATTGAAGGATCTATCTATCTACCTACCAAGGTGCTCTCCCCAATTTTTGGGAGGTAGCCGACATAAAAAAACAAAACAAAAGGGACTTTTCTTCTCTTCGCTCCTCCCAGCCTGATGAGGGATTCAGCCAAGCTTGGTTGGTACTACTAGGGTGCTACAGCCCATCCTCCCCTGTTATCCACCACAAATGAAGCTTCATATGCTAAATCCACTACTACCGCTACCTCAGCGGTCACCAAGGAGATCGGAGGAAGCAGCAGGGCCTATCGGAGATGTATCATAATTGCTTGCCATTCATTCCTATTTATAGCAAGCTCTTTTGCCTTTCACATCTATCTTCCTATCACCTAGAGCTTTCTTCACTCCATTCATCCATCCAAGCCTTGGCCGTACTCTTTGAAGAATAACTAATATTAAAAAAAATAAAAATTTTGCTACCACCACATTGATAGTGAGTTACAAGTTAAAACTAACTATAAAATTCTAGCTAATGAATAATAATATGATTTCTTAATTCATGACTACATAAAGTAAATGCTGACAAGTGAAACTATATGAGTCCCAAATTTTTACAGTTTTCAAAGCATACCAAGTACAACATTCTAACCCCCTATTTGTATAGTAAAGAATAAATAGTGTATCTAAAAGTCTTAAGTATTACACGAGTATAGTGTACTGTATCAGGTAAACTATCACAAGATTTAAACTAAAATCTATTATTTCCATAGTTATCCCTAAATAGAACAAGCTAAAAGTGGAGGTGCAAATGAGACAACCTCTAAATAAAACAAAGAAAATGATGGCCAGGACAGGGCCAGATAGGCCAGCCCAGGAAAGAAGGTAAAGAATGCTTCAGAACTGAGTGTACTTGACCACCGAAGGTAAGTGTCTCATTAAAAGTGGGAAGGGTGGGGGAGTTGTCATCAGATGTAGTTCTATTCAGAGATAAGTATGGATACAGATATAAGAATCTGTTTATTTCCATGAATGTTACCTCTGAATAGCTCGAGCTGAATGTTACAAGATTTTACTTTAAAAACCATGTTTATTTCCACAAATCTTACCTCTCAATAAAAGTAAGCTGAATAACACAGCTTGAAACCAAACCTACCACTCCCTAAGTCATTGTCTTTATCTTACTGATGTCAATACCTTTTACACACAATATATAGAAAATATAAATGAAGATCTTAACATAAGTCCAACTACCTCTCTCTCATTTCAAATCATTAACCCAAAAATCCCTGAGCATTAGCTGTTATTTGATAGAGGAAATCAAACAAATATTTTTGTACCTTGACATATGTTAACTCAATGGATTCATTAGAAGTTGTGACTCAAAGACAAATTCATTATTGAGCATTAAGTTCATAGTCAGATACAAAGTAAACCAACTAAATAGTTTTGGACCTTGAAATATGTAACTGAATGGACTCGCTATAAGTCGCGATACGACAAATTTAACTTTAAATTTGGGATTTCTATATAGATAAGTTATAATGAAAATAAATAAAAAATAATTGATACAATTATTTCAATATGTCCCATGCTGAAATTATTCAACAAAGACAGAATACATTTTCAAATTTGCATAAGGCTCTCTTCAAATAATGATCCTCAAATAAAAGGCTAGTTTTCCATGAACTATCACGAGAACTTATAAGATGAATTCTTAAAAAAACTGAACACAGTGGTTTATCACTTTCATATAAGCTTTACCCTTGTAAACAAGAAAGGAAGATTTGCCCAATGAGGTGTGAGAATAGCCGATCAGCTCCTTTAATCAAAAGGACATTTCAATTTTTCAACCTATTGAATTTACTTTTATGTCAATGTTAGCTTTAAAATGAAGTGGTCTTACCCTAACATTATATTGGTTTTATATTGAGAAGAACAACACCCACGTTCTTAGATACCGGTAATGATTGCAACTTGATAAAACATTTTGCTGAAGCTAACATTATTACATACAAACAGAGTTTTGACAGTCAGCTACTACACATCAATTTGTGTCAAGAGGCTCATAGGGTGGATTTCTTAAGAAGCATACATCCAAAACCATATACAGTAATTAGATTATTTGTTGGTACTTTAATTCTCAAATATCTTAAATACCTTTGTTATAAAATTTTTGGTTGATAAGCCCAATCCATATGTTTCAACTGGCTGTAATAGTAGAAATTTATATGCTACCTATCCAATCACTATACATTTAGCCTTCTAAACAAGAACATTTGAGTTAATGGCAATCATTAATAATCCCAAAGGATAGATATGAAATGTTAGGATAGATAAATAATACGTATTGGCAGTTTAGAGTACTAGAAAAAAAGTTCATGTCCTAGCATAAAGCAAGATAACATAAAGATAATTAGCTTTCCCCACCATAATCCGAAGGCTACCAAAGATTACGTGATATTGCCATAAAGTGAGGTCATCAACACAAAGAGATCGTCACTGCTGGATAAGCACAACCTTTTACTGAAGGTAAAATAATGCTCTAACATAAAATGACAGAATATGGTGACAAAACAGGGAACTAAAATAATTACATTCGTAATAACCGCTAAGTATGTACTGTATACAACTGTGTTTGGATTTATCGGATTGATTTCAACCCCTCTGTTTGATCAAGAGTCCCAAATTTTTACTCTAATTAGGTCAATTTAAGATATTGCGACATCTTTACACCTCCAAAAGTTTTTGTTATCACGAAACAAACACAAAGGGCAACGAAGGACAGAGGGCATTCAAAGCCTTGGCAGCAAAGGGACGAACACCCAAATCAGAGTAAACCTTCATTTAGATTACTGAATATTTAAAGCAATATCTTAAGAGAAGGGCCAGCCATAGACATATACTATATCTAAATAGCGTAGAACGGAAAAAAAACATAGAAATATATTTTTGTTGATGTCTCAGCACAACATCTCTCAAATTAAATATCTAAAAGCACAGGATAAAAACTGTTGTCATAGTGGTAATGAACACCTTAAACCTGTAGTGTTCTTTACCTTCTTTCTTAAGGTGGCCTACCTGGCCCTGACCTGGTCGTCACTCTCTTTTGGGCAGCTAAGGAGTGTTTTTGCAACTGATTTAAAGGAGGGACTGTATGATAGTGGGGTGGAGGGAAAATTTTCTTTGCTTTATCTATAGGTCATTTAAGATGGCACTTATACTGAATAATTTGTTCTATTCAGAGGTAAGATTGATGGAAATAATGTTGGCTTTATGCTGAAACGGAAGCATTCAGTGCACAACTGTTCTTGTTATAAGATCAGATTGTAAGTAACTAAAAATAGAAACAAGATTTCTTATTACAGATATTGCAGCAAGTGGAAATACTTTTAAAATGAAAATAAGTGTTCTACTTAAGAATATGCATTAGTGCCAAACGAAAAAAAAGGGAAAGACTATGATAAAATATTTTCTTCAACCATGCAATCTTAACTTATTATACATGCAAAACACACTCAGTATCATGCATTTGAATGAGTTGAGGGATCTGTTAACTGAACTACATAATGTGACACCTACAAACTAATATCACTGCTATAAGTTTTTGAAAAATCAACTGCTAACAATTTATATCAACTGATCATTCATGTGAGCTAATTTTACTAGTAGCTATATTATACCCCGTAAAAAGATTTGTGGTCATTATGTACACCAACATTTCTTTGAAGACCATGGATAGAATTTGTGTGAAAAAAAACCCATTAACAATTACAAAACAGCATACTATATTATATTAAAAAATTAAACAGATTTGAAAAGCAATTTGTATTTTTCCTACCAATACAAACCTCAGTCCTTTAAAACAGGGAAGTTTCAACAGTGCTAGAACAGCCATTGAATCAGTAACAAGTTAGTTAATAATGACATGAGACATGAGGGGGAAGCCCAACCCACTTCCATCACAGAATAAACACTTTAGTTTTCAGGCCTAAGACTGAGGAGTGATGAGCTGGGAAATTTAATCTAAAAGACTAAGTTTTTATAACTTGTTAGAGTACAAACATGAAAAGCTAGAAGAGCCATCATTCTATCTCTCCATGAAACTTATGCTGTACGCATTAATTTATACAGGATACATATCAAATCCCGAGAGGGAGATGCTATTGGGGATAAGAAGTAGTTTGTGACATTCGCATACGAGATGTCAAGTGCCAATCAAGTAATAATGCAGTGCCCTGACTGATACTAGGCTATTTCGTGTCAACACATAGAGGGAGAGAATCGAGAATGTTGTGAAAGGGTGTTCAAAACAGGTTGTAACTGTGTCTTCATCACACATTTTGTGAGAAACAAAGTTTGACATGGTGCAAAACCTGAACCACTATTCCTTTCTTGCCAATGCAGAAAAGAGTGTCTTAAGGGAAAGATCACTGTAATGTCATCCTCAGGTTAGCAGTAGGCACACGCATCTGCGTCTAGAGGATGAGAACCATTTATTCCAGGACTATATCACAGGTTATGCAAGACTGCCTGAAGATTCCTTTGAGCATGGACGAATCCCCCAAGGAGGAGGGATACACACAATACCAAGGAACCTCTTCTTCAATTCTCTTGCCAGAGTAGAGCAGAGAGATAGCATAGAGGGAAAGCCCCAATGATGCCTTCCCTAGGTTAGCAGGAGGCACTTGCACCCATTCATTACAGATTAAGAACCATCCCACCCCAGGAATTGAGTCTCAGGATGGACAAGAGTGCTCAAAGCTCCCTTTGAATATTGAATGTTTCCCTAAGGAGGAGTATCCAAATTCTTCTGAGGAGCTTCTTTAGTAAAGGCATACAGTACCAAGTGCTGAAAAGGGTCTGGCTGAAGAGATTTGTTCTCTATAACTCCAAAGTAGAAAATTTCTCTCTCAGGACCTACCTGATTGCTAGCGGAATGGTACACCAATTGACTTAGGCCAACCCAAGTTTCCTACAGATGTGACAAAAGAGGTAGATGAACACATTCCACTTTACCTGGACAATGCAGGTCCTCATCAACTGTAGGGACGTTACCTGCTGCCGGCATGATAGATGTATCTGTCATACTGACCTCACGGTCCAGTTGATCGTGTACTGTACTGGGGAATCAATCAACGGGTAAGCTCAATCTCTTCCTACCAGAGGAGGAGGGTGGCTTTAAGGGCAGCATATACCCTACCCTTACCTGACTTATGGAGCTGATGATTGATGTGTAGGACTGCTCATCTGTAACTGGCACCACAGCAGTAGCTGTCACACCAGGTTCATGTTCTGCTTTCCAAACCTGAAGGAATTGATCAGTAGATAAGCTCCGTTACTCCCTTCTGGCAGAGGATGGTAGCTCTTTAGGGGCAAAAACACTCCTCCTATTCACAGAAGAAATGGGGAAGGTGTATGAAACTTATTGCCTTCGCTTGGCACCTGCATCTGATCCAAGAAGATAGCTGTCTTATCAGGAGGAATTAGTTGAGGAATGAGAACTGATACACCCTTCAGATGAGGAAGAACAACTCCCTAGGGGCCAAGCTATTTTTCCTATGCCACAACAGGAATGATGAAAGTATGATTAATGCTCACACTCACCTGGCCTATTGGTTCACCTGACAAAACCCTTACGCAACAATCACAGAGTGAGATCTGTCACTCCCTCCTAAAGGAAAAAAGCGTATGCCCAAAATTCCAAAGAACTTCATGCAAGAGGCCTCCTGCACAGCTAGGTCTACAACTGCTGCTTCTTCCTTCTGAGAAGTATTCTGAAGGAGGAATTGGTAAAGAAAGAAGAAGAGAGAGCAAACTCTCTCTTCTCCCCGTGCCAATAGTTTCCTTGCTATCTTGAGTGGTTCAGCATTTCTCACTGATCAGGAACAGGTGTGCTACCCCTCTGATTTTGCTAATATGAGAACAAGGAAAAATTTCCAGTCAAATAGCACTCCCATGTATTAGTTCTTTGCTTGGGTGTGAGATTAGACTCTACTCAGTTATAATCCTCAAATTGTAATAAGAGTGAGTAGTAGTCTTGATTTCATTCCGGAAACACTCCAAAGACGTCATTCCTAGAGGCCAAAACTTAAAACTCTGGTGGACTCTTGTGTGAACGCCTAAGGAACGAAAGAGGCGCTGTTGTTATAACTGAAGACAGAGTATGGAGTAAAAGTTCCACCTGAAAACAGCCTCAAAAGAAACGGTTTGGATGAGAGGAGTACAGTAACTCATGCTCAGGCTCTATAACAACTCATGAAGAGCCAATGGGAGAGGAATGAAGAAGATTATAAAAAGATTTCCAGCATAAAACTCCATGACCATGGAAGGAGTCTAGAAGATATGTATGGAATTGATTTGGATGGAAGAGGAAGGAAAAGTGTAAGGCAAGGCATCCACCTCTGCATCCCTCCCCTTCCTTCTCTTTCCTACTAAAATCCTCCTGGATTGAGTCTGGGACGGGCATGAACGGGTGGAGCAGGGTCCAACCCTTTCTGGAGGAAGAAGCTGGTGGTGATCACTATTGGGAATAGGAAAAAGTCGGAACATTGTCAAACTAGAGTCAAATGCATGGCTGCAGTCTCTCTCAAAAGAAGAGGGGCCTTGAGGGACACTGCACGGCATCCTCTTCAGCTTCAATCTCAAGCTCAGGTTTCTGAAAGGTAAACAGTGAGTCCAGCACGTATCCGATCCTAAGCGTAATTATGTCCCCAAAAGATGCTATTGTGACCAACCATCAGTCGGTCAACGGTACCTCAAGCCTAGAGAATGTGTTCGTTAAACCGTCCAGGGTTTGTTTCTTCTCCTTAAATTATAAATGCTCAAACCAAACAGATCCAGGAATGTATAATCAGGAAGCAGACGATGAACTGGGGTGTGAACGGTCTTGATCTGTGTCTATGAAACAATCTCTAATGCCAAAGAGCAAGAGCATTAAGTGAACCTTCCCCCTGGTGAACGGGTATGATCGGCCTAGCTCGGTGCTCACACGTCCATACAGGTAGTCGTCGACTTACGACATAAGCGACTTATGACTGTTCGACTTTATGACAATTTTTTCAGGGTGATGACGTTACAAGTCCAGCCCAGAATGATCGGCCCCATGCCCAATGACCAGCAAGGCAGTTGATAGGTGGTGGACACGAGTGACCTGTTCCTGGCGGGATCGACCAGCATTTCTGGTCTTTCTTGACTTCTATTCCTTGAGAAGAAATGTCAGAATCTACAGGGATAGAAGATGTGGATAGCTTTACAATGACAGTGTATGTTTATACAGTACTCAATCATTTAGGAGTTACTTCTTGGTACAGATAGACCGATCACCTAGTACTGGTTCAAAGAGCGATTTCTGCTGCACTGGTCTCTCTGTACTGATGGACCCTGAAGGTACTGGCAAGTGAGAAAACGATAGCAGCTTGAAGGTGAACACCGTCATCCATTGCACCAAGCTCTTAACTGACCACACAGGCACCAGTCAACTTGTGAGCTTCATCAGCTACAGTATGTAACGGCACAAATAGTAGTGACGGCCAATTGTATCGTGCGAGAGATAAGTCTGAGATAGGACCTTTAACTTTTGTATGATGAAACACTGCTGTCCCACCAGGCTATCAATCACTAATCAAACACGAAGGTACTAACCGATGCTTGAGCTTTGTATTATTATCATTATTATTATTATTATTATTATTATTATTATTATTATTATTATTACTATCATCAGCACGAAGATGAGTGAATAACACTCCTATCAGCCTAACATATGGTGCTGCAGATCTGTCTGGTTAGGACCGTTCACCTGTAACTGATGAAAAAGTGGTGGCTGTCACACCGGGCTCTTGATTGCTCACCGACCACAAAGGTACAAGCTGATGTGTGACCTCCATATTGGCACGAGGGAGTAGAGTTAATGATACCTCTATTGGCTTACTGTACAATGCTGGAAACCAGTCATAGTAGGACTTTTCACCCGCAACTGATGAAACAGCATTGACTGTAACATCAGACTTGTGATCGCTCTCTCCAAAAAGTGCAGAGCAATCGCTATAAAGAAAAAATTAATCAATGAATGGAATGGAGGAGGGAAGAGAAATTACAGAGTAAGAGAAACAATAAACTCTCCTTCCCTTTGCTGTTACAGAGGAGTTATGATTTGGGTGACCAATTATCACTACTCTCCCTCTAAGGAGAAATATAAAAAAGCATCCTCAGTTGTAACACAAAACACTACACTGGGGATTTTGTCACAAAGGGATGCACTAGGAACACTCACTGACACTGCACTACACAGGGATTATCATCCCAATGAGGACTGATTGGCAACTGGCTAACAGCCGTTCGACCAGCGTGCTCAACTGCAGCCTTTAGAATGTTGGCACATTTGACCTGCCTTAAGCGGGGTTTACACGGGCGAACAGCTCGTCGAGCCTGGTTCGACAACCCTGTGTTTGAATTGATGTTTGAGCGTGTAAACGGGCTATTTGGTTGTCGAGTGCGCTCGTCGAACGGCTCGATGAAAGTCAGGCTCATCTTCACTTTTGTGGGCGGAGCTACATTGTTTGACGAACGGTATGAACGTTTGAACGGGTGTCGAGCATCGAACCTCAGTTGTTATTCAAACCTGCTAGAGGAAACATCATCAAAGAAATGAATAATGACTGCCATTAATGGAAGCAAGAATGAGAAGGAAGTCGTACTTGATTTCATACATGAATATCGGGCTCATCCAGCTTTATGGAAAGTTAAATCAAAAGACTATTCCAGTAAAGTAGCCAGAAACAAAGGAATAGAGGCTCTGCGTGAAATATTGAAAGAACTCGAGCCTGACTGCACACGAGACACCGTGACGAAGAAAAACTCCTTCCTGTTGCTAAATAGCGTAAAGTGACACTCAATCTTTCATATGGAGTTATGGCCTTTCTCATAGTTGTATCTTCATAAGTAATGAAAGGGCTGACATGATTCAGTAGATCAATGTACGTGTCTTCATCCATACGCAAATAATTGTGCCAGTCATCTGGCTCTAATTTTAAAGCAACAAGCAAGTTGGTGTGTAAAGTTTCTCTCTTTTTAGTGGCCAATCCATCGTCCACTTTGATCTTTTGTTTTCCTTCTTAGTGCCACTGCTAAAGCAATGGCTATCAGATCGTCCTGGTCGAGAGACGTGTTGACCTTGTTTTAGCACGAGGCACACTGAAGTTCGATGTACTGTCTGAAAGCTCTTCGAGCCGTTCTACAAGTAGGTTCGACAACCGGGCTCGGCGAGATGTTCGGCCGTGTAAACCCGCCTTTACACAGGACCGATTGGCCTTCCTGGACTAGACCTCCTGTTCCTTCTCGGATGAATCAGAAAGAAAATAAGAAGATAGCTTTACACTACAGCATATTTTTACCTTCAATTTCCTAGGACTTGTGTGTTTAGTCCAGAAGGGCAGATCACTTGGTACTGGTGCAAGCAGTCACTGTTGCACCAGTTTCACCATGCTGACAGACCCCAAATGTATCAATTGGTGAGAAAACTCTTTAACAGCTTTAAAATGAACAGTGGTAGTGGTTACATCAAGCTCACAACCTCTAACATCACTCGAGCACCTGTCAGTGTGAGCGCTCCATCTGCTACACTCAGTAACAGCACGCGTAGTGCAAAAGATAGCCTTATTGGCCTACTGTACAGTGCTGGACATCTGTCCAAGATAGGACACTTCAGCAGCAACTGATAAAACCGTGGTGCTATCACACCAGATTAATGATCACTAACCGACCTTGAAAATACCAGTTGATGAGCGAGTTTCACATTTGCATGAGTAGACAGTTTGAATGATTTCCCCATCACCCTACCGTACAGTGCTGGAAATCAGTCCGGTTAGGACCATTCACCTGAAACTGATGAAATGACACATCACTAGGCTCACGATCACTGACTGACACATTCATATACTCTCTCTCTCTCTCTCTCTCTCTCTCTCTCTCTCTCTCTCTCTTTTTTAATTCACCCTTAAATCTTCGTATTTCTTTAGATATTATTAGAAATTTTTGGTTTCATTACTCCATGATTCGATATATAATAAGATTGCTCGGTAACACACCGAAAGGAAATCATTCAGTTTGCCAGGGCCTTCTGACATACATATGACGTCACAAGACACATGATGTGAACTCGACAAGGAATGACTAGCGAAATACTGTATGTAAAACCCTTTCCTTTTTTTCTTCCAAGAAATTAAAGGAAATACTAACTTACCCAGCAAATGTATTCAATTTTTATAATGTAAAAAAAAATATATTTCTACAAAAATATTTGTCCTATTAATGTACTTTCCTTAGATAAATATTGATCTATTATCAGCGATGAAATAATACTAGTGTAGAGTTAAATTTACGCTAAGTAGTGCTCATAAAAACCGATAGGACTTGATACTTCCATAATGGGAATACTTATACTAATTGTTAGCCTATTAGAAAGAAATCACTTTATTGGCTGCTCGCTTTCTGCCGGTAATATTACATCACCAGACATATGATATGAACTCGACAGATATTAAAACTTTTCTTAATGTATTTTTTTACTGAAAATGGATACGATATGTTATCAATAAAAGAATATACTAACTTACGAAAAAAAATTAGTTCATTTTTATACAAGAAAATAGATTATTTCCAAGGAAACTTTTTCCTATTAGTGTACTATTTCCGACATATTTGTGACATCACCACAGTAAAAAAGTGGTTGTAAAGTCGAAGTCAGGTCGCATAGGTCGTACGTCGACGACTACTTGTGACTGTAACATTGGTTCACACTTGCTTGGCAGACCCAAAAGGTACCAGATAGTGGAAGAGTACCATCACCCCTTCCAAAAGGTGGAGACCGATCGCTATATGGAAGAAAAATTTGACAAAGGGAATAGAGGAAGGAGAAGAGATTGGTAGCGAAAAATAGGGGATATTCTCCTCTTCCTCTTGGCAACCATTCTCCTTGCTGTCATAGAGCAGTTGTGTGCTCCTTCTGAGGAGAATCTACAACAGCTTCCTCTGCTGCAAAACAAAACATTACACTGGGGTTTTGTCATAGGGGAGTACTTGAACACTTAATGTTACTGCACTACACAGGAATTACTATTCAGGGAACACTATCGGTGAAGGATGTGCCCACCAGACGAATAATTTTCACTAAAGGGCACGCAGGTACAGGCGACACTTGGTTCCAAATTAGCTAATCCCTAACAAGACAGAGAAACTACCATGGTGTGAGACAGGTTAAGCTCCAAGTTAATAGTCTTCCTGGTTAGAAGAGCAAGAACATTCCAAAAAGGGGGGGTTGTTTAAAGTCCCCCCCCCTTCTCAACTGTACACAACACAAAGGGTTTAGAAGGTTTGTATCACCAAAAGACCAAATTTCACTTCACCTCATACTTTCCTATTGGTGCACTTTTGCTTACACGTGAGAGCATTAAAAATACTTTTCACTAACAAATATAAGAAAAGATCCAACAGTCAATAAAGCAGCACAGTGATGTCTGTACCCAGTGCAGCCAAATACATAAGTTGCTATTTTGTTGCCGCCAGGTGGGCAGGGCTTCCCCATCACACAACATGTCATTATCAACTAGTATATTGTTAACAATTCAGTGGCTATTTCACGTGACACTGAAGACATATCCCACCTTTAAAGGATGAAAGGTTTGTATATGCATGGGAATATATACTTATACCATCACAACCTAGACTGGCTCTCAATGTTAAATCAAAATTATGAACAACCACAATTGAGTGTTATTCAGTATTAGTTAACTTAGCTAGGGGCACTGTATTGATGGGTGAAATAAAATTTTATTCAGACATTTCAAGTTAAGCAATGGTACGTATGTTTACGAAATAATTTTGTTCCTGCTTTATATCACAGACCAAACACTCAAAATACACCATTGCAAAATACATACCAAAATTAAATACAGTAGTATGGTAACAGAATTATATATATCTGATAAGAAACTATCCTCAGTACTGTAACTAAAAGCTACTGTACAGTACTTTGTAATATGCATGTAAAAAAACTAATCCAGCCTTCCCTGAGCAAGCAAGCTATATCTATACATATTCCAGAAATTACCAACTATACACATTGAGTAATTCAACAGTATGAGACCCAAAACACAAAGACATCTGACAGTGCCTGAATAACTTAAAACACATCTGACAGTGCCTGAATAACTTAAAACTTAAGATAATGTAGACTTAAATACTATTTGGCATCGATAAAACTATAACAATCATTCTTCTATAGTAGAAAATAAATGCCAAACAACACTGTGAGGCATACTAATGCAAAGAAAAAAATAGAATAAAACTAATTATTTTTATATTTACCTGTGAGTCGCATTGTTAATATTCGTAAATTTTGAGTTTCTCAACCTTAAAAATAAAATATTTTCTATCCCTCCCCTCCAGGAGACCAGCTGGTACTATATAACTCTCATTCAAGAAGACAATCCCAAGTCTGCTAGCCTGTTTAAGCAAGCAACCTTACTTCGTCAAGGTATTGAAGTCATAAGAGACCTCTAATGGGTCTTCAAAATTTCTTTAAATCACTAAAAGTAGGGAGATAGGGGTTAAGTGAAGAAAAGTAATGAAATATTAAACCCTAAAGTTGGATAATCTAACAATTTGATGTAGTATATGTCACCTTAAACACTTTAATCTAAACAATCCATAATAAGTTTGATGTTTGGAATGATCGGAGATTTTTACTTTTCTTTGATGAACCATTCATAGAGATAGGTCCTTGTTTAGGTAAATAACCTAAATTTTGGACTTTCCCTTTCGAGTAATGACTTAAACAACTCTTACATATTAATTCAAAACTTCATAGCAAACGATATTGTAATTTTAAAACGACTTAAGAGAAAGAACATAATAAAAATGTTATTTTGATAATAAAATAAATTTTTGAATATACTTACCCGGTGATTATAATAGCTGCAACTCTGTTGCTCGACAGAAAACTCTAAGGTAAAACTCGCCAGCGATCGCTACACAGGTTGCGGGTGTGCCCAACAGCGCCATCTGTCGTCCAGATACCCAGTACTCAATGTAAACAAAGACTCAATTTTCTCCTCGTTCCACTGCATCTCTATTGGGGAGGAAGGGAGGGTCCTTTAATTTATAATCACCGGGTAAGTATATTCAAAAATTTATTTTATTATCAAAATAACATTTTTCAATATTTAACTTAGCCGGTGATTATAATAGCTGATTCACACCCAGGGGGGTGGGTAGAGACCAGCAATATATGTTTACATTATTATGAGCTAAGAGTTTTTATTTCATTTTAGAAGTTATCAAAATAACAAAAACAAAATAAATAGGTACCTGGTAAGGAAGTCGACTTGAACAATTACTCTGCCTTTTTAAGTACGTCTTCCTTACGGAGCCTCGCAATCCTCTTAGGATGCTGATCGACCCCTAGGATCTGAAGTATCAAGGGTTGCAACCCATACCACAGGACCTCATCAAAACCTCTAATCTAGGCGCTCTCAAGAAATGACTTTGACCACCCGCCAAATCAACCAGGATGCGAAAGGCTTCTTAGCCTTCCGGACAACCCAAAAACAACAATAAAAACATTTCAAGAGAAAGATTAAAAAGGTTATGGAATTAGGGAATTGTAGTGGTTGAGCCCTCACCCACTACTGCACTCGCTGCTAAGAATGGTCCCAGTGTGTAGCAGTTCTCGTAAAGAGACTGGACATCCTTGAGATAAAAAGACGCGAACACTGACTTGCTTCTCCAATAGGTTGCGTCCATTATACTTCGCAGAGATCTACTTTGTTTAAAGGCCACGGAAGTTGCGACAGCTCTAACTTCATGTGTCCTTACCTTCAGCAAAGCTTGGTCTTCCTCACTCAGATGGGAATGAGCTTCTCGTATTAACAGTCTGATAAAATAGGATAAAGCATTCTTTGACATAGGCAAAGATGGTTTCTTAACTGAACACCATAAAGCTTCAGACAGGCCTCGTAAAGGTTTAGTTCGTTTTAAATAGAACTTAAGAGCTCTCACAGGGCATAAGACTCTTTCTAGTTCATTGCCAACCATATTCGATAAGCTTGGAATATCGAACGATTTCGGCCAAGGTCGAGAAGGCAGCTCGTTTTTGGCTAGAAAACCAAGTTGTAGTGAACATGTAGCTTTTTCTGACGAAAATCCGATGTTCTTGCTGAAGGCATGAATCTCACTGACTCTTTTAGCTGTGGCTAAGCATACCAGGAAAAGAGTCTTTAAGGTGAGATCTTTCAGGGAGGCTGATTGTAGCGGCTCGAACCTGTCTGACATAAGGAATCTTAGTACCACGTCTAAATTCCAACCAGGTGTAACCAAACGACGCTCCTTCGTGGTCTCAAAAGACTTAAGGAGGTCCTGTAGATCTTTATTGTTGGAAAGATCTAAGCCTCTGTGACGGAAGACTGATGCCAACATGCTTCTGTAACCCTTGATAGTGGGAGCTGAAAGAGATCGTTCTTTCCTCAGGTATAAGAGGAAGTCAGCTATTTGAGTTACAGAGGTACTGGTCGAGGATACAGATACTGACTTGCACCAGTTTCGGAAGACTTCCCACTTCGATTGGTAGACTCTAAGGGTGGATGTTCTCCTTGCTCTAGCAATCGCTCTGGCTGCCTCCTTCGAAAAGCCTCTAGCTCTCGAGAGTCTTTCGATAGTCTGAAGGCAGTCAGACGAAGAGCGTGGAGGCTTTGGTGTACCTTCTTTACGTGTGGCTGACGTGGAAGGTCCACCCTTAGAGGAAGAGTTCTGGGAACGTCTACTAGCCATCGAAGTACCTCGGTGAACCATTCTCTCGCGGGCCAGAGGGGAGCAACTAGCGTCAACCTTGTCCCTTCGTGAGAGGCGAACTTCTGCAGTACCTTGTTGACAATCTTGAACGGTGGGAATGCGTAGAGATCTAGATGTGACCAATCTAGGAGAAAGGCATCTATATGAACTGCTGCTGGGTCCGGGATTGGTGAACAATATATTGGGAGCCTCTTGGTCATCGAGGTTGCAAAGAGATCTATGGTTGGCTGGCCCCAAGTGGCCCAAAGTCTCTTGCATACATCCTTGTGGAGGGTCCATTCTGTTGGAATGACTTGTCCCTTCCGACTGAGACAATCTGCCATGACATTCAAGTTGCCTTGGATGAACCTCGTTACTAGCGATATGTTTAGACCTTTTGACCAGGTGAGCAGGTCCCTTGCGATCTCGTACAATGTCAGTGAGTGGGTCCCTCCTTGCTTGGAGATGTACGCCAAAGCCGTGGTGTTGTCCGAGTTCACCTCCACCACTTTGCCTTGAAGGAGAGACCTGAAGCTTTTCAAGGCCAGATGTACTGCCAGTAGCTCCTTGCAGTTGATATGCATTGACTTTTGACTCGAGTTCCATATTCCCGAGCATTCCCGACCATCTAGTGTCGCGCCCCAGCCTACGTCCGATGCGTCCGAGAAGAGAACGTGATTGGGAGTCTGAACAGCCAGGGGCAGACCCTCTCTGAGGCTGATACTGTCCTTCCACCACGTCAGGCAAGACTTCATCTTCTCGGAAATGGGGATCGAGACCGCTTCTAGCGTCTTGTCCTTTTTCCATTGAAATGCTAGGTGATATTGAAGAGGACGGAGGTGTAGTCTTCCTAATGACACAAACTGTTCCAGGGATGATAGCGTCCCTATCAGACTCATCCACTTCCTGACTGAACATCGTTCCTTCTTCAGCATGTCCTGGATGCATAGCTGGGCTTGGCTTGTTCTGGGGGCCGACGGAAAAGCCCGAAAAGCTAGACTGTGAATCTCCATCCCTAAATACACAATAGTTTGGGATGGGAACACTTGTGACTTTTCCATATTGACAAGGAGACCCAATTCCTTGGTCAGATCTAGAGTCCACTTTAGATCCTTCAGACAGCGACGACTGGAGGAAGCTCTGAGAAGCCAGTCGTCCAAATAGAGGGAGGCTCGGATGTCCGCTAAATGAAGGAATTTGGCTACATTCCTCATCAGCCTCGTAAACACAAGAGGAGCTGTGCTTAGGCCAAAGCACAGGGCTTGAAACTGGTAGACAACCTTTTCGAAAACGAATCTCAGAAAAGGTTGGGAGTCCGGGTGGATGGGGACGTGGAAGTAGGCGTCCCTTAGGTCTAACGAGACCATCCAGTCTTCCCTTCTGACCGCTGCTAGAACCGACTTTGTGGTCTCCATGGAGAACGTCTGCTTTGTGACAAAGACATTCAGCACACTGACGTCTAGCACCGGCCTCCACCCTCCTGTCTTCTTTGACACCAAGAGACGGTTGTAGAATCCCGGGGTTTGATGGTCCGGGACTTTGACTACCGCTCCCTTCTCTAGTAAGAGAGACACTTCCTGTTTCAATGCTCGTCTCTTGTCTTCCTCTCTGTACCTGGGAGAGAGATCGATGGGAGACGTTGCTAGAGGGGGTTTTCGTACAAACGGGATCTTGTACCCCTCTCTGAGCAACTTCACAGATTGTGCATCTGCGCCTCTCTTTTCCCAGGTCTGCCAGAAGTTCTTGAGTCTGGCTCCCACTGCTGTCTGAAGAAGCTGGCAGTCAGACTCTGCCCTTAAAGGACTTGGTTCCTTTCTTCTTTCCACGTCTCCCTTCGGCACGAGCACCTCCTCTGCTGGAGGCTCTGCCACGAAAGGGCGGAATAAAACGGGACGCTGGAGTGTCCATCCTTGGTCTAGCTGACAAGGTAGGCAAAGGGGTGGCTTTGCGAGCTGAGGACGCAACAAGATCGTGAGTATCCTTCTGTATCAAAGAAGCGGCAATTTCCTTAATCAGGTCCTCTGGAAAAAGGCACTTGGAAAGAGGAGCAAACAGAAGTTCGGATCTCTGGCATGGTGTAACTCCAGCTGAAAGGAATGAGCATAGGTTTTCACGCTTCTTAAGGACTCCGGACACAAACGATGCAGCAAGCTCATTAGACCCATCACGTACGGCCTTGTCCATGCAGGACATAATGAGCAAGGAAGTCTCCTTCTCTGTCGGCGAGATCTTTCTGCTTAGAGCTCCTAGACACCAGTCTAAGAAGTTAAAAACTTCGAAGGCTCTAAAGATACCTTTCAAAAGGTGGTCCAGGTCCGAAGATGACCAACATATCTTTGAGCGTCTCATGGCAAGGCGGCGGGGAGAGTCTACAAGACTTGAGAAGTCGCCCTGGGCAGAGGCAGGAACTCCCAAGCCGAGAACTTCTCCCGTGGCATACCAGACGCTCGATCTAGAAGAGAGTCTAGCAGGGGGAAACGTAAAAGCTGTCTTCCCTAAACTCTTTTTGGACTGCAGCCATTCTCCTATCACCCGCAAAGCTCTCTTGGACGAGCGTGCGAGGACGAGTCTAGTAAAGGCAGGAGTGGTTGACGGCATGCCTAACACAAACTCTGACGGAGGAGAACGCGGAGCCACAGACACAAACTGGTCCGGAAACATCTCTTTGAACAGGGCCAAAACTTTCCTAAAGTCCAAAGAGGGTTGCGTAGACTTAGGCTCGTCCAGTTCTGAATGCGGTTCATCTACGTGTGCAGCACCATCATCATCAGAAAGTCCCTCATCCGAGAACTGATGAGGGAACAGCAACAGAGTGGGTAACGGCTGGTTAGCTGAGTCCGGTCGCACGGGTGCATTCGTGACTGAGCCGGACGCAACGTCATGGAACTGCTGCCCAGTCTGTGAGCTGGCAACAACCATAGCAGCGCGGGGACGCACAGCGTCTACTCCAGACTGTCTGGACTGATGTGGGTGAGCAGTGGCAACCACACTGGGTTGCGGAGGTTGACGCACCGCGTCAAAACAAAACAACTCTGACGGTTGTTGAACCTCACGAACGTCAACGGATACCTCCGTGCGTCGCTGAACGTCAACATGCGGCTGGCAGATCACACTGGAACGCATGGGTGGCGGAACTCTCTCAACTGGAGTGCGTGAGAAGGTTACCTCAGCGTCCCCAGGACGCACAACCGATCGTGTGGGTGGTTGTAGGCAAGGAGCTGCACTAGCTGGTGCGGCAGCAACCTTCTCCGCACGAAAGTCCTGCATAAGCGACGTTAGTTGAGACTGCATGTCTTGCAGTAAAGACCACTTAGGGTCTACAGGAGCAGGTGCGGCGACAGACGGTGTAACTGTCTGAAGCGGTACCGCTTTGCCTCTCTTAGGAGGTGAGCAGTCATCGGATGACTGCAGCGAGTCCGAACTGACCCAGTGGCTACAGCTGGGCCGTTGGACTTGTGCGGAAGGGACCGACTTGCGCTTTAATGGTCGTGAGACCTTGGTCCATGGTTTCTTGCGAGAAACACCTTCCGAAGACGAGGTATAAATGGGCTCTCTCGTCTTTGTTAGGCAGGGGCGATCTTGGGTAGATACGCCCGATACCACGGAGGGAACGTCTGTTCTCTGATTAAAGCCTCTCGAACCCATTTGTCGTACGACATTGCTTCTCCCCTGGACTTGGGAGCTTGCAAGAGGTCCCGGACTAGGAGGACGACAGGCACGAACAGACGAACCCTCAAGCGCAACACTATCCACAACACTATCACTCACTTTAACACTTCCCACTGCACTTTTACACTTCAGCTCCTTCACATCCGCCATGAGCTGATTACGGTCACTAGCCAGGGACTCAACTCTCTCACCCAGAGTTTGGATGGCACGCATCATATCAGCCATCGAAGATTCCTGAGTGCCAGAAGGGGATTAGGAGCAACCACTACAGGGGAAGGAATAGGTTGTGGGGCATGAGGAGAGGAAATGTCAATAGAACGAGAGGAACTTCTCCTAACTCTATCTCTCTCTAGCCTACGTGTATACTTTTGGAATTCGATAAAATCGAATTCCGAAAGCCCAACGCACTCCTCACATCGATCTTCCAATTGACAGGTTTTATCCCGACAATTGGAACAAACAGTGTGAGGGTCGATAGAGGCCTTCGGAAGACGCCTTGAACAGTCCCTAGCATTGCACTTCCTAAATTTTGGGACTTGTGAAGGGTCAGCCATTTTGAATTGGTCAAAGGGGAATTCAAAAACTATCAAAAAATCATCAACAAAGAATCCGTAATCAAAAAGAGTTCAAGGATTTGTGAAGAGAAAGCCTGCACAGCGAAAGCTCAAAACTAGAATAGTGTACTTCACCAATTAGTTGTGAAAACAAATCCAGTTTAGCAACAGCGAGTAAGTACGTCTTGTCGGTAGCACGACAGAGAGAAAATTGAGTCTTTGTTTACATTGAGTACTGGGTATCTGGACGACAGATGGCGCTGTTGGGCACACCCGCAACCTGTGTAGCGATCACTGGCGAGTTTTACCTTAGAGTTTTCTGTCGAGCAACAGAGTTGCAGCTATTATAATCACCGGCTAAGTTAAATATTGAAAAACTAAAAAATTAATTACAGTACTAATATTACAAACTATATAAGTATACATAAAAGAAAATTCCTTAAATTAACACATACCCCACTGAAATTATTAGACCTAGAGTCAAATAATCCCTATCAGCAAACCAAATAATGTCTAGCAAATACTAATTTGCTATGCCATTGAGCAGCAGCCATTACTACTTCCAATTATAACATTTTTAAATAAACTTAAGATGGATAGCTATGCAACCACTCTCATGAGCTCTAAATTTCAGGAGAGGGATAGACTGTATCCAGCTCTTCATGAGCTTTAGTGACCAAGCTCTTGATAAGAAAAGATATATTATTCTTATTCTAAATGCTACTAACAAGAGGCAAAACAATAAATAAACAAAACTGGAGAGCTCGAAACTGGTTGAACAAGCTGCACAAAAACAAAAATTAATGAAGAACTAAGTTTGCTAGTTTTAACAAGCTAGCAGGCACAGGTTCACCCTCTCTAATAAGGGTGATCTAACACAAGTCAGTCTCTTGGATGGGATGGATACAGAGGAAAGAGAGAAAACTTTTGTTTTACCTTTTTTTTTTTCTAAGGTTGGAAATCTCATGCTTTGAGAATATTATCAATGTTATCGCATGTATGAATCATCAAAACAATTAAGAATTTGCCAATATGCTTACCTCCTCCAAGCTAGCTTACTTCATTTATAATGCTAAATATTTTAAGAATTGTTAAAGGATTACAATATTTCAAAATCAAATAAGAACTTTAGAATAAAGGTATTTTTTCATTAACAAATGCTTTCTTTCTATTTACAGAGTGCTTTACTGCATTCAAATAGAAGCCCTACTATTTTCATTTATGATAATAAACATATCCCTACATAAGAATATATTCTAAAATCTTTTAAATTATTTCTTTCAAATTCATTATTAGTAAGTGATTAGGAAAAAAAAAATGTATAAGTTTGGTAAATAAATAATTAGTTTCAAGGAAATACTTTACATATTAACCAACCTTTCTTCTGACCCATGGTGCTGCCAGGTGTGGGACGGTCTCTAGTAATTTTGCTAAAGTCCATTTTGCCACCTGTTTTCTCATTCGTATAAGAAATTCTTGCAGATCCAGGGGGAGTAGATACCTACAGAATGGAAAATATATAAGCAAAAAAGAAAATAAGTAATAGGAATGACAAGACAATAGAATGGAAATACTGTTATGACATTAATAACAAGAAAACAGAATAGGCATACTACAAATTTTATACAATTTGTATTTTTCCTACCTATACAAACCCGAGTCATTTATATGGGTTATTTCTAGTTTCGTTTTCTAAGACCAGACAATCCAAACAAATTGGTTTGATAGCATTATGCTTCATTGCTAGGCCACTGCTGAGCATGACGCATAACGCTTGTTCAAAACGCTTCCTCACAACACCTTTCTGGTCAAAGACTTACAGGACAGTTGAGGCAAGACATTTGGTAAATGACTCAGGTTGGGTCATAGTGAGTTATTTGTGAACAGTGTACCAAGCTCATAAAGAGGCAGGGCTTTATGTTCAATTATAGAGAATTAAATACTTTGCCAAGGTGAAGTGATATGAACATCAAGTGTTGCATATTATCAAAAATTTTAATATATCATCAAATATATCAACAGATACTAAATTTCAAAACATTCTCACTTGCATGAGGGTGGATTCCAAGTGAAGGCTGAAGTCCAATCAAGATCACAATCAGCCCTAATGCCAATTACATAGCCTTATAATGCAGAGAATAAATAATACCTGAGATTGGAGCAGTTAAATGTCCCATATGAGCTTATAGTTAGATTACTAGTTGTGCAGCTACAATAGGGCATATAGAAAAGATTTCTAAAGACCTGTGTATGCCATCTCTAAGGTAAAAGTTCATAAAAGTGGTTTGTCTCTTCCAAACTCCAGCTTTTAGAACTTGAGCTACAGAGTGGTTTTTGCAGAACGCTCTAGTTGCAGCAAGCCCATGTATATCATGTGGTCGAGGGTGGGCCCTTGGAGATACTTCCCCTAAGGATTTATAGGCTAACATGATAGTTTCTCTCAACCAGAAAGAAATTGTGTTCTGGATACTTTCTTTTGGAGCGGCCAGTGGTCACAAACAAATTGGAGATTTTAGGTCTAAGTTACTGCATTCTTTTAAAATACATAAGCACTGCTCTTACAGGACATAGTAACATGTCATCCAGGTAATCAGTTACCTCTTTGAGAGACAAGATCGTGACAGTCAAACCTGAGATCATTATCAACCGGATTTTGGGTTTTCGCCACAAATTCAGGAACAAAGGACAAAGATATTTCTCTCCAGTCTCTGGAATGTGACATAAGATGAGACAGACAGTGTAATTCACTCAATCTCTTGGCTGAAGCTAAGGCAAGGGGAAAGGCAGTCTTTAAGGTAAGGTCTCTTTCTAAGGCTTTATACATAGGATCGTATGGGGCTTGTTTTAAAGCCTGTAGTACTTCAGTCACATACTAGGAAGGGGGTTTGAGTTTTTGAGGAAGGCAAGTCTCCTCAAAACTCCTAATCAGAGTTGAGAGTTCCCAAGAGTCGGAGAGATCAACTATTTTCAGTCTGAATACTTGGCTCAAAGCCAAGCGGTACCCTTTCACCGCAGTAACTGAAAGGGCATTCTTGTTCCTTACGAACACCAAAATGTCTGCAACAAGGGGAATAGTGGTCTTGAGTGGAGCAATATTCCCCCTAGGACACCAATCACAGAAAATTTTCCACTTTGCCTAGTAAACTACTGCAGAAGACTTGGAAACATCTGCAAAGCTGCTTTGCAGTTGGTCTCCAAAAGGAGAGGCTGGATAGTCTCCAGCCGTGAAGGAACAGACAATGTACTGCGTTTTTGTAAAGGCCTTGGATCATGTGATGCCCTTCTTAAAATCTCCAATACTGTACAGAAATCCCTTGATTATGGTCTGGAAGTTCATATGATTGGCTTTGATTTTAGTGCTGCCTTTGATTGTGTTAATCACGAGGGCCTTGTTTTCAAACACAACGGTTAGGTGGGTCGTTTCTTAACATCATTATTGAATTTTTAAGTAATAGATCATAAAGAGCTGTTGTTGATGGGCACCATAGTGAGTATAGGAATGTGATATCTGGTGTTCAACAGGGTAGTGTGTTTGGCCCATTACTTTTCATACAATACACACATGACATGTGGTTTGGTCTAGAAAACAAGCTTGTTGCATATGTAGATGATGCTACTCTCTTTGCATCAAATGTATCTCCTAAATATAGATCTCGGGTTGCTGAATCCCTTAATAGAGAGTTAGGTAAAATTAGTGTATGGTGCAAATTATGGGGTATGAAGTTGAATCCTAACAAAACTCAAAGTATGATTGTAAGTAGGTCAAGGACAGTGGCTCCTCAACATCTTGATCTCAGCATTGATAATGTTTCTTTAACTTTGTATGATTCTTTTAAAATTTTAGGTGTGATTCTCTACAGCAAATTTACTTTTGAGAAACACATTAGGTCTGTCTTCTTCAACTGTACAAAAAATTGGCTTATTGAGAAAGTCTTTCATTGGTGATCAATCTATTCTGAAGAAGTATTTTAATCCTTTCATTTTACCTTGTTTCAAGTCTTGTTTTCCTGTCTGGTCTTCAGCTGCTGATTCTCATCTTAATTTGTTGGACAGGAACTTACAGTCTATTAAATTTCTTATACCTGATTTTGATATTAATCTCTGGCATCGTTGTTCAATTACTTCATTATGCATGTTGCATAAGATTTTTTATAATTCTGACCATCCTTTACATTCAGATCTTCCCGGACAGTTCCATCCTCTTCGTAATTCTAGGTACGCAGTTAATTCTAAGAGTCTGGCCTTCTCCATCATATGGCTCAATACTATACAGTACTCTACGTCCTTTTATAGTTTATATATCAAATACTGTATCTGTTTCAAAGTTAATATTTTTAAAATATTTTATTTTAGTTTTTCATTACTTCTTATACCGTTTATTTATTTCCTTATTTCCTTTCCTCAGAGGACTAATTTTCCCTGTTGGAGCCCTTTGGCTTATAGCATCTTCCTATTTCAACTAGGGTTGTAGCTTAGCTAATAATAATAATAATAATAATAATAATAATAATAATAATAATAATAATAATAATAATAATAATAATTAATAATAATAATAATAGTATCCACTGGGAGATGTGAAATCATTTCATATCGGGTGCCATTCTCACATGGGACCGTCAAAGACGAGCTAGTGATAGCATTTTGCATCCCCTCCATACTAAAAGTTAAAGGCTTCAATATTGGAAGAAGCAGGAGGAACAATAGATGATGTTGCTCTAATTTGTTGAAATGCTAGGGAATAATTGTCAGCACTTAATACATTTTCCCTTAATATTGGTAAAGGTCTAGGGACAAACTTGCCTTGAAGCTTTCTAATCTTGTCCCATATTTCCTAAGGAGGAGTTTTGGTATTTATATTAGATATGTACTGTATTTCCTCCAAGATGCTCTCTTTGCTTTTTTAATAGTTCTTTTTTGTTTGGCATAGGCTCTGAGGTACGCTATTCTATCTGCTTCGTAGTTCATTCTCAAATATCTTCTGAAGCAAGTTCAGGTCACTTTTCTTGCATTGGAACATTTTTTACTCCACTAAGGAACCACAGAGCGATGAGGTAAACCATATGTTTTAGGTATAAAATTGCTAGAATTATCCTCAATAACATTTGAAAGATGTTGATAAGCATGTATTGCGGATGTAAAGTAACCATCCTCTCTATCAGTGTGTGTGCACAGTTCTCATGAGATATTCAGTCTGCTTCATCTATCTTCCATTTAGGTGAACATGGAAAAGGAAGATTGTGGGCATAATTTTACATTATTGGCCAATGATCACTGCCATGTAGGTGTTGGTTGACTGACTAAAGGCAATCCAATCAAATGAACGAGGAAAAGATCGACAAATCAATGGCTGATGCAGAGTTGTGGAATACATCATAACTAGTTGGAGAACCATCATTCATTAGTATTAGATCATTATTATTGATTAATTCTTCAATAAGGTTACCCCATCTACCACACATGTTTCCAACCCCATAAAGTATGCTTGGCATTAAAATCCCCCATTAAAATAAAAGGGCCAGGGAGCTAATTCATCAGGTATTGGAGGTCAGAGAGTCTAAAGACTTCTTGGATTCCCAGCATGGTTTAAGAATAAAAGTTTTAAAGATGGTTCAAGATATAGCAAGCAATAAGTAGTTTTTTTCCGGATATGTGTTTTATCAGCACATGCCTGTAGTGGTGTATTGAGGGGGATGGTTTTAAATTTTACATATTTGTGAATAATGAAACCTGTGCCACCTTGAGCTCTTGCAGCTTGCAAAGGAGGAGATCTACAAAAAAGATAATTGAGCCCAGGATTAAATGCTTTGTTGCTGACCTTTTTGTTTCCTGTAGACAAATTATCTTCGCGTCTGAAACCGTGGTTAAAGTTATTTGATCAATACTAGTATTTAAACATCTGCAGTTCCACTCAATGATGGATATTATCTTTTATTATTATTTTCCTTTGTCTTATTTATCTTCTGGGACTTCTCAGATGGAGCCAGATACGGCCTAGAGATGGATGGTTTTATTATGGCACTGCTCTTCTTTTCTTTCTTTCTGTTATCTTTGTTTACATCAGCCTTAAGATTATGAGCAGAGAGGCACTTAATGGGTGTGGATGAAGGTGAGAATGAGGGGGACCGTTTCTGCCTTGGAAGCTCTTGTTTTCCAATCTTCCTTGGAGGATTGTGCGTAAACTTCAACAGGTTGAGTACTTGACCCAGAAGGCTGGGCTACCACCTCTAGGGGAGACGCACCTGATGAGGATTCTGACTGTGATGGTACTTTTGAGGTGGTGGAAGCCATCTTAACCTCTTTGGAGGTTTTTATTGTATTTCAACAGGTCAAGCAGTTGACCCAGATGGCTGGACCACTACTACTAAAGGCGATGCATCTGACGGGGCAGGTGCTACCACTTGTGCCCCTATGGTAATAACAGGTAGTGGATTATTACTTTTTTGTGGCACCGTAACAGCTTGAGCAAAATTAAGTTACCGATCAAGTAAATTCTTTGGATGGCCTACACTAATATGTTCAGAATTTGCTTTTAAGATGGTAGCTTCTTTCTTGTATTCTCTACAACTTTTATCGTTTGATTTACGATGTTCCTTACCATTTGCACAAGTTGCATCTCTATTGCATTTGCCATGTTCTAACGAAGAACAGTTAATACAAACATTACAAATTCGTAGGTAATTTGTATTTTTCCTAACTATACAAACTTTAGCTATTTAATATGGGTAATTACTTTCGGCGTAGCTGAAATGATGAACCAATAGAATTTTAACGAGGGTTTACTGCCCCACTGCTAGTTAGCGGGGGGTAGGGAGGGTAGCTTGCTACCCCCCCCACACACACACACACCTGTGCTTGAGCTCACTTTGCTTAGAGGTAGGACTTCACGGGGGATAGGGCTGGCGGGCAAGTTTGATTAAATAGCTAAGGTTTGTATAGTTAGGAAAAATCACAAATTTTAAGTAATTTGTATTTTTCCTAACAGTACTTACTTCGAACTACTTTCTTAGGAGTATCTGGGATCTCCTTCCAACCGACCAGAATTTTGTGTAGTTTACCCTACTCCTGTTTTCTATGCGGGGTAACCTCTGGCGGAGTGATACGCGCCCAGAGACGACCCGGGGTCAGAGAGCATGCTTGCTCAGGTCTCGATCTCCAGTAAGTTTTTGACAGATAGGTTTCTACTAAGTCCTGTAAGGCACTCGGGGTAGGATGGGCGGGCCATAACCCGAAAGTAGTTCAAGGTAAGTACTGTTAGGAAAAATACAAATTACTTAAAACTTGTGATTTGTTCCAACACGGAGTACTTACCTCGAACTACTTTCTTAGGAAACTTATACCTTAGGAGGTGGGAGTGTCCCACAGGACCCAGAGACCGTGATGAGCAGAGAAAAGGGGAACCTAGATAGGAGGCTAGGTTCTGCTGACCCCCCAAGAGAAAACACGAGAAATAGGGAAAACTACCCAAAACATTATCTTAGTGTCTAAGTAACTCACCTCTGTAAATATCCTTGGAGACGTATTCATTCACTGACGATGTATCCCATGGTAGTTAAAGGATTTTAGGGTCATTTCAGGGAAGGTAATAGGGGAACAGAGGGGGTAAGGAAGGAACCTGCGTCTCTTGGACTTATTGCCCGTGGTTTCCCTGGGGCTACACCTTTAAATCTTTTGAAGCGCTGAAATGACGGGACCGAGAGAGAATCCATCCGGGGACCTCCTCGAACACTCCTTCAAGTAGTGATCTGTGAAGGTTGACTGACTAGCCCATGTACCTGCCCTCAGGATTTGGCCGACTGCCATGTTCTTCTCAAAGGCCAACGAAGTACTAAGCCCTCTGATGTCGTGGGGTCTAGGCTTCCCCGGAAGAGGAACCCCTACACTACTGTAGGCTCTCATGATCACCTGCCGTAGCCAGAAGGAGATCGTATTTATGGAGATTGGTTTCTTTACTAATCCTGAAGAGACGAACAGACTCTTGATTTCGGGTCGAAGTCTGGCTGTCCTCTCTAAGTACTACCGTACCGCTCTGACAGGGCACAGCCACAAGTCCCTCGGGTTGTCCGAACAGGGGATTGCCGGCACCGAGAATCCTTCAAACTTGGGGTCCCAGACTGTTGGGTTCTGGGTCTTGGCCACGAAGGATGGTACGGACCTGAAAGTAGCTTCACGCCAACCCTTCGAGTGTGACACCTTGTAAGAAAGTCCATGAAGCTCCCCTACCCGTTTTGCTTATGCCATCGCTAACAGAAAAACTGTCTTAAGGGTGAGCTCTTTGTCCAAGATGTCCTTTAGGGGTTCGAAGGGAGGTTCTGACAGCATCTTCAGGACTCTAGCCACGTCCCACTGGGGTAACCTAACTGCCTGAGGGGGGTACGATTGCTCAAAGCTCTTGATGAGCATCAAGATGTGTCTGGAGGAACCCAGGTCAATGCCCTTCAGGAGGAAGACTTGTCCTAGGGCGGCTCGGACTCCTTTAATGGCTGGGATGGACATATTTACCTCGTCCCTGAGATAGACTAGGAAGTCAGCTATCTCCAGGATGGAGGCTTTCAACGGCTTGATGTTCTTCGAGACGCACCACTTCGTGAAGGTAGCCCACTTCGCCTGGTACACAGCGGCTGACGAACGTCTCAGGTACCCTGACATCCTTGTTGCCGTCTTCGCCGAATACCCTTCCTTCCTCAGGAGATGCTCAATAACCTCCATGCGTGAAGGCAGACGGACCGAGGGTTTTTGTGGAACCTCTGAAAGTGTGGTTGCCGGAGAAGGTCTGGTCTGTCCGGAAGGGGCCAAGGTGGAAGGCGCGCCAGTTCCTTTAGATCCGCGAACCACTTTCTCTCCGTCCACCAGGGAGCTACCAAAATAATCCACAGGTTGTCCGCTCGCCTCACCCTGTTGAGGACTTGCCTGAGCATTCCGAAGGGAGGGAAGGCGTAAACGTTGAGGTTGTCCCAAGGGTGTTGGAAGGCGTCCTCGAACGCCGCCCCCGGATCTGGCACAGGAGAACAAAACACGGGGAGCTGTGCGTTCAGTCTCGTGGCGAAGAGGTCTATCACTGGCGAGCCCCACTTCTGAATTAGAGTCTTGGCCACTTCTGGGTGCAAGGACCACTCGGACCCTACCACTTGACCGATTCTGCTGAGGCCGTCGGCCAGGACGTTTCTCTTCCCTGGGATGAATCTGGCCGAGATCTTGATCTGCTCCATTTAGGCCCATTCCAGAAACTCCAACGTGATGTCGCACAACTCCTTCGATTTTAGTCCTCCTTGCTTCTTTATGAAGGCCACTACCGTGGCGTTGTCGCACATCAGTGCCACGGTGTTTCCCCGGAGCCGCTGAACGAACTCTAGGCACGCTCTTTGCACTGCCATCATTTCCAGTACGTTTATGTGCAGGTTCTTCTCTTCGGCTAACCACCTTCCTCTTGCTGTGCTGTCAAGGAGATGAGCACCCCAACCCTCCTTGGATGCGTCCGTGAACAGGAGCATCTCCGGAGGGTAGGCTGCGAAGGGCATCCCCTTGAGGGTGTTCGATCTGTCGTGCCAGCACTCGAGGACCTCCTTCGTCTCCGGGGACATCGGGACCACCTTGTGCGGGGAGTCACTCTGGTTCCAGGTCTCCTTCAGGTTCCATTGTACTCCCCTGAGTTTGAGTCTCCCCTGTGGGACTAGCTTCTCTAATGACACGAGGTGGCCTATGAGTCTCCGCCAGTCACTGGCTCTCCTGGGCTGATCCGACAGGAAGGGCCGTAGGATCTGGTTCAAGTTGTCCAGTCTCTCCGCGGCAGGGAAGGCTCTCGCCAACCGGGAGTCTAGGACCATCCCGAGGTAGGTCATCCTGGTGGAGGGTATCAGTTGGGACTTCTCCAGGTTGATGGTGATGCCCAGGACGTTGCAGAACTGCAGGAGCTTCGCGCCTTGCTCCCTCAGTACTTCCCGAGGCTGAAAGCAACAACCAGTCGTCCAGGTACCGAATCAGGCGGATATCCTGTTCGTGTGACCAGGCTGAGACTGTTGCGAAGACCCTCGTGAAGACCTGAGGGGCTGTGGACAGACCGAAGCAGAGGGTCTTGAACTGCAACATTTGGGTACCCCATTTTACCCTTAGGTACTTCCTGCTGGAGGGGTGGACAGGGATCTGGAAGTATGCGTCCTTGAGGTCTATGAACATCATGAAGTCTCCCTCCCTCGAGGCCGCTAGGACCGACTTCGGAGTGTCCATCTTGAAGTCGGTCATGCACACGAACCTGTTGAGGGCTGAGAGGTCTATGACTGGTCTCCAGCACCCTGTCGCTTTCTCCACCAGGAAGAGTCTGCTGTAGAACCCTGGACCCGGGTTCTTGACTGGTTCTATTGCCCCTTTCGCCAGCATCGCATAGACCTCTTCTTGTAGGGCCGTCCTTCTCAAGGGGTCTTTCGGAGCCAACCATTCCGCCTGAAGATCTAGTATCAGAGGTGGGGGGGTCCACCAGGAAGGGCAACCTGTACCCTTCTTTCAGGACTGTCACGGTCCACGGATCCGATCCGTGGTCTCGCCATGCTTGCCAAGAATGTTTGAGGCATCCCCCCACCTGAGGCTTCGGCAGGAGTAGGGGGCCTCTCTCCCTATCTCCTTCGAGAGGCGCGGCCCGATCGACCTCTTCTGGCGGCCGAATAGGAAGGCCTGAAGGCTGACTGCGCCGCCGGTGTTCCTCTACGGGAGGGCTGCGAAGGTTCTTGCCAGGATGTAGTAGGGGCGTCTCTCCTGGGTTGGTTAGGTGAGGCGCGAGGAGGGAGAGAGACGTCGGAGGGTGTCCTTCTATGGGCGGGTCTTCTCGATGGAGGGGGTCTGGGTTCTCCCGCATCCTTTAGTTTCCTAACCCTCTCCACCGTCTCTTCCACCGCCTTGAGGGGGAACACTGAGTCGTCACACAGTGGCAGGCTCCTCAGGGACCTCGTTTCTCTGTCAGGGAGCCTCCTTACTAGTTTGCTGAGCACAGTGTCCCTTTTCCGCAGTATCCAGTTGGCGGCCTGCGCTATGGATTGATAGGATAGGAACTTCAGGGCCTTACCTCCCGAGCTAATCAGCTCCTTCAGCAAGGCCTGATTCTCCGGGATTGCGAGGTCGTGCGAGAACTGGAATCCCACCAGCGTGGAGGCCCACCAATCCAGCCACGATGACACGTGAACCAGGTCCTTGACCAGCTCCTCCATCACGGAAGTCTCCGCAGGGGAGAAACAAACCGGGGCAGTGGTAGCCCTCTCCTCTGCTGCTCCTTGTCCCAGGATGGCGACTGCTGGCTCCACCGAGCAGGGCCCCGCGCGGTGTCCTTCAGGGAGGTAGAACCAGCTCTGCGTCTTCAGGCCCTGGAGAAGTCTAGAGGCGCTCTGGCTCTTGGGAGCTTCCGCGTGGTTGGCCACGATCTTGTCAACGTGCGCCATACCCAGCTTCACATCCTTAGCCAAAGGGAGGGCTAGCGAGGGCCTCTTTTGTACAGGCGCATCCACCAGCCTGCTGAGACTTGAGAGCCAGACTTAGTCAGTAGAGGGCTCAGGTTCGTCCAGCCTGTGGTGACGCCTAATGAGGCCTATCACCCTCCTGTATGTCGAAACTTCCGCTGGCGAACCTTCTGTCCCGTCCTCTACATTCTCCGTTGGGCGCTCCAGTTCTCATGATGGAGGACCTCCGACGGGGGGAGTCGTACGTGGAGGAGGCATCTTCCTGGAATGGTCCAGTCTCCTCACTTCAGGGAGTAGGACGGGCTTTGCCGCTGGGACGGAGGCCTCCATCCTGGATCTTTCTCTTTTTCCGGCGGACCAGGGGTCTGCGGGCTTGCCCGTCGAGGAAAGGAGTCTCTCTCGTTCCGGAAAATGCGTCGTAGATTTTGAAGCCGGGACGCGGCTGCCAGACCGAAGGGGCGGCTCTCTCCGCTGGGCGGATGGTGTCGGAACCTTCGCGGACTTATGCCTGTCCCTTGGTGCCTGATGAGACGACTCCCTACGTCGATCATACCTGCTGCTGGAGACAAATCCTACCGGTGAGCGGGACCTAGGGAGCCATCCCGAGGTGCTCGGGACTGCTGAAGCCCCCAGGCGTTGGCTACGGGGGATGGCGACCTGCACCCATTCTTCCTCCGGCGAGTCGCTTCTCCTATACTTCTTCCTGGGGGATCTAGAACGCCTACTCACGTGGCGGGATCTGGAACGGGAACGTGAGCGAGATCGCCTCCTGCGGGACCTATCTCGCCGTCTCCTATGGTCCCTCGGGGCTCCATCTTCCGATGAGTAGGAGTAGGCCTCGACCGAGGAGCCCGAAGACCTGTAGGACCTCGCTGAAGGGCCTGAATCACGCCTCGTTGCTGGTGGGTCCATATGGTGTTCGGTCGGCGACGAAGGCTCCAGGAAGACGGCCGGGAATGCAGCTGAAGGCGCTGGAGGGGAGCGGGGGAGCTCCTCGCTGGGGAACCAGGTCTCAAACTCCTCTTCCATCCTCAGGGAAGATCTGAAGGGCGTCTTCGGAGGCGCCCACGCGAGGGTGTCTGACGGCGGCGAGTCCTCCTTCTCGGCGTCACCCTCGGCTGCTGACGCACCTGAAAAACCTGCCCAAGAGGCGGGAAAAGAGACTGCAGCAGTTTTACCCCACATAAAATTGTCCGACGAGATGGGACCTGCTTTCACCATGGCTCTGTCTCCCGAACACACACCCGTCCCTCCCTCAGGCCTCCCACTTGCCTGGATGGAAGACACAATCCCACTGTCAGGTAAATCAGACTCCTAGGGAATGACCACAGGCCTCTTCCCCGCAACAGACTTACCTCGACCCCTACACTGGGTAGGGGAAGACGGCAGAGAGAGACTGTCCGACGAAACGCCGGGCGAAGCGAGAGGCGAAGAGATGCTTGGTTTCCTAGGTGAACGTCTAGAGGTCTTCTTCTTCTTGGTGCCGTAGGGCACCCGCTGCACCTCATTCCAGGACTCGCACTCCGGACACGTGGCTGTAGGGAACACACACTGCCCCTACACGAAGAACACAAGGAGTGCGGGTCAACTTCAGGCTTAGAGAGGAAAGCACCACACGATTAGCCGGCCATAGGACCAGGGCAATGACGGGGATGCTCCATAACGCACTAGTAAGACACCGCGAGACACAGGAACACAGAGGGAAAAGGATAAGGAAGAGCACAAAGGGACCACGTGGGGACCGCGTGAGTCACAAAGGGGTCGGGGACACAAAGGGTCGCACTGGGTTAAGAGAGAGCGTAAGGATGTTATCCGCGACACGACCAGAAACTTACTAGAGATCGAGACCTGAGCAAGCATGCTCTCTGACCCCGGGTCGTCTCTGGGCGCGTATCACTCCGCCAGAGGTTACCCCACATAGAAAACGGGAGTAGGGTAAATTACACAAAATTCTGGTCGGTTGGGAGGAGATCCCAGATACTCCTAAGAAAGTAGTTCGAGGTATGTACTCCGTGTTGGAACAAATACAAATTACCTACGAATTTGTCATTTGTTCCGTAACTGAAATACAAACCACGCTATTTAGTATGGGTGACTCACCCCTTAGGAAGGGTGGTAAGTCCCAGCCAGTACTGGCTTTTGGCTTTGCCCGGGGACTCAGTATCTGAGTGTGTCAGCACTCAACAATAAGGAGTCCCTGCACCTCACTAGAACCTTGCTGCGCAAGGGCTCTGCCTACGTAAGCTGTGTGTGTGAAGGTCTGAAGTGTGACGTCCTAGGAAGTTGACCTGTAGTCCTTTAGAAGGAAACTTTAGGCTAGGACTCTCCCAATACCACCTCGTCAGGGTATGGGGACGTGACAGTATTAGCTTAATACTAGGAACACAAGGAAACATGGTTTACCTGCAGTGGTTCGAGGTCAGCTGTGCAGAGAACCCAGGATGCTGCTTTCCCCAAGAGAGGGGAGGATGAAGAAAAGAATAAGGGCTTTTCATTCATGCAGACTAAGACCGGGAACAATGCCCTCAACCTTCTACTACTTTTCCATTAAGGAGCCTGAGGTTTAAACCAGCTGTTGTGCAGCCACCACAGGGCCGATAGAGAATGTATCGAGCCTCCTGTGGTTCACGTCTTGCAGGTAGTGCGCTGTGAAGGTCGTCTGACGCTTCCACACCCCGGCTTGTAGAACCTGCGTCACTGAAAAGTTCTTCTCTAAGGCCAGGGACGTAGCTACGCCCCTGACATCATGTGCTCTAGGGCGACGTGACGGAGGAGGGTCAGGATTCAGGGACAGATGGATTACCCTACGAATCCATGCTGAGATAGTATTCTTGGCAACCCTCCTCTCTGTTCTCCCAGTGCTCACAAACAATGCCTGCACTTGGGGACGAACTGCAGCCGTTCTTTTGAGATATAGCCTCAGACTCCTTACTGGGCACAGTAGGAGATGGTCTGGGTCATCTGTTACAGAACGAAGACTCGAAATCTGGAAAGAGTCGAACCGAGGGTCCGGCACTCCCGGATTCTGAGTCTTAGCAACAAACTCAGGGACGAATCTGAACGTTACCTCCCCCCATCCCCTTGAATGGGCGATGTCATACGAGAGACCATGAAGTTCACTGACTCGCTTGGCCGAGACCAAAGCTAGTAGGAAAACCGTCTTCCAAGTTAGGTGGCGATCTGAAGCCTGGCGTAATGGATCGTAGGGAGGCCTCCTAAGAGACCTGAGAACTCGAACCACGTTCCATGGAGGAGGTCTCACTTCTGACTGAGGGCAGGTAAGTTCATAACTTCGTATGAGTAGGGAAAGTTCCAGCGAAGAAAAAATGTCCACTCCTTTGAGCTTGAAGGCTAGACTTGAGGCTGAGCGATAGCCTTTCACTGCCGAGACTGAAAGACGCATTTCTTCTCGCAAATACATGAAGAACTCCGCTATTGCTGGAATAGTGGCATCGAGTGGAGAGATACCCCTTCCACGACACCAACCACAGAAAATTCGCCACTTTGACTGGTAGACCACTGCGGATGACCTTCACAGGTGTCCAGACATCCTGTTCGCAACCTGTTGCGACAATCCTCTCTCCACGAGGAGATGCTGGATAGTCTCCAGGCGTGAAGTCGAAGCGAAGCTACGGCTTTGTGAAATATGTTGGCGTGAGGTTGTTTGAGTAGCTCGTGTCATGGAGGGAGTTCTCTTGGAAACTCCGTTAGGAGTTGCAGAAGGTCAGGAAACCATTCCACGTGATGCCATAGCGGAGCTATAAGGGTCATCGAGAGATTGACCGATATTTTGGTCTTGTTGAGCCCCGTCCTCATCAGACAGAACGGGGGAAAGGCGTACACGTCAGTATTGTCCCACCGTTGTTGGAAGGCATCTTGCCAGAGTGCCTTGGGATCCGGGACTGGGGAGCGGTACATCGGGGGCTTGAAGTTCAGCGCTGTAGCGAACAGACCCACAGTCGGGGAACCCCACAAAGTCAGGATTTTGTTGGCTACTAGATGATCCAAAGACCACTCGGTACTCACTATCTGAGAAGCTCTGCTCAGACTGTCGGCGAGCACAATCCTCTTGCCTGGAATGAAGCGAGCCGATAGAGGAATCGAGTGGACTTCGGTCCATCTCAGTATCTCTACTACTACTTGCTTGATGATGTAAGCCACTACGGTGGTGTTGTCGCTCATCACCACCACAGAGTGACCCGCCAGGTATTGTCGGAACTGTTGAAGGGCCAGGAATACGGCCTTCATTTATAGCAGATTTATATGGAGGCACTTTTCTGATTTTGACCATAGGCCTGAGGTCCTGTGGTACAGAACGTGGAACCCCCCCCCCTTTCTTTGAGGCTTCCGAAAACAGCATTAAATCCGAGGAAAGTACGAGAAGATCCACTCCTCTTCGTAGGTTCTCGTCTGTCACCCACCATTGGCGGACCGCCTGTTCCGCAGGACCCATAGGGATCCTGACGTCCCGGGAAATCGCAGCCTTGATTCCCCCGGGACCCGTGCTGCCACTGGAGATTTCTTCCTGAGGCGACCATTGGGAACTAGACGAGCCAAGGATGAAAGGTGACAGAGGAGACGTAAACAGGATTGGGTTGGAAGCTCTTCTCGTCTGAGGAAAGGGCTTGCGACCCCTCTTAGCCTTGCTATCCTGTCGTCTGATGGGAAGGTTTAGTGGAGAATGGTGTCTATAATCATGCCTTGGTGAACCAGTCTTTGAGTGGGAAGCAGAGAGGACTTCTCGAGATTTACCATGATACCCAGATCCTGGCAAAGTCCCAGAAGTTTGTTTCGGTGTCGAAGAAGGGATGACTCCGAGTCTGCTAGGATCAGCCAGTCATTTAATTAACGGAGGAGACGGATACCGATCCTGTGTGCCCACGATGATATTAGGGTGAACACTTCTCGTGAAACCCTATGGTGCTGTGGAGAGACCGAAACACAGCACCTTGAACTGGTACCCCTTTTGGTTTAGGCTGAATACTAAGTACTTCCTTGAAGACGGACGGACTGGGATCTGGAAGTACCTGTCCTTCAGATCCAGTATACACCTGAAGTCATGTGGCTTCACTGCAAGACTGACCGTGTTTGCGGTCTCCATGCTGAACAGAGTTTGCTTTAATCTAGACCTCTGCCCTAAAGGCCCGCCCCCTTGCTGATCCCATGGCAAGGGAGCTAAATGACACCGGATTCGTCCTCAGGGGAGGTAGAGATGTTACGAACGGGACGCGATATCCCTGAATGATTACGGAAATCGCCCAGGAATCGGCCCCGAGTTGCTGCCACCTGTCTGCGCAACCTTGTAGGCATCCCCCCACTGGCGGACATGCAGGGGGACTGCCTATCCTAGTGTTTGCGGCCTCGGCTGCTCCCTCTAGGATTCTTCCCTCCCCTGGAGGACTTCTTGCCTTACTTATCCTTGACCAGAAAGGGCTTAGACCCCACTGTCTTCGCTACAGTTGTCTTGGTGGGACATAGCTGCTGGGGTGCTGGAGGTTTATAGGGCTTAAATGTCAAAGCCCTATGTAGGAGGGAGTCTTGGTGACTTCCTCCACCTCTCAGCAGCCTGCTTCACGTCCTTAGGCTCAAACAAGTTCGTTCCCATAACGGAAGAATGTCTGAGCCTGTAGATTTCGGTGCTAGGGACCTCCCGGTATTGTCTTGGAGTCCTTTGACTCCCTCCTGGGAGGGATGCAGGACTCCAACAATGACGAAGGCAGGCTCTTCTCCACCCTTATTCGAGAAGACTTTACTGCGCGAGGTGGGCTTTCCCTCAATGGTGTGATGGGGGAACGTTTCACCTCACGTGACTCTCCTGAGGACGGGAAATCTTTGTCCGAAGGGGAGGGAGAAAAGTCTGAGGGGGGAGGGTGCCTGCCTCGAAGACTTACGAGGAAACAGCTTCTTCCTCGGAGAAGTTACCGCGTCCGAAACTCCTCTTTTCCTCTTCAGGGGAGTGGATGCAGCCAAGGATTTGTGGCCCAACTCAGAGAGAACAGGCTTGAAAGCCTGTGCTACCACTCTGATCAGAGCCCCAAACCAGGGCTGTCGGCTGACGGCTGCGCTGTCAGACACTCCCTCTGGAGGGGAAGCAACCTGTAAGAAGTAAGAAGATAAGGAAGAAATGTCCCTGGACCTTTCTGGAACCCTCCCCCCACCAGCAAGCATTCTGTTCTGTGCTTGTGGGGGGGGGAATGCGGTGATGGCGCCCTTAACGTGCGTTGCCCGGCAGCCTCGCGCGTGGGAGGGTATTGGTGATTGCGTTGGGGAGCGCGCCGGCGCTCGCGCGATGGGGAATACCCTGGGCTCGCGCGCGGGAGACTGTTGAAACGCTCGCATGTGCGCCCGCACCCTGGGCTCGCGCACGGGCGAGACTTCATGGAGTGCGCAGGAAACAGATTGACGTGCAGGATCAGAATGAAGAGCCCGTGCGGGCCAGAATGTTGGCACGCGCGCGGAAGACCATCGGCGCGCACGCAAGACTATTGGCGCACTCGCGGGAGACCATCGGTACCCGAGAGCAGAAAAGATCGTCGGCGCTTGCGCGCGTTATAAGATCAGCGCGTGCGCGCGCAAAGGTAGCGGTGCGCGCGCAAAGGTAGCGGTGCGCGCGTGGGTTGTGTGGATCGTCGGCGCTTGCACGCGTAAGAAGATCGTCGGCGCTTGCGCGCGTAAGAAGATCGTTGGCGCTTGCGCGCGTAAGAAGATTGTCGGCGAGCGCGCGCGCTTCCCATGCTAGGTTGAAGGGTCAGCTGGCAGGACGATCAGGAACTGGGATGTGTCCTTAAAAAAAGGGCGGGCATCCCCCGATGAGGACTGTAAGCAGGTCTGCTTTAGAGTCCAGGACCGAAGTCCTTCGTTGCAGCGCAAAGTTGAGCTGGTATTTTGTTTTAATCAATTTATTGCGCCCATTGGCGTCAGACATTTGAGTACATGGTAATACAGTAATATTGTTTACATCTACATTGTAATTCAGTTATACCTAAAGAATAAAAAAAAATTATATACAGACATTTAAGTACATATTTAAACAGTATTGTTTATATCTATAGCATATACTGAAGGCTATACAAAGGAATACAAAATAAAGTATAGACAGATATTTAGTACATATCAAAAATAATATTGCTCATTTCTATATATTTATGGTTATGCAAATGAATTTATATGGAATACAAATTAAATTTAGTTTGATTTCTTAGGTAGGTTGTACCTATCTTTAATTAACATAATAAAACAGCTGATTATTCAATATCCACCAAAGTGAGGATGGCGCATGAGGATCTCATCGAGCAAATCATTATCTGTCAATAACTTTTTACATGTATCAACTACTGTGAGTCTTTGGGGTAATATGTCACTAACAAGAGGACATTCCAGGCAATAGTGTTCCAGGGTGTTGGCGTTGGGTGCGTCACATAACCTACAGGAGGAGAAGTGAGGAACTCCATCTTGCTCAGCCACCTGCCAAACTGGTCGCCAACCCAGCCGAAGACGCGCACAAATCACGTTATTTTGACGAACCATGAGTCCACTGCGGCGATATTTATGTTGGTGAGGAAAGAAGTGATCATAATGCTGTATTGATATACTGGTGGCTCTCTCGGCATTACTACGATGATGGGTAGGTGAGCGAGCAGCTTGGCGCACCATTTTTCTGCAGCACAGGAGAGATGGACTGGGAGCATCAACATCTGGAGGATCCAATTGACAGGCAGCCTTTGCGAGATGGTCAACGGTGTTGTTAGCCAGAAGACCCACGTGAGAGGGAATCCATAGGAAGTGCACTACCAGTGAGCTCATGTTGGCCATGTCTAGTTGCCTATGTATTTGTGTAACCAGGGGCTGGTATGCTGGCTTATGCGAAGAAAGGGCTTGGAGTGCTGGTTGCGAGTCGCAGATGATCAAGCCGTTATTTCTGGTCCGTGTGATTAAAATAACTGCATCTAGAAGTCCATGTAGTTCACAATACGTGGAGCTTGATGACTTTGGGAGGCGACGGCCTGTCCAGCCCTCTGGCGGGGGTTCCAAAGTGGGGGAGAAAACAGCACATCCAGCACTGCCATCCTGCTGTAGGGAGCCGTCTGTGTAGAGGTGATGGGCTACACTGAGGGACGAGGATAGTCTGTCGATGGTCTCCAATGCGCGTTGTTGTTGAAGTTGAGGCAAGTCAGTCTTAGAGACTGGAGTGTAAGAGATTTCTGGCACAGGAGTCTGCCAGGGTGCAAGGCCATGATCCACATTCTCTGCCACGATGTTGATGTCAAGCCCCCGAATGCTTGAACAGACAGTACTAACTAGTGTACGTCCCCCCTGGCGTAGTTGTGGACGAGGTGCATCTAGATCGAGAGAAGTTCTGATGATGTTTGAATAGTGAGGAGACAGGTGAGGGTTATACAGGCATTTGATACTGAAGTAGGTGACATTGGAGTATATTCTCTCAACGAGTGGAGGGAGACGGAGTTCGTGTTGCATGTTTACAATTCTAGTGGATGCTGGACAACCTAGAATGAGTCTCATTGCTTGGTTCTGGAATTTTTCAAGCGGCTGTAGAGTTGATCTAGAGAGTTGACATAGTGCAGGGGAAAGATAATCTATCACTGAGCGTAAGAAAGCAATATATATGGTTCTGGCAACTGGGATAGATACTCCTGCAGAATAATTAGTAAGCCACTTGAGAGGAGTCAGGCGTCGCTGTAACCGGGCCAGCAGATCTTGAACAATGGGATGTACTCTCTGTCTCGCTGGAATGGATGGTGTAATTCGCACTGGCGCTCCCAAGTAAATATATTGTGTGCATAAAGGTACAACATTGTTCCCCACAGTAAATTCTGGTAGATTCCTTGCTGGCCTTGGGGAGAAGATTCTACTTTTTCCTGGGGAGATGATAAGACCACAGGAGGATGCTGATTCGTAGAAGGAAGAAAGGAAGCGTTGCAAGTGATCCGGAGAGGTTGAATGAATGCAAATATCGTCTGCGTAGCAAGTGATGGTTGCGTTATCAGTATCAGGAAGTAAGGAAAGAAGGCGATGTAGGAGGATATTAAATAAAAATGGACTAAGTACTCCCCCTTGTGGAGTACCAAGTTCAAGTTCCTTTGCAGTGCTCAATGCTCCCTTAAACAGCACACGAGAGACTCTATTTTGAAGATATCCACGTATCCACCTCAAAAGGTTTCCCTTGATTCCAAAATCAATAAGCTGGTCTAAAATAATGTCTCTATTTGCGACGTCAAATGCACTTTTCAAATCAATGAAGGCTACAACACTGGTTGGGGAGAGACGAGTGTAGAGCTCCATGAGACAATGATGTGTTCCTCGTTGGGGTAGGAAGCCGTATATTCTAGACGAAAGCTTATCTTGCAGCCGGAACATAAGGCGTGAGAGGAGAATACGTTCAAATACTTTGCAGAAACAGGAGGTGAGGGAGATAGGACGAAATTTGTCAGTGCTAGGCTTGGGAACGGGTACAATTGTACTATGAGTCCATGCTAGGGGCACATATCCCAAGCAGAGGCAGAGGTTGTAGAGCCGGAGGAGAGGGTTGCCAGGTATTTTTATGAGTGTGCAAAGGACTGCATAGGTGATGCCATCATCACCAGGAGCTGACTTCTTAGTCCTTGCTAAGGCACGTCGTAGCTCTTCCTTAGTTATGGGTACATCATCCTCTTCATCACTGCTTAGTAAGGCGGAACTGAGACGTAAGGCACGATGGTTTTTTTGTGAAGAGAGAGAGTCTTGTATATGAGCTGGAAGGTTGATGGTTCGTGACTGTGCTGACCACTCATCAATAAGGTCCTGTGCATACTGAGCAGGGCTGTGGTGGAGGACAGTTGGGGGTTTCTTCTTCACAATCCTGTTGATGAGGTGCCACATGGAACCAATGCTTGTTTGATGGTTGATGCTGTCTGTTAATTTGTGCCAGGAATCTGTTTGTACACATTGCTGTAGAGCAACTAGATCATCTCTCGATAGTTGATACTGGTGCAGAGTCTCAGGATTTGGTTGTCTCATAAAGGCAAGGCCATCATCCATCGCCTTCTTTTCTGCCTGAGAAATTCGATTATCCAGTGTCATAGCACTAACACGATGCCTGATATGAGGCTTTCTGATATATTGTGTGTGGAAAGCATGTGTGGTACTAACAAGTAAGGAGTAAAGTTTCTCCGGATAGTGGAGGTCAAATGTAGGTCGAAGGTTAGTCATATATGAAATGTACGTAGGCTGGTACTTAGGCGGAATTGTGATGCAAGTGCGATTGTGTATTGGAGTAGGTGTAGAGGGAAGGGAATATTGGATGCTAAGACCAATGTGATCAGAGAAGAGCGTAGGAACCGTTACACAATTGACTCGGGAAGGTACGAGTCCACAGGTCAAGATGTGATCCAAAGTACCACCTCGTGCATGCGTAGAACCACCAGTGTCCCAACGGGTCAGTTGATTTCGACGAATATATCCTAGAAGTAGGTTCCCGTTGCGGTTCACAGTGCCAGCAAGATCTCCCAAGTCTGGATGACGAGCATTAAAATCTCCCATGTAAACCATACCACGAAGGGTTGGGGCTGGAAGCTTGGCTGTATTTATCCTACCTGGTGCTGCATATACATTGCACAGTCGTATGGTGCCTCCGCCAACAGTAATCTCAAATAATTGGAATGTTGTATCTTCATCCTCAGAGTTTGGGAGAAGTCTATGCTGAATTGAAGTGCGTATATAGGTAATGAGACCATGTCTTACTAAATGGACGTAGGACACATAGCCAGTGAGCGAGGGAGCTTTTTCCCTTGGCTGAGCATTACCAACAAAAGCTTCCTGAATTAGAATAACATCTGGGTGGTGACTATGTACAATTCCCTTAAGTGCAGAAAGTTTTGCCCAGTTTGTAATACCACAGGCATTCCACGAGATGATATTAAGCTTCACTTGGTTATCGAACATGTCCCTTGGAAGAACGGCGACTAGATGAAGAGGCAGTGGTGACACGGGTATGCATTGGTGGTGTATCCCGTGGCAAAGGTCCTGTATGGGGATTAGTAACACTCTCAAGATGTGTAGCAAGTGAGTCAAGTTTCTCAGTTAGTGTAGTAACTGATGTGATAACAACCTGCTGAGCTTCAACAAGAGATTGTAGTGTGTTATCATTAGTAGCAAATTTAGAAGTTAGATTGTCAAAGGAGGTTACGAGACTGTCAATGCGAGTATCCATGCTCTCTAAACGAGATTCAATGGCTTCAAAACGTGATGTAAGGGAGTCACATCGAGACTTGAGGACATCTACAGCATTACGAAGTGTAGTCACTTGTGAGGAGGCAGTAACAGTGGGTTTGATTGATGGCACTGGAAGCTGTTGTGCAATAAGCTGGTTCGATGCAGAGCCTGAACGCCTGGTACAGCCATGCCACACATTGACTCCAGGCTCATTACATCTCGGGCATTTCCAATGCGAGGAGTCCGGTGTAGGTAGAAGTAATGGGGTTGATGTTGATGCTGAAGAACTGTCAACCACTGTGGGTGGTACAGGGGGCCGATGAGGGCAGGTCCGACTGTCATGCTCAGCAGCACAAAATGCACACTTTTCAGGGGCAGCACAGTATCGTGAGATGTGACCGATACCCCAGCATTTGAAACACCATGGCTTTTCGTCTGGCATTCTGCGTAATTCACATGATGGTAGACAAGGGAGGAAGGAGAAGTTAACAAAAGGCGGGGGTGGATCTGGGTGGCTCCAAGTAATGACAATACGATTGATGGACTTCCCATCCTGTAGGAAACGACGTACAGTGTGCACCCCTGTCAGTTCCTTAGCTAATGAAGGGTCTACATCCACAGGATATCGAGTGATGAGATATGTAGGGAACTTACGGGGTCTGTCTACAGCATCCTGAACATCTAACACAAGTGACAGAACCTCACCACCCTTGACCCTATTTATAATATCCAGGCGATGCCTCGAAATGTATACAAATCGAGAAGTGACCGCAGACATTTTAACTTCAGCCAATTCCCGATCGAGGCTGAACATCTTGGTAACCTCTGATAGCCAGCGAAGCTTCACATTAACCCCCGGATTTTCTCTGAATAGGAGCTTTATGTATTCAGAACGTGGAGCAAAGGCAGGGAGAACAGTTTTTGTAGCCATGGTAGGTATAATCTGAATAGTAGGTCTAGGCAGGGAACTATTTAGAACTTTATTTTGAGAGGAAGAAGCATCACACTTTGTAGTTTTAGCAGCAGGGGATAATGGCTCATTACTGCTATCTGAATCATGCTCCATACATCGTTTGTTAGAGGTAGTGGTATGGTCCATGAGACTAGGAGCTGCACCAGCAGGGATCAACTTATGAGATTTAGTAGAGACAAGTCGTGGCCAATGTTCCTGGGTAAGCAGATGCTCTTCAACATTATCATCACTTAGAGCAAGGTCCTCCTCAACATCAGCGAGAGTACCAGGTCCCGAGAATTCCATAGTCATTATCTACTGGTTTTTAACAACCCCAGTATCTGATTTCGTTCGTCTGGCACAGTAACGTTGCCATGACGGGGCTAACCACGTCACACACACTGCACTGCGCATGCGCGGATTAGGAAAAACTTGAACGTAGTGGTGTGGCCAAGTGAACGAGATTTTTAATCCTAAATAAAGTCTAAGTTCAAAAACTCGTAAACACACTAATGTCACAGCACTGATCACTAAGCACTACCACAGCTTTCAGTCAATTCTAGGTGATGTAGATCTCCGTATCTCCTAAATAATCGAGAAAGTTTTCAGAGCACAAAAATGCGCTTGTTGACAGACAAAGTCCAAGATGGCGCTCCGTTGAGCTGGTAGATCGGTAGGTCAGCTGGCAGGACGATCATCACTGGAAGTTCTGCTTAATCCTTCGAGGTGGGGTCTCTATGAGAGACCTCTCCCGCGAACGAGAGAGGTGCCCTTCGTAGAAGAGACTTGGAGACACTCGTGGTGACGCCCTATAGGGCCGTTCGATCAGCAAGCTTACCTTATGAGGAACGATCCTCCGAAGAGGAATCTCTATGAGTGGCCTCTCTCGCGAACAAGAGAGGTGACACTTCGTAAAAGAGACCTGCGACATCCCTTAGGGCCGTTGGATCAGCAAGCTGACCTTATCAGGAACGATCCTCCGAAGAGGAGTCTCTATGAGTGGCGCCTCTCGCGAACGAGAGAGGTGAAGACTTCGTAGAAGAGACCTGTGACGCCCCTTACCCGTTGGATCAGCAAGCTGACCTTATCAGGAACGATCCTCCGAAGAGGAGTCTCTATGAGTGGCCTCTCTCGCGAACGAGAGAGGTGAACACTTTGTGGAAGAGACTTGCCAAGACTGTGCTCCACCCCTGAAGGAAGAGAAACTCAGCAAGGGGGGAGAAAAGTCTGGCCGATGGGCAGCAACCGTAGTTGAAGACGATGAAATTATTAAGGTATGGGAAGTTCTCTCTCTGAAGGGAGAAAACATCATACCTGGGGAGGAAACCTCCCTCGGAAGGGAAGTTGTCCAACCCCTGGAGGCGAACCTCCTTTAGCATTCTAAGATGATCTGAAGTGCTGGCACGTTGTCACGGGAGTACTTCTAAGAGAAGGGATAACGCCCATGATGACGTCCTCTAGGGGACGGCAGCGACAGCAGATTCCCCAGTCAAGAACAGGACAGCTCGGCAGCGACAGCAGACTCAGTCATGAACAGGACAGCTCTGCTTCGTTGGCACAATTTAGTCGAACGAAGAAGAACTGCATAGTTAACTGGGAAAATAAAATTAAATAATTATTTTAACAGAAATCGCTCAGGGAAGAACTCCGAAGAGGAACCCCGAGGGAATAACATAAAATAAGAATTAAGTATGCGCCCTCCTTGCCCAGATGGCATCCACGGGAGAAGGGGGGCGGAGTAACTGTAATAAAAACAGAATTATAACAGAATTATAATTATCTAAATCATCTAAGAATATACACTAATAGTGAGAACCACTGACCCCCGAAGGGAAGTGTTCCCCACGGAGAAGCTGAAAACTTAAAATACAATTAGATTTCACTAAAAATAATTGAGACAAACAACGAAAAAGCAACCTAACCCGCAACGGGAAAGGAGCTATCGTAATACAGTGTAGTATGTAGTTGTAGTATAGGTGAACGACCTCGAGTAGAGAGACCGTAGTCAATCTAAAAAAAGGCCACCTTCCCTTCGCTGCGAATCCAAGTTTCCCGTAGGAAAAGAGGCAAAGCGAAGATAATAGATGAATGAAGAGAGTCCAGGCGATAACGATTCCCCTGCGGCAGGCGAGTTAACGGATATACTGTAAGCCGACAGGAAGCCCGATGGACCAGAGAGGGAGAGGTCGTTCCCCACGAAGTGGAACTGTGGTGGCCTTGCACAAGCAAGTGTCGTTGTCGTACATCACACACACAGCACAAACACTGAAAAGAAAACTTACATTTCTATACACAAATATATACATAAACATTAAGAATGTTTATATCTATATTATAAGTATAAGAAAAAGTAAGTAAAAAGACAAAAAGCATTAATGGCTGTCAAAGAGGCGAGGGTGATAGCGGACACGTCCGACTACCATCCGAGCCGAGAGCAAAGTGAGCTAAATCACAGATGTGAGTGAGGGGGGGGGGTAGCAAGCTACCCTCCCTAACCCCCCTAACTAGCGGTGGGGTAGTAAACCCTCGTTAAAATTCTAATGGCTCGTCATTTCAGCTACGCCGAAAGTAATTACCCATATTAAATACTGTAGCGTGGTTTGTATTTCAGTTACGGAACAAATCCTGTTTGGACTTCTTCCGTCGTCGCGAAAACCTCTCCCAGTGGGAGGCAGACCACTCCCTACACTCACTACACTTGTTAACACTATCACACCGTTGGCCCCTACAAGAAGGACACAGGGCGTGAGGATCAGTCTCAACCGTCGACATGAACGTTCCGCAGGGGCGGTCAGGAAAACCAGGGCAGGTGCGCATGGTCGCAGAGGCCAACTTCACATACACAGTAACTAGAAAAAGAGAGAAAAAAGCGTTAATGGCTGCCAATATGACGGCGAGGATGAGAGCGGACACGTCCGACGACCATCCGAGCTGAGAGCAAAGTGAGCTCAAGCACAGGTGTGCGAGAGAGGGGGTGGATAGCAAGCTACCCTCCCCTACCCCCGCTAACTAGCGGTGTGGGTAGTAAACCCTCGTTAAAAATTAATGGCTCGTCATTTTAGCTACGCCGAAAGTAATACCCCTATTAAATAGCATGGTTTGTATTCCAGTTACGGAACAAAAAACTATTCAAATTAGCATGCTACTTGGAAAATGATAGTTGTTCCAAATCTGAAATACAGTACAAACAAACGCTATTTATTAGGGGTATTACTTTCGGCGAAGCTGAAAGGACGAGCCATTGAAATTTAGCAAGGGTTAACTACCCATCCCGCTAGTTAGCGAGGGGTAGGGGGGGGGGTAGCTAGCATTCACACACCTGTCACTGAGATCACTTTGTTTTGGCTCGGATGGAGAACGATAGTTGCCGGTTTTCCTCCTCGCATTTATTGGACTGCCATTCAATTCTCTTTATGCTTTTTCGAGATGAAGCTCTGGATAAACCGCCTCAATTGGAGATGGGTGAAACCTCGGTACGAGAGAAATCTCCAGCAGAGATCACAAGCCCATTCTTGTAACAGCCGTGGAGAATATCACCCGTTGAAGTCGATTTCTTCAGTCTCCTCTTCTTAGTAGTAAGGACCGGAGTCACTTGAAGCTGTGAGAAGTCCTCCTGGATGTGAGCAGCAATTCCTGCAGTTCCACACACCCTACTGATTATTATCATTATTATTATTACTTGCTTAGCTACAACCCTGTTAGAAAAGCAGGATGCTATAAGCCCAGAGGCTCCAACGGGGAAAATAGCCCAGTAAGAAAAGGAAACAAGGAAAAATAAAATATTTTAAGAACAGTAACATTTAGATAAATATTTCTTAAATAAACCATAAAAACTTTAACAAAACAAGAGGAAGAGAAATAAGATAGAATAGTGGGCCCGAGTGTACCCTCAAGCAAGAGAACTCTAACCCAAGACAGTGGAAGACCATGGTACAGAGGCTATGACACTACCCAAGACTAGAGAACAATGGTTTGATTTTGGAGTGTCCTTCTCCTAGAAGAGCTGCTTCCCATAGCTAAAGTCTCTTCTACCCTTACCAAAAAGGAGAGTAGCCACTGAACAATTACAGTGCAGTAGTTCACCCCTTAAGAGAAGAATTGTTTGGTAATCTCAGTGTTGTTAGGTGTATGAGGACAGAGGAGAATATGTAAATAATAGGACTATTCGGTGTATGTGTAGGCAAAGGAAAAGTGAACCATAACCAGAGAGAAGGATCCAATGTAATACTGCCTGGCGAGTTAAAGGACCACACAACTCTCTAGTGGTAGTAGCTCAACAGGTGGCTGGTGCCCTGGCCAACCTACTATGTCTGAGGGTTCGCAGCCTGGGAAGAGGCAGGCCTTGAGCTGGGGTCTGAAGGGAGAGAGGAAAAGGAGGAGGAGACCGACTTCTCAAATGGGATCCTTGGAGTAGATGCTATTGCCACCTGCTTCGATGGAGCAGCTGTCCCTGCGACAGCCTGCTTCACTGCCTTCACCAAGGTGTCGATCCATGATGGAGGTTTTCCCACCACAGAAAGGTCCAGGGTGTCCTTGGGGAGGATAATAGATAAGGATCGCCACCGAGGGGATCGTAGTCTAGGTACCTGAAAGCGGGGAGAAGCAGGTCTCTTATTCTGGTGAATAGGCAAAGGTATGTCCTCTATTCAACCTGAATAATCAGTGGCAGCAAACCTCTTTCCTCCAATGGAGCACTAGCAATATCTAAAGAATGCCAACTTTGTTGAGGTCACGTCGTCATCATCATAAGGCCTAACTACTGAGGGAATGAACAGTAATACAAGCTGCCCAGGAGGAACAAGTATGTTGCATCTTATGCCAGGTTTGCACAGAAAACTGTCAACATCTACAGTTTTTCAGAACAAGAACTGCATATCCTTATTCTCTTCCTTTAATATTCCTCAAACATGATGATATGCCAGAAGCAAAAAATTAAAACAGACAGATTATCAGGCTACAAGGATGTGCATTTGCATTGCATTGCAGTCAAAATCAAAATGAAGGTTGTGCTTATTGCCAGGTACTAAAACTACATCTTTAAAAGTTTAAACAGCTGTTTCCAGCTTTGCCAAAATCATACCCTTATTAAAGGACAATGGTTTGCATTCATCCAGGAATATATCGTCAAAGCTGATGATGATACTGATCTCATTTTTGACTCAAGTTCAAATCCTGTGTAAAGCTATAAACTTTCTTAATTATAATCCAACTTACCCTAAGTGTTGGGACAGTTTTGACGCTGGTTACAGGTGCAGGTACACTAGACATTCTTTCTAGTTTCCTCTTTTCTCCAACAGGGGGCGCTGGTGGTGGCTGTTAATGTGTAATACAAAATAAAAATTAAATTAATCAATAAAACTCCATGATGTCTCATATAACTATAGCAAATTCAGAAAACTTTATTCTGTGTCCTGTACACTAACTCACTGTTTCTAAAAGTATTTGTCATGTTAAAGAGTACAAGAAAATAAAGAATGTTGAACTTACTTTCTACTAAGTTAAGATATGCTCAAAACTTACTGCTGGAGGAAAAGCTGGAGGGGGGCTGATGGGGAATGTTGTCTCATCACTTGCCGGATTAATGAAGAGTGATGACTCATCATCATTAGTATTTGTTGGAGAAAGCGTGAGAGTTTGCAACTCGCTATCTTCTATCTTTTTAGACATCCCTGCAGTGCTTCATTTACAACCTGAAAAAATCTTGAAGAATAATAATACGTACAACAGGATAACTACTGACCAAGTTTAAAGAGTTATTTATTGTTTTCATCACTATAAACCGTTTTAATATTATTATTATTATTATTATTATTATTATTATTATTATTATTATTATTATTATTATTATTATTATAACCAGCTAAGCTACAACCCTAGTTGGAAAATCAAGATGCTACAAACACAAGGGCTCCAACGGAAAAATAGCTCCCTGAGGAAAGGAAATAAGAAAATAAACTAAATCAGAAGTAGAGAACAATTAAAATGAACAGTAAGAACATTAAAACAAATCTTCCATATACTGTATAAACTATAAAAAGACTTATGCTAGATTGTTCAACATAAAAACATTTGCAGCAAGTTTAAACTTTTGAAGTTCTACCGATCCTACTACCCGATTAGGAAGATCATTCTACAACTTGGTCACAGCTAGAGTAGTATTGAGCCTCATGATGGAGAAGGCTGATTATTAGAATTAACTGCATACCTAGTATTACGAAAATGATGGTACTGTCTGAGAAGATCTGAATATAAAAAAAATGGTCAGAATTATGAAAAATCTTATGCAACATGCATAAAGAAATAATTGAACGACTGTGCCAGAGATTAATATCAAAATCAGGAAGAAGAAATTTAATAGATCGTAAGTTCCTGTCCAACAAATTAAGATGAGAATCGGCTGTTAAACACCAGACAGGAAAAAAGGTACAAGATTTATAATGACATAAAATAGCATTAATTTTAAAATCATTTGTATTTTTCCTAACTATACAAAGATGACAAATTTGTATTTTTACTAATGATACAAACCTGTAGCTATTCATAAGGGTATTACTTTTGGCGAGGCTGAAAGGACGAGCCATTAGATTCTAGCGAGGGTTAATTGGCTATCCCGCTAGTTAGCGCGGTGGGGTGGGGGGGTAGTTAACTACCCCTCTCACTCACACACCTGTGACTGTGCTTCACTTTGCTTGGAGGTAGGACTTCAAGGGGACTAGGTTGGCAGGAAAATCTTTATAAATAGCTACAGGTTTGTATTGTTAGAAAAAATAAAAATTACTTCCAAATTTGTCATTTGTTTTGTGATTGGAATACAAACCTATGCTATTTATAGGGGTTGACTCACCCCTTAGGAGGGTGGAGGTCCCTGCCAATCTGGCTTTTTGGCTTTGTCTGGGGAGTCCTCATGTGTAGCTTAGTACACAAATAAGGAAGCCCTAACACCTCACAAAACCTTGTTGTGCATGGTCTGCAGCCTACACAAGCTATGTGTTGCGATACTAGCAATGTGACTGTTGAGGTAAAAGGTATTCCATGTCCATAGGAATTAACAGAGTTCACCGAGACATTCCTAATACCACCTTGCCAGGGTATGGGGATGTAACAGTATTGACACAATACTAGCTTACACAAGGGAGCAATGGTTTACCTGTAGTGATTAAGGTCAGCTGTGCAGGGAACCCAGGATGCTGACTTCCCCAAGAGAGGGGAGGATGAAGAAAAGAAAAGAGCCAGTCATTCCTTTTCATTCACGCAGACTAAAACCGAGTAACTAGGGCCCTCAACCTTTTGGTACTTGTCCATCAAAGAGTTTGAGGTAATGTACTAAACCAAATGATGTGCAGCCACCACAGGACTGACAGAAACCGTATCAAGTCTCCTGTGGGTCACGTCTTGCAGGTAATGGACGGTGGGGGTCGTTTGACATTTCCACGCCAGCTTGCAGGACCTGCACCCCCGGGGTAGTACCGTTTGAAGGCCAAGGATGTAGCTATGCCCCTGACATCGTGTACTCTTGGTCTACATGTTAGAGGAGGAGCTGGATTTAGTGCATGGTCAATGACCCTACAAATCCAAGCAGAAATGTTGTTCTTAGTGATCCTCCTCTTAATTCTCCCAAAGCTGATGAAAAGACAAACTGCTGCTAATCTTTTGAGGTAGAGCCTCAAACTCCTTAATGGGCATAGTAACAGATGATCCGGATCAGCGGTTACAGAGTGAACACTCATTATCTGGAAGGATTGAATTTAGGATCCGGTACCCCCAGATTTTGAGTCTTGGCAACAAACTCAAGGACGAAGCTGAAGCTTACCTCTCTCCATCCCCTTGAAAGGGCGATGTCATACGAAAGACCATGAAGTTCACCGACTCTTTTGGCTGAATACAAAGCAAGTGGGAACACCGTCTTCCATGTGAGGTGGCGATCTGTTGCCTGGCGTAATGGTTCGTAGGAAGGCCTCTTCAGAGACCAAAGAACCCGAACCACATTCCAAGGAGGAGGTCTCGTTAGTTCGTAATTTCATAAAAGGAGGGAAGTTCCAGCGAAGAAGAAACGTCCACTCTTTCAGTTTAAAAGGCAAGACTCAAGGCCTAGCGATGGCCTTTTACTGCTGAAACTGAAAGGGACATTTCCTCACGCAAATACACGAAGAACTCCACTATTGCTGGAATAGTGGCAGCGAGTGGAGAGACACCCCTTCCATGACATTAACCACAGAAGACGTTCCACTTCGCCTGGTAGACTGAGACTGACGATCTTTGCAGATGTCCAGACATCTCCGCAACTTGTTGCGAAAATCCCCTCTGAGTGAAGATATGCTGGACAGTCAGTCTCCAGGCATGAAGACGTAGCAAAGCTATAGCTTTGTGGTAGCTTCAGGTCCTACAAAAGTTGATTGTGTCGTGTAGGGGTTTCTTCTGGAAGCTTCGACAGGAGTTGCAAAAGGACTGGGAACCATCCTGCATGATGCCATAGCGGAGCTATGAGGGTCATTGAGATTGACCAATATTCTGGCCTAGTTGAGTACTCTTCTCATCACACAGAAGAGGAGAGAGGCGTAAACATCGATGCTGTCCCTCCGTTGTTGGAATGCATCTTGCCAGAGAGCCTTAGGGGTCTGAGACTGGGGAGCAGTAAAGCGGGAGCCTTAAGTTCAGGGACGTCGCAAACAGATCCACAGTACAAGAACCCCACAAAGTCGGGACTTTCTTGGCTACAACATGATCCAAAGACCACTCAGAACCCACTGAGTCGCTCTGCTCAGGTTGTCGACGAGCACATTCATTTTGCCAGGAATGAAGCGAGCTGATAGTGAGACCGAGTGGATTACTGCCCACTATTATTATTATTATTATTACTTGCTAAGCTACAACCCTAGTTGATAAAGCAGGATGCTATAAGCCCAGGGGCTCCCAACAGGGAAAATAGCCCAGTGAGGAAAGGAAAAAAGGAAAATGAAATATTTTACGAAGTGTAATAACAATAAAGATCTCCTATATAAACTATAAAAACTTTAACAAAACAATAGGAAGAGAATAAGATATGAGTGTGTGCTCGAGTGTACCCTCAAGCAAGAGATCTCTAACCCAAGACAGTGGAAGACCATGGTACAGAGGTTGTGGCACTACCCAAGAATAGAGAACAATGGTTTGATTGTGGAGTGTCCTTCTCCTAGAAGAGCTGCTTACCATAGCTAAAGAGTTTCTTCTGCCCTTACCAAGAGGAAAGTGGCTACTGAACAATTACAGTGCAGTAACCCCTTGAGTGAAGAAGAATTGTTTGGTAATCTGTGTTGACAGGTGTATGAGGACAGAGGAGAATATGTAAAGAATAGGCCAGATTATTCAGTGTGTGTGTGTAGGCAAAGGGAAAATGAACCGTAACAAGAGAGAAGGATCCAAAGAAGTACTGTCTGGCCAGTCAAAAGACCCCATAACTCTCTAGTGGTAGTATCTCAGTATCTCTACTGGCAAATGTGATAGGGGCTGCAAAAAAGTACTTACTTCCTTGTTGATTTAAGCCACTACTGTGGTGTTAATGCTCAGCACCACGATCGAGTGACCCGCCAGGAACTGATGGAACTTTTAAAGGGCCAGGTAGAGGGCCCCCATCTCTTAAGAGATTATGTGTAGGTACTTTTCAAACTCTGAACAAAGGCCTAAGGTCGTGTGCAGTATGTGAGGACCCCCCCCCCCATCTCCTTTGGATGCGTCGGAAAACAGCATCAAGTACGGGGGAAGGACGAGAAGATAGACACCCTTCAGCACATTCTCGTCTGCCACCCACCACTCGAGGTCCGTCCATTCTTCTGGTCCCATGGGGATCAGAATATCTGGGGAATCGAAAGCTTGATTCCAATTGGACTTTAGCTGCCATCAGAGAGAACATATTCAGAGGCAGCCATTGGGAACTAGACAGGCCAAGGATGATAGGTGTCCAAGGAGGCATAGCCACCTCTGGGCTAGGAGTTTTTCTTGTCTGAGAAAAGGTTTCGCGACCTTCCTCAGCCTCACTACCCTGTCGTCTGATGTGAAGGCTTTGTACAGGTTGGTGTTCTAATAATAAGTGGTTTGTGTGAAAAAAACCTTAATTTTTTTTTCATGTTAGGAAAAATAGGGATTACTTTCATATTTGTCATTACAATGTTGTATTCAATTAGCCTCAAGCCCCTAATGATGTTTTATTCTGATTTTGTTTCATTTAAGAGGTGCCTGGCAGTACACCCTACTCCCTGTAGGGCTCGGAGATGGTAGCGGGACTTACTGTCGTGCAGCTTAGCAGTTCCATTATTTAACCTTTGTACAGTTTGGTAGGACTACCCAATCATTCGGGAACTGCGTATTCTGGCCATTGTACTGCCTACTGTGAGCATCCCTCCTCGGGTGCTTGGTATGAGTGCAATGATTCAAGAGCGTCCAGTATTGCCATGGGGAGTGTGTGAAGTCCTGAAGTACATGTGCTTTGCTATGAAATGTCATCTGCATCTTCCAAATTATAATTCAGAGTGAAAGAATATTTTGTATTGTTCATACTGTGTAAATATGTTTGTAGAATTCAGGAAAGATGCAAGTTCTCTGCTCAAATGTAAGATTGAGAGGATGAAACTGAACATTCGTGTTACTACACCTCTCTTGTAAAGTGTTTATTGATACGTGCAGGTTAATTGACAGTAAGTGCGTGATGCAAATGACAATTTGCAAAGGTTATACTACCTCAGAAGAGGGAAACCAAAGTGCAAAATTTAGAGCGAGTTAGCTTCAGTACGTCTGCATTTTTTCACTATACTAAAAAGAATTTGAAGTTTAGAGCTGACGTTTATCATATTGTTGACGAAAATTGTGTTCTGCTTCGCTTTCACTGAAAATTCAAATGTGCACGTTGAGAGTTATTTAGGAATTTTTTTTTTTTTTCATTTTGACTGTACAGAGTGTAGGCCTAGACAGATCCTGAAAAAATTATCTAACACTCAACTTGTATTGTTTGCTAACCGTGGTTTTTGTCTGTACATACCTGTAAAATGATGTTTGTGAAGAATACTGTATGTTTATTCTTCAGTAAGTTTGTAAAAGGATGGACTGAATATTTATAAGGATTGATTCCTATGAGGTTCTGTACGGAGATATTTATGCCTCTCCTTCTGGTTTTGTATACTTGCACTTTCATATTGTACTATTTTCTTCAATTTTGTAATAAATGTATGTTGTTGTTAATCCTCTTTCAATATCCTCCTCACGTGAGAGGTCCCCTATTCCAGCCTGAAGTTTTTTTATCTCCCCTTGTAATATTTTAGTTCATATCCTCTCCTAATGTTTGTGGTGTTCAAATAACTTGAAATATGGCTGCTACTATTTATATTGGACTCCATGCATGCCAGTAATAAGTAAGATGGCTTACCTCTAGAATATTATTAACCAACTACAGTTCTAGCTGGGTACCCCTTACCCAGTATAAAATCAAGGGGTGGTGTCCAGTGCCCAGTTCTCTCGACTATTTACCTGATGCACCAGATTTTTTTGGTATTCCACTGTTTTATCTTTTTGTATAGTGAACGTTGGAGTGTGGTCGGCATTCGGACACCAGGCAGTCTGCATGCTACATACATCTGGCCACAGTCCGCAAACCACTATATAATTTTTGGTGCTCAGACCCCCTGCGAAACACCAACCTTTAGTCATGGCATCTTCATCAACCAAGGGTCGTAAAGCTAAGAGGAGCCTTAGTTGGGATGTGGAGGGCCTAGTCTTGATTGTCGGTGACCTGGCAACTCAGGTGAAGTCCCTGACTCTCCAGGTGGCGGCGCTAAAGAGTGTCGAGTCGTCACCAACATGCCCCGTTTCCACTGGGGTTACGACCACAGTGACCACCAGTGCTCTTTCTACATCCACGGCTTGGCCAAACGTCTATATTCTGGCCATTCCTGTAACTGGAGCAGGGCCACGGATTGGAGGTCTACAGCCCTTTGCAGGGTTTTCACTGTTACTTCCACCTGTACCAGGCTTCTGGGAGTCTCCTGCTTGGAGTGGACCTCCTCCCTCTTCGCCTGTTCTGGCAACTAACCCCTTTAGTCCGCCAGGATTTCAGCCAGTGGACTAGGGGAGCAGTTCTTGGATAACCTGGCCAAAACCAGTAGGCTAGAAAAGGCTCCAGTAGCTACAGCTGAGGTATTTCATGTCAAGACAGGGGCCATTCCAAAACGGAGACTCTAGGCCAAGGACACAACTAGCTCAGCATTACCCGTAACATTGACTATGTCCCAGGAGTCAACCAGCAAAGATTCTGGTAGCAAGATTTCTGGTGACCCTTCCTGCTCCTGTTCCAGTTTCAGTTCAGCCGACACTCTCCACCGAACATGTCCGTTCCCTCCAGTCAGATCGCCGTCTGTCTGACCTGCTCAAAGCCCTCAACTCCAGGAAAAGCCCTAAGTCCTTAGTATATGGTCCTCAAGGACTCCATAAGGTTGGCCGTCATCTCTGCCGCCGCCCTCCTAAATAGCCCTCCCTCCTTAACAGGCACTGAATAGTCTCCACGCATGGAGGGAGAGGTTTGGGAGTCCCTTGTGGAACCTCAGGAAGTGTGGGTAGCTTAGCAGGTCTGGCCTTAGAGGCAAGGGCCATGGAGGCTCTACTGCCAACTCCAGGAGGTTCAGAAACTATTCCTTTTCGGGCCACCACAGAGCTACCTACGTCATGTTCGCGTGCCTTGCCCTTTGAAGCCGGTTGGTGGTCTGATGTAGCAGAATGAAGACAGGAAAAGTATACATGTCTAGCCCGTCCCACGGATGCTGGAAGGCGTCCTCCATTGCTGCTGCCCGGACTTGTCGCGAAGAGGTTCAGGCAGGGGGATCACCACTTTTCCAACACTGCCTTCGCCACCTCCAGGTGTAAAGAACATTTGGTCCCCCAGAACTTGTCCCTGCCTGCTGAGTCCATCCACCTTTGTTAATTTTGTATGTCAGTGGTTTTATTCAATCATTTATACAATACTCTCAAGTATTATGATAAAAATGTAATTTATTTTATTGCTATACGGTTTTATCATCTTACGTCAAGCAAGATTGAATTTGGTACCTATACCTGATCGAACTGAATTATAAAGTCAAAAGGTTATAAACTACAGTACAGTATTATAAATGTACTAGCTAGCTAATGTGAAACAGTGAAAGATGTTCTGCTTGCCAGAACATAAAAGCAGCGATAATGTTAAATCGCGAGCGAAACAAGCTATGGCAAAACAAAGATTAATAAACAATGTGTTAATTTGGTGTACAGGTATATACGTTAAATTAAGTTAGGAGGTTTTATTAGTATGATGGACATGGCTACTAACAATGCCATATAAAATTAAATTGAATAATCACATTTTCTGTGTCCGGAAGTCCTGGTAAACAAAACCTCCAGTGTTTTTATCGTATTTCATTACTATCACTCGGTTTCAATTACGGTAACTTTTTTTTATTACCATGACTAATTTTTGATGATGATGACTGGCAGAAATAAAAAAGTTTAAAAAAGTTAATTTAAATATTAAATCAGACTGGTACAAGGTATACTTTAGGGTATTTCAAACAATATAGATGACAACACACACCACAAACCAATGGCTTTTCAGTCACGATAACCAACAAACCAAAACACTATGGATTACAGCAAAAAATCATTATCAAAAATTTTCAAAACACCACAAAATACATTACATAAAACTTGGAGTCTTTGTACAGTATACAAGCAGCCAAAAAATTGGTATTATTATAGAAAAACATGGGAAAAACTTTACTAATAAAAAAAAATGGGGCATATACAGTGTATAGATAAACTCCTGGTTTTTTTAAAAAATGGCCTTATTTTCCTCGCAAATAAATACTTACTGCGATATACCCTAACATATCCTACGGCAATGGGGGCAACCCAGTTAGAACCAGGGGTTTTGGGTGGGTAAAATTTATGGGGGAATCTATAAATAATGGTAAAACTCACCTTTTCTTCTCTATACATTTTCTGAGACCCATAACAAATCCAAGAAAAATTGCACAAAATTTGGGGATCCTCGGTAAAACTTCAGAAGCATGCCGCACTCGATACAATATAAAATAATCACCTACATGCAAAGAGCATGTGAAAAACTATATAAAAAGAATAGTTTTTATATGACAGATTGAACGAGGTGGAATTAAATGAGGTTGGTAAGTTTTTACCTCAAATATTTCCAAAGTCGGGGAAGCCGTTACCTCTGAGGCAATGTTTACTTTTAATGAGCCCTTCATCTCACTTTCTTACACAAACACAAGCTGTTCCGATTACTGTTTATTGCTGAGAGCTGTGACATCATTACGACATAACAGTTTTATAAACAATTACAAACGACTTCATTCAAAAACCAAGTTTTACTAGGATTTCAGCGGAGTAATAAAGTTACCTTAATGTTCACTGGTATCCGTGTTCGACTGAGTATTTCGAATAATCAAGGAAAACCGGCATTTCATTTAGTTGTAGCTATGGCAATGGCAGTAACGTGCCTTATGATTTGTGTGCAGTGCAATGTTGGTTATGAAGAATTTTCTCATTATTTTCTTAGTGATGGTACTGAACTAGTGGTTAAATATACTCAAAGACAATTTAATTCTTAAGGAAAAGTAGAGTGAGTGCTGTGGAGCTATTTGTAGGATCGACTACAACAGGAACGCCTGTAGTGACAAAATGACGAGGGATGTATAATCTATTTCGAAATTTAGTATTCTTATAGAAATACATGGGACAAACTTTACTAATATGACGTTTCTGTAAAGATTACCAAAACAAAAAGGAGACTTAGGTGTCAATCATAATGTAAGAATTTATTTGTGATTTACTTTTCATTTGTGACCTGGGAAAGTGTGTCCAGGGGGAACCGCCAGCTACGAGTTGTGACCTGGGAAGGAGGTCCCGGGGGCTTGTCCCCCCTCAAGGGGTTGTGACCTGTGAAGGGGGTCCAGGGGGGCTTGTCCCCAGTCAAGGAGTTGTGACCTGGGAACTACTAGGTTAGATTACAAGTTTCTTAGGTTCTGTACCCTTTTACAAATCTCCAAAGTGTTAGATAATCACGTTTCATGACCTAGGGAGGGGTCTGGGGGCTTGTCCCCGCCTAGGGGTTATGACCTGGGAACTACTAGGTTAGGTAGATTTGTTAGGTTCTGTACCCTTTTAAAAATCTCAAAAGTGTTAAATAATCACATTATGTCCTGCTTTCACAAACCCAAAATCCCAGATTCCCACCTGTGTCCTTAGGGAGAGAGGAGTGGGGTCCATAACAGTATCCGGAGCCTTTGTAAATCAGCGGCCAGTTCCTCCCGCGTGCATGGAAAATGGATACCAACTAGCCTAAACTTTCCCACCTAACCTAACATACAAGCCGTGTCCTTACCTACTTACCTAACGGAAGGAGGCTAATGGCCCTTGTTGATCCCCCTTACACTGCTGTATTCTTAGTCAGCCATCTTCATACATAAAAGTGGCTGTTATCATACATACACCCAGCCTATCCTAAGATAGCACATAGTCTGGGTAAATGCACATTGAAAGAAAAAAAGTTGTTTTTTTACTTCTCTACGTTATGTTACCCTGGAATACCTACGGGCTGCAAGATTGCAAAAGCCCGTGTCTGGCCAAAAGGGCCAGGCAATCTTTAACAGAACAGAACAACCCTGGAATACAGTACAATAATACCCATTTTCTTAATCCAGTAGGGACTGTCCATTGCAGTGTAACTAAAAAAATAATTGGAATAACTGTTCACACATTCATTTCCGACAGGAACAAGTGTCATTTTCTAAGAGAATGGACAGTTTTCTATATAAAAGTAGTTTTTTCCCTAGGTTATCTTACCCTGTAATAATACCCAAAGTTTGGCAGTACATTCTTAAGGTGGAGTTATGGAAATTTCTGGTAAAAGTCAAACAAACAGCCTTACAAACATTAAGTACGATGAGCAATAAATCGTAAAAGCTTTTATTCAAGTAAACAATATGTGGAAGCCTATATTTAAACTGTTAATGTACATCAAACTACCTTAAGAAGAGTTTATCTTGCAATTTTCACCCGTGTTATGGAAACAGTTGTTAGCTCAGCTGAGATCTCGTCTGTCATTAGGCATTACAATTACAATGAATGCAGTCTGCTAGGAAAAGGTACTTTTCAGTATGAATTTGCCACTGTCTAAATGTATCAAATAAATATATGTACAAAAGATCCTTCACTGCTACAGAAATAAAATATAATAAAAGAATATTTTTTTTTACCATAATTTCTATTAAATATTGTATTGGTGCATAATTTTGTCGTCAAATCAAAACAAAATATACAGAATTGTTATATGGAACGGTGCTGTCTGTCATGCAATTACTTACATGAATTTATAATAACGAATAGGGCCACAGCCCAATTGACATATTTTAAAGTTATGTAATTTAACTAATCGACATTTATTCGTAAAATCAAAGTTGAATATGCCTGAGTTTCCAGCAAATTTATGGGTAAGATACACAAATAATATATCCTTAGGTGATGATGTTACGGAACATTTATCCGTATGGACAAAATAAAAAATGAAGAGGCTATGGTATAATAACTGATATATTTTTAGATGATGATGATAATACGGAACATTTATCCGCATGGACAAAATAAAAAAAGGGGCTATGGTGTAATAATTGATATATCTTTAGATGATGATGATGATACGGAACATTTATCCGCATGGACAAAATAAAATAAAAAATAAGAGGTTATGGTGTAATAATTGATATATCTTTAGATGATGATGATACGGAACATTTATCCATGTGGACAGAATAAAAAAAAAAAGAGGCTATGTTGTAATAATTGATTCGATGAGGAATCAGAGCAGATACCTGGAGAAATTCTCACGACAGGCTATGAAACTTAAAGATAAGTTGAAAGGACCACAACAGGCTGACATAGCTGAAGACAAAGTATCATTGCAACTTGTGAAAACAATGTATCATTGCAAATTGTGCTGCACATACTCGTAGATATTGTGTGCTGCATAATAGAGGATGGTGGGTTTATAAATAAAACATTAAATGTTCGTTAATATGTATTACTTGCGATTGTAGTAAAAGGTTTAAAGACATATAAATTAAAAAAGCTCTGTACCTGCATTATGATGATATAGCGTACACTATTGTGTTTTATAAACCTGAATGGGCAATGACAATAAGGAACCAGGAACCTATCAAATTTGAAGTCATATATATCTGTAAACTGTAGTCAAAGCAAAGTTTGCAGGTATGACCAAAATAAAATGCTATCTTTTATGACTACAAAAAGAAAAAATAGTGTTATACGCAAAGCCATTGTAAGGAGATTAACTATGATACAACAAATACGTCATGACCGGGCTGCTAACATATCCAGAAATACCTGATTTTTATTAAAATTGTATTAAGATTTAGTCTAATTAATAAACGCATTGATCTATATGATTTACGGGTCCCAATCTTATGGTAAATAATAGATAAATGTTTTATTTAAAGGAATAGATGAAGAACTCTTATAAGTCTCAGCATAGTTCAGATAACTCACTACAGAAAGGTTTTTCACTATAGCTAGGTCTAGAGTACCTGCATAAAAACAACTCTACCTAGGTCATGTGTACGTCATATCCTAATTTTATGCTCAAAATATGTTGTCTTAACTGTATAGAAAATATTTCTGTGAACTTCTCTTCCAAGTGATATACTCCTTGCTGGCATATAGACTACTAACTTTAGTTGTCGCAAACGAAGTGAGTAATCCTATGAGGGGCACCATTTTTTTTTCCTAAGATGACATCCCATCCCATAGACCAGTCATTCCTTTTCACTGTAGAGTTCGGAGGCAGGGTTGGGTTGGGGGGAAGCTGACATTTTCGGCAGCTGGGATACTACCACTAGAGAGTTACGGCATCTTTTGACTGGCCAGACAGTACTACATTGGATTCTTCTCTCTGGTTACTGTGCATTTTATCTTTGCCTACACATAAACCGAATAGACTGGCCTGTTCTCCGCATATTCTCCGCTGTCCTCATAAACCTGACAACACTGAGATTACCAAACAATTCTTCTTCACCCAAGGGGTTACCGCAGTAACCGCACTGTAATTGTTCAGTGGCCATTTTCCTCTTGCTAAGGGTAGAAAAGACTCTTTAGCTATGGTAAGCAGCTCTTCTAGGAGAAGGACACTCCAAAATCAAACCATTGTTCTCTAGTCTTGGGTAGTGCCATAGCCTCTGTACCATGGCCTTCCACTGTCTTGTGTTAGAGTTCTCTTGCTTAAGGGTACACTCGGGCACAGTATTCTATCTAATTTCTCTTCCTCTTGTTTTGTTAAAGTTTATATAGCTTATATAGGAGATATTTATTCTAATGTTGCTACTCTTTAAATATTCTATTTTTCCTTTCCTCACTGGGCTATTTTCCCTGTTGGAGCCCCTGGGTTTATAGCATCTTGCTTTTCCAACTAGGGTTGTAGCTTAGCAAGTAGTAGTAGTAGTAATAATAATAATAATAATAATAATACATGTGAAATTTTCAGGGATCGTTAGGGTATATAACCTTTGTTTCTGACAAATTCCATATTCATACCTGTATAGGCATGTCCTGGTGGTTATTTGTGTCTAATAATTACCATTTTATTAAAAAAAAAATCTGTGTGGGGCTAGAAACTCCTCCTAGTTTTACAGATATCAGGATTATTTTCACAGGTTTCATTGGGGGTTATATGAACTACTTGCATTTCAATTGTCATATTGATGCATGCCGATTTTCGGCGTTGGCGTAAATTTCTCCTAGACCAACTCTCTATCTAAATGAAATTTTCAGGGATTCGTCGGACTGACATTTACCTTGCCTTTGCCAATTTCTATGTTTACATCTTCTATAGAAAAGCACCAGGAGAAATTTTTTGTTATGAGTTAATGGTAATTTTTGGCGCCTTAGTAAATGGCTCCTGAACTAATTTACATATCCAAATGCAAATATCAGAGAATGGTATTAAACATATTTTTCTGACCCTACCAATTTTAATTTCAACATCTGCAATAGAAAGCCACAGCTGCCATGTAGCCTTATATCTATATATATATATATATATATATATATATATATATATATATATATATATATATATATATATATATATATATATATATATATTATACATATATATAACTTTTATGTGGATTTATATAATTGAATTGTTTTAACCTATCATATATGTTTTATTTCAAATTATTCCTCTCAAAACTTTTGTAGTTCAAATAAACTACATATCGCTCTTCTTAGAAAAATATAAAGAAATCAATTAGCATGATAGTGAGTTACATTCAACCAGGGAAACTACACGTTCCAAACATAATACCCACTCCCCAGTTACACTTATCTAGTCTAGATGATAATAAGTACGTAGTTACTTCGTGGGTGTTGGAATAACTATTTCTAGTGTATGAAAAGCCAAGCATTACTTTAGACATACTAAGGTACTTACGGTTGAGTGATACAAATTTCTATTAAAAATCTGTAGGTCTACAAGGTTATTGATGGTATCACAATGAGTAAGATGGTTATTTACCAATGTTGATGAAGTTGATATTAGCAATGACAAATACTCCCCTGATAATAAAAATGATTATGAGAAAACTCACATTATTGATAGTGAAGATGACGACAGTCACAGAGATCCGTTTCAAGATTTTTTTAAACGTGTATATCATTTCATTGCTAATATATAAAGTAGAACAACAGAGTAAGGGGAAAATTATCTATGTGATTATTACTCTATTTACTTGAAGCTGCCTTCCTGGTTTCAGATGGTCTTGTCATACGAAAATTAGTCCTGTGCCCTGCAGGGGCTTCAAGAATTGTTTGTTGTAGCCTACGTACATTCTTAAGCATTCAGAAACTCATATAGCATAACCTATACTTATTATCCCATTTACTATATCGTAGCACTTCAAGACCAAGAAAATCTTCAACTTCTTGAAAGCCTTTATAACATCAGTCCTTCTGATGTCAAGTAGGATCTTGTTATACAATCTTGTGACCACTTATTGAAAGCCCTTGAAACCTGAATGACTCCACTAACTTAAAACCTTTTGGGATCAGTGTTAAAGTTAATTTCTTGATTACTTTCAGAGTGTGGCTGTTGCTTATAACTTTACCTACTTTATATCTGTTATTACTGGGGAACATATAATACCATCAACTTTTATCAGGGCTTCTATTCTCGTGTTCTGGTAAGAGTTAGTGCCTTGCACACGAAGAATTGGCTTTGTATGTTACAAATTAGTATATCTTTGGACTAAAAATTGTCCCATGGCTTACATTTCCATCTATCCTAATATCTTTTGTATATCCGACTGGACTTTTAATTACCTTCTTACGTTTTCTTTTTATATATATCATCATCATCATCTCCTCCTACGCCTATTGACACAAACGGCCTCGGTTAGATTTCGTCAGTCGTCTCTGTATTGAGCTTTTAATTCAATACTTCTCCATTCATCATCTCCTACTTTGCGCTTTATAGTCCTAAGACATGTAGGCCTGGGTCTTCCAATTCTTCTAGTGCCTTGTGGAGCCCATTTAAACATTTGGTGAACTTATCTCTCTCGGGGAGTGCGAAGAGCATGCCCAAAACATCTCCATCTACCCTTCATCATGATCTCATCCACATATGGTACTTGAGTGATCTCTTTTATAGTTTCATTTCTAATCATGTCCTGCCATTTAGCTCCCAATATCCTTCTGACGGCTTTATTCTCAAATCTACTATATCCATTGGAGATTGTTTCATTGTCATAACATGACTCATGTCCATCTAGTAACACCGATCTCACTAAACTAATATATAGTCTGATTTTTATATGAAATTTTAGGCGATTTGATTTCCAAATTTCAATTAACCTAGCCATTGTCTAATTTGCTTTTTTCATTGTTTCACTAAACTCTAATTCTAAAGACACTGTATTGGAAGTCATTGTTCCTAATTACTTAAATGATTCTACCTCATTAATCCTTTCTCCTTCCAATGATATTTAATCTTCCATTGCATACTCCGTTCTCATCATCTCTGTCTTTCTTCTATTTATCTTCAGCCCCACCTCGTGTGATATTTCATGCATTCCGGTAAGCAAGCATTTATGTATATATATATATATATATATATATATATATATATATATATATATATATATATATATATATATATATATAGCCTATATATATATATATATATATATATATATATATGTGTGTGTGTGTGTGTCCTAATTCTTGTATGTAGATATGTGTTGTACATCAAGGTAAATGAACTCTATAATTATGAGAATTCCACAAAAACCTATAACTCAGCGTGTTGTAGCAAGATTGCATTTTGATAGCGAGGAGTGTTTAGTTGCCTTTGCGCGCTCAAGTAGACAAGGCTCTCACCTGAGAGAGTGTTGCTGTGTATGGTGTACTTACAAACCTTTTGTAATAAAGTGAAGAAAACCCATGTTCCAATGTCTTATTATCCGTCAACATGGGACATATGTATGTATGTATGTGTGTGTGTGTGCGCACGCACGTGTGCATCATCTTTACCAACCATTTATGCAATTCTTTAACACAGTCTTATCAGGCACAGCTCATTAAATCCTCTTACAGCGTCCCCCGACCATTTATAGGTGGACGTCCATAAGTTATCATTATCATTAACAGCATTTAGTGAAATAAGATGATGTACCCTCTATCGCTGCAGGCTGTGATTTGTAAAAGAAAAAGAAAATAACATGAAACATTTATTTTCATGACCAAAATTATGAACTTTAAGAGAACCGTATATATGAGTGGATATGTTGTAAAGTCCTAGCAGATAGGTGGTGGAATGCATACGCTGAGCCAAAATTCTGAAACAAAACATTTCAAAACACCACAAAAGGTTTTCAAAGCTAATATCAAGGAATTGTTCCAACTTATTAAAAAAATCTGGACATAGGAACCCTGAAAGTTCTTACCAACTGAATGATAGACAAATTAAATCGACATAAAGTGAAAGAGATCCAGGAGTGTTCATTTAAATGATTTAAAACCTGGCCAAAGCCAATAGGCTAGTGGGACTGATTTAGAGGAATTTCACCTATATAAATAAAGGTATATGTTGTTTACTATAATATTCTTTGTTCCGACCGTAGTTTGAAAAGGCTGTTCAGGGTTGATCACCATACTTTAAAAAGGATATTGCTGAAATAGAGAATGTACAGATAAGAATGATAAAATTGATCCATGAATAAAGAAAACTGGGAATTATACCAGTCCATCAGCGAAGACTTAACAATACAAGAACGAATGCCTACAAATGAAAGAGAAGAGAACATTTTAGGACTGCTGCAAGAACACATGAGTTTACTATTCGTGTTGTAAATCCCTGGAATGACCTCCCTGAGAATGTTGTTAGTGGTCCTTTATTAAGGACCATGAAGAGTAGATTAGATGTTCGCTGGAATCTGAGCAACTATAGACTAGTCATAACTAAATAGTGTGACATTAATACGATCGAGGAAAGATTCATTTTAATAAAATTGTCGATGCTTTGGTGATATAGTTTAAATACAAAAGATCTATTTTAATGTTGTTACTGTTCTTAAAATATTTCATTTTAATTATTCAATCTCTTGAAGTTTGTTTATTTCTTTGTTTCCGTTCTTCACTGGGCCAGGGCTATTTTTCCCTCCTGAAGCCCTAGGGCTTATAGCATCTTGCTTTTCCAACTAGGGTTATAGCGTAGCTACTGATAATAATAATAATAATAATAATAATAATAATAATAATAATAATAATCATCATCATCATCTCATCCTACGTCTATTGACGCAAAGGGCCTCAGTTAGGTTTCGCCAGTCGTCTCTATCTTGAGCTTTTAAATCAATACTTCTCCATTTATCATCTCCTATTTCGCACTTCATAGTCCTCAGCCATGTAGGTTTGGGTCTTCCAACTCATCTCGTGCCTTGTGGAGCTCAGCTGAACGTTTGGTGAACTAATCTCTCTTGGGGAGTGCGAAGAGCATGTCCAAACCATCTCCATCTACCCCTCATCATGATCTCATTCACATATGGCACTCGAGTAATCTCTTTTATAGTTTCATTTCTAATCCTGTCCTGCCACTGAACTCCTAATATCCTTCTGACGACTTTGTTCTCAAATCTACAAAATCTGCTGGAGACTGATCCATTGTCATACCATGACTCATGTCCATAGAGTAACACCGATCTCGCTAAACTGATATATAGTCTGATTTTTATGTGTAATTTCAGGCGATTTGATTGCCAAATTTTACTTAACCTAGTCATTATCTGATTGGCTTTTTTCAATCTTTCACTAAACTCTAAACTACTACTACTACTACTACTACTACTACTACTACTACTACTACTACTACTACTACTACCAATAATAATAATAATAATAATAATAATAATAATAATAATAATAATAATAAATAGATAGATAGATACAGTACCTGCAAACTTATTTTGTAGAGTGAGAAGCTAGTCTTATATTACTGCTAGGAGTTAGGAATTCTAAAATAATAATAATAATAATAATAATAATAATAATAATAATAATAATAATAATAATAATAATAATAATAACAATAATAATAATAATAATAATAGATAGATAAAGTGCCTGCAAACTTATTTTTCAGAGTGAGCAGCTAGGAGTTAGAAATCAGGACTCAGACTGACTAACAATAGAGAGCCGTGAGAGAGAAATAAGTTTATAAATACCAATAAAGCAAACGCTTACCAAACGTATTATTTACCGTCTTCTTCCTTCCAACATCTTCCTTATGTTATTTCGTTTTACAGTAATTCTTGTTCAGGAAAAAAACATTAGATTGAAACTCAGTAAAAATGGTAAGTTTTTTTAATTGTGCAGGAGTGGGAGCAATTAGAAAATAAAGGTTGTATGTAGTTGGAGTAATGTAAGCTTAAGATAAACATTTCCGTGGTTCTGTAAATCTAAAATGTGGAGCGTAATGTGACAGGCTACGGTACCTTAGGCTAAAATGTGAAGCGTAATATGGCAAGCTAATGTACCTTAGGCTAAAATGTGAAGCGTAGTATGGCAGGCTACTGTACCTTAGGCTAAAATGTGAAGCGTAATGTGGCAGGCTACTGTACCTTAGGCTATGGTGGAGAGTCTTTGTATATCAGCGGCCAGTTCTTCCATTAAAAAAATGATACCAACTAACGTAATCTCCCTAACCTAACCTGCAAGTTGTGTCCTTTCCTCGTAACCTAACAGGCCACTTAACTCCCCACTTTGACCCCCCTTACACTGCCGTATTCTAAGTCAGCCGTTATCATATATACAGGCAGTCGCTATCATGCATACACCCCTTGATTGGAAAGAAATTGAAATTGGAAAAAATAACGGGGGTGTATGTATGATAGCGGCCATCTGTATGTACGATTACGGCTAACTTAGAATACGGCAGTGTAAGGGGGTCGCCAGGGGCTTAGCCCCCCGTTAGGTAAGTAGGTAAGGACACTGCTTGTAGGTTAGGTTAGGGGGGGAAAGTTTAGGTCAGTTGATTACCATTTTTAATACCCACGGGAGGAACTGGCCGCTGATATACAAAGGCTCCAAATAAGGTGCTCTTGGTGTATTTTTTAGATGATTTGAATAATTTGATGACAATAGCTGGGTAAAATTATAAACCAGTGTAATAAACAGTTTTCAGACAATAACACTGGTTTGTTGGGTATTTTGTGGTGCTTTGACTTTTATTGATAATGATTTCTGGCGGAAATCCATAGTTTTTGAGTTATGGTGAGTCAACAACCATAACTGAAACACTAAGGCTTTGCGTTAAGTATTGTCATCAGTTACGTTCAAAACACCTCAAAATATACCATGTACCAGTCTAATTGGCTACTTTCCTCTTTTTAAGGGTAGAAGAGACTCTTTAGCTATTGTAAGCAGCTCTTCTAGGAAAAGGACACTCCAAAATCAAACATTGTTCTGTAGTCTTGGGTAGTGCCATAGCCTCTGTACCATGGTCTTCCACTGTCTTGGTTTAGAGTTCCCTTGCTTGAGGGTACACTTGGGCACACTGTTCTATCTTATTTCTCTTCCACTTGTTTTGTTGAAGTTTTTATTGTTCATATAGTATATATTTATTTTGATATTGTTACTGTTCTTAAGATATTTTATTTTTTGTTGTTTCCTTTCCTCACTGGGCTATTTTCCCTATTGAAGCCCCTGGGCTTATAGCACTCTGCTATTCCAACTAGGGTTGCAGCTTAGCAAATGATAATAATAATAATATTTAAATCAACTTATTTAAACTTGTTTATTTAAATATGTGACTTCCCTGGTAGTTACATATATATTGCTTAAATCCCATGTTTCTACGCGACACGATAGAAATTCAAATTCGCGGCTACCGCCGCCATGACAGTAGGTGGTCATACATGAGCGCCATCACTCGTAGGCTATCAGAACCATTCCCAACATCTTCAGAAATTCTCTGTCGTTGTTCGAGTGAACACCTCGGAAATTCTTTCGCTACTAATTACTTAGTTCTACAATTTGGTGAAGTACCTTTTGTGATTATTGTTAACGACTTTTGCCGCTTATTTTTGGATATTCTCTGGACTTTTCACTTTCGATTTAATAGACTTTGTTGGTTTTTGACCTGGACTGTTTTTTCTGTTTTTAAAATGGCCGACTCTATAAGGAAGTGTGTTACAGGATTCAAGACACGTATGCCTAAGGCCTCTATTAACCCTCATTCAGTATGCTGTGGTTGCAGAGGTCAGGTTTGTACGTTTAATAACAGATGTAATGAATGCAAGTCTTTGTCTGAATCGGAGTGGAATTTTTTCGATCGCTATGTTAAGCGTTTGGAAAGAGATAGAATTAGAAGGTCCAGATCAGTTAGTATACTTTCTAATAGATCTTCTGATGGTGATATTCCTTCCATTGTTCATGCTAATTTTCCTTTGTTCCGTAACCGAAATACAAACCACGCTATTTAAAGAGGGTATTACTTTCGGCGGGGCTGAAATGACGAGCCATTAAATTTTTAACGAGGGTTTACTACCCCCTCGCTAGTTAGCGAGGGGGTAGGGGAGGAGTAGCTAGCTACCCCTCCCCCCTCACTCACCGGTGAACTAGTCCATTTCTTTTAGCGAGTCATATTTGCACCGGCTCGCAACGGTGCCCTTTTAGCTCGGAAAAGTTTCCTGGTTGCTGATTGGTTAGAATTATCTTGTCCAACCAATCAGCAATCAGGAAACTTTTCCGAGCTAAAAGGGCACCGCTGCGAGTCGGTGCAAATATGACTCGCTAAAAGAAATGGACTATAATTCACTTTGTCTCTGGCTCGGGTAATGAACAGACGTGTCTGCTCTCACCCTCGGCTATTGACAGCCTTAATCTTTTTTGCTTTTTCTTTCAGTTGTGTGTTTGGAAGTTGGCCTCTCTCTTTATCATGCGGAAATGCCCCGGATTACCAGACCGCCCTTGTGGGACATATATGTCGGCGGTCGAGACGGACCCTCACACTTTGTGTCCGTTCTGCAGGGGCCAACGGTGTGATAAGGATAAAGTTTGTTATGAGTGCAGGGAGTGGTCTACTTCCCAGTGGGAGAGGTTTTCCCGGCGCCGAAAGAAGTCAAAGCGGGATCTTTCTCCTTCAAGGATCTCATTGAAGAAGGAAATCTCCAAGGACTCTTCTTTCGTTGCCCGAACCTCCTCCGAAGCTCCCACTCGATCGGTCTCTCCCGAGAGGCCGTTGAGTGGCAGCGTAGGCCGTACTTGTGTTGACCGACCTCGGGGTTCGGGAGAGGGAGTTGCCTCCCATAGCGAGGCAGCTCCTCCTCCTCCTCGGGGGGAGGATTTATCTATGAATGTTGCTAATGCTGATTTATTGCAGCTTTGGGCTTCCTTGGGGTTTAAGGGTTCGCCCTCCAGGGAAGCCCTGTTTGACCTTATCCAGTTGGGAGCAGCTGTCAAACAGTCGCCGGTGATAGCGGAGGTTGACCCTCTGTCTATCGTCGACGTTGTTGTGGCAGAGGCTTCCGGCGAGTTTGGTCAAACCTCTGCCTTGGGTGCTGATGTTGCTGAAGGCTTGGTTCCCCCCTCCGAACATCCTTCGAGGGAGGGATCAAGTCCAACGGTCTCTCCTGCTGGTGTTTCTCTCCCTCGGGGGAGTTCACTAACAGAGACTCCTCTTCGGAGGACTGACGATGGTGTTCCTGATGCCCCCAGAGGACGTATCCGATGCAAGGCTCGTCTTCCTCTTCGCCGTAGAGGCCTTTCTTCTCCCCACAAGGGAGATAGGAGGCGCCTTTTCGGCTCCTCGCCTTCGCAGTCCCCCGCAGAGGATCCTCCTCACCGTGCTTTGACCATTGCAGCTGCATCACTGGACCTCTCTGCAGGTCGTTCGCGATCTCCTCCGCCTGCCAGACCTGCTGACCTGCCTTCTCCATTCCTGGCAGCTGACGCGCTATGGGCTCCCACGCACCCCGTTTTCAAACGGGCACCGGTCCCTTCGGGGCAAAAGGGGCTTGCTCACAATGTGGGAAAGTCCCTTGATGGCCAGGTATCCCCTGCGCGCCCACGCTTGCCTGTTCCTGATGTTCCTGAGACAACGACCCAGAGACATCCTATGCCAGGGACAACGCGCCAGCGAGCTCCTGCTGCAGAGTCGACGAGCCAGCGCTCTCACCGATCTCCTGCTCGTCAGCGCTCACCTGCACGCCAGGGCTCTCCTGCGCGCCAGTGATCTGTATGCCAGCGATCTCCTACTCGCCAGCGCAGAGCTGCACTCCCTGATCCTGTTACGCGCCACGCGCGCCCATGATCTCCTGCGCGCCCACAATCTCCAGCTCGCCAGCGCTCTTCACCTGCTCGCCAGCGCGCACCTGCGGGCCCTCGATCTCCGGATCTGAGCACAGGAAAGAAGACTCGTCCCTCGCCTTCTCGCCAGCGATCTCCTGCGCGCCCTCGGAACTCGCCCACCCGTCAGCCCTCGCCTGCGCGAGTCACCTTCGCGCGCACAGGTTCCAGTCCCTACTGTGCGCCCTTGCAGAGGCTTCCGAGATCCTGCGCGCCCACGAGCAGTCTCCTCCTCGCGCTTCCACGCTTGCTGGTCCTTCTGCGCGCCCTTTGTCTTCACCAGACCGCGCACATGCGCACCATCTCCTGCGCGCACACGCGCACCATCTCCTGCGCGCACACGCGCACCATCTCCTGCGCGCACACGCGCACCATCTCCTGCGCGCACACGCGCACCATCTCCTGCGCGCACACGTGCACCATCTCCAAGGGTAGCTCCGACCCCACTGAAGAGGAAGAGAAGAGTAGAGATCGTGATGACTTCTCCTCGGGTCAAGCTGGCTCCTAAGAAGTCCGTCAGGAAGGGTCTTTCCCCCCCCTTGCAAACGTTTTCTCCATCCCCTGTGGACAAGGTTTTTCCGTCCTCAGGGGAGTCTTCCTAGGTGAGACCTCCCACCGCACCAATGGGAGCAACCCCACCTCGAGCAGGAGAATCGTCCCGTGTTGGGGCGGAGAAGAGCCCTCAGACTTCGTTGCTGGAGTCCTGTATCCCTCCTAGGAGGGAACCGAAGGATTCGAAGACCATCCCGAAATCTTCTTCCAGGATTCGACCAGAGCCAACGAGACCTGCGGAGAACGTCCACGTGTCCCCCCAAGAAGAGCCTTTGGGGACGGGAGACTTCGCTGCCAGTTCTCCAGGAGGAGAGCAGCAAGAGTCAGAGCATGCCTTCTGGCAGGTCTTGACTCTGATGAGGAATCTCAACAAGTTTCCGGACCCGGAGATTCCTCCTCGTGAGGGCAAGGACACGGTCCTGGACCAAGTCTTTGGCACTCAGAAACCCACTAAGGCCAGTGCGGCTCTGCCCTGGTCCCAAGGAGTTAAGATTGCCAGGGATAAGGTTGAGGGCCAGCTCTCCGAGCTCGCCTCCTCCAGCCGTTCCACTGCTGGCAACAAGCTTCTCCCACCTCCTCGTGTCCACCAGAGGAGGTATTTTGAGATCATAGAGGAGTCTTGTTTAGCTCTTCCGTTGCACCACTCTGTGGAAGAGCTTACCAAGGGAGTCCCTCTTGATAGACTCTCTAGCCGGCAAGTGACTTTCTCGGCGACAGAGATCCTAGACCAGGAGAAGGTTGCGAAGTGTGCCATGCAGGCTACTTCGTGGTTGGACGTCTGGTTGGGGTCTCTGGGCATCCTTTTGCGATCCGAGGATCTGTCCAAGGAAAGCACTAGGAAGGGCCTGGAGACCTTCTTCCTCTCGGGCACCCGCACCATTGAGTTTCTGGCCCACCAAGTCTCGAACTTGTGGGCCAATTCAATCTTGAAACGACGTGATGCGGTGGTAGAGAGATTCCATTCGAAGGTCTCAACCGTCGAAGTCAGCAAGCTCAGACACTCTTCCCTTATGGGAAAGAGCCTGTTTGAGCCCAACGATGTGGAACAGGCAGCTGAGAGGTGGAGGAAATCCAATCAGGATTCTCTCCTCCAAAAGGCTCTCACATCGAAGCCCTACAAACCTCCAGCATCTCAACAACAACCTCGCCAGTCCAAGACGACGAAACCGGCAGCGGCTGCGAAGACAACGGTGTCCAAACAGCAGCCCTTTCCTGTCAAAGACAAGAGGGGCAAGAAGTCCTCCAGGGGAGGCATGAATCCTAGGGGGAGCGGCCGAGGCCGCAAACGCTAGGATTAGCAAACGCTAGGATTGGCAATCCCCCTGCATGTCCACCAGTGGGGGGATGCCTACAAAGTTGCGCAATCAGGTGGCAGCAACTCAGGGCCGATTCCTGGACGGTTTCTGTAATCAGTCAAGGATATCGCGTCCCGTTCATAACATCTCTTCCTCCCCTGATAGCGAATCCAGTGTCGTTGAGCTCCTATGCCATGGGATCGGCAAAGGGGCTAGCCCTACGGGCAGAAGTTGAGACCATGCTAAAGAAGGATGCTCTCCAAGAAGTCGTCGACGGCTCCCCAGGCTTCTTCAGTCGACTTTCCTGTAAAGAAGGTGTCTGGAGGCTGGAGACCAGTCATCGACCTCTCAGGTCTGAACAGGTTTGTCAAACTCCGTTCAGCATGGAGACAGCAGACACGATCAGACTTGCAGTGAGACCACAAGACTTCATGGGTACACTGGATCTGAAGGACGCGTACTTCCAGATCCCAATCCATCCGTCTTCAAGGAAGTACTTAAGATTCACCCTAGACAACAAGACCTACCAGTTCAAGGTGCTGTGTTTCGGTCTCTCCACAGCACCTCAGGTTTTCAACAGAGTGTTCACCCTGATCTCTTCGTGGGCACACAGGATCGGCATTCGTCTACTCCTTTATCTGGATGACTGGCTGATCCTGGCAGACTCGGAGTCGACCCTTCTTCGACACCGAGACAAGCCTCTGGGACTTTGCCAAGATCTAGGGATCATGGTAAATCTCGAGAAGTCTTCTCTGCCTCCATCTCAACGACTGGTATATCTAGGCATGATCTTGGACACCAATCTCCACAAAGCCTTTCCATCAGACGACAGGATAGCAAGGCTGAGGAGGGTTGCAGATCCTTTCCTCAGACGAGAAGAACTCCCAGCCCAATCGTGGTTACGTTTCCTCGGTCACCTTTCCTCTCTGGCCCGTCTAGTTCCAAATGGGCGCCTCAGGATGAGATCCCTGCAATGGCGGGTCAAGTCCCGGTGGAATCAAGGTCACGATTCCCCGGACATTTTGGTCCCTATGGGGCCTGTGGAACGGACGGACCTTCAGTGGTGGGTGACAGACGAAAACCTCCGAAAGAGAGTTGCTCTTCTCGTCCTGCCCCCGGATTTGATGCTGTTCTCGGACGCCTCAAAAGAAGGGTGGGGCCCCCACGTTCTGAACCACAGGACCTCAGGCCTATGGTCAGAATCAGAAAAGTGCCTCCACATAAACCTGCTAGAGATGAAGGCCGTCTATCTGGCTCTTCAACAGTTCCGACAGTACATGGCGGGTCACTCCGTGGTGGTGATGAGCGACAACACCACGGTAGTGGCTTACATCAACAAGCCGGGAGGTACCTTTTCACAACAGCTATCCTATCTTGCAGTAGAGATACTGAGATGGATCGAAGTCCACTCGATTCCACTATGGGCTCGCTTCATTCCGGGCAAAAGGAATGTGCTCGCCGACAGTCTGAGCAGAGCATCGCAGATAGTGAGTACCGAGTGGTCTTTGGATCCTTTAGTAGCCAACAAAGTCCTGACTTTGTGGGGTTCCCCGACTGTGGATCTGTTCGCTACAGCGCTGAACTTCAAGCTCCCGCTGTATTACCTTCCAGTCCTGGATCCCAAGGCACTTTGGCAAGATGCCTTCCAACAACGGTGGGACAGCACCGACGTGTACGCTTTTCTCCCGTTCTGTCTGATGAGGAGAGTGCTCAACAAGACCAGAATATCGGTCAATCTCTCGATGACCCTTTATAGCTACGCTATGGCATCACGCGGAATGGTTTCCGGACCTTCCGCAACTCCTAACGGAACTTCCGGGACAACTCCATTTGCGACACAAGCGACTCAAACAACCACACGCCAACATCTTTCACAAAGCCGTAGCTTCGCTTCGACTTTACGCCTGGAGACTATCCAGCATCTCCTCACTGAGAGAGGATTGTCGCAACAAGTTGCGAACAGGATGTCTGGACACCTGCGTAGATCATCCGCAGGGGTCTACCTGTTGGCTCTCAAGGGGTTCGAGAAGCAAGTACTGAACAAAGTAATACAAATCAATGCAGACAATACCACAGCCTACATAGCGAAACAAGGGGGAACGCATTCGAGGCCTCTTTACGAGATAGTAAAAACTCTTCTCGTTTGGGCACATCAAAGAAAGATATCCCTGTTGACAAGATTCATTCAAGGGGAAAAGAATGTGAGGGCAGACAGCCTCAGCAGGAGGAATCAAGTTCTCCATACAGAGTGGACACTGCATCTAGATGTTTGCAAGAAACTTTGGCGGATTTGGGGCCGTCCTCTCATAGATCTATTCACAACTTCAAAAACCAGAAGACTAGAGAATTTTTGCTCCCCAGTTCCGGATCTCGAAGCGTCACACATAGACGCGTTCCTGATGGACTGGTCACACCTAGATGTGTACGCTTTCCCTCCATTCAAAGTGCTGTACAAAGTACTACAAAAGTTTGTGTCTCACGAGGGAACCAGATTGACGTTAATAGCCCCCTTCTGGCTGTCAGGAGGTTGGTTCACAGAGGTACTGGAATGGATGGTGGATGTTCCAAGAGGCTTGCCATTGAGAATAGATCTTCTCAGACAACCCCACTTGGCAAGAAACCATCTAAACCTCCAAGCTCTACGTATGACTGCCTTCAGACTATCGAAAAACTTGCAAGATCTAGAGGATTTTCGAAGGAAGTAGCCAAGGCTATTGCTAGAGCAAGAAGAACTTCTACTATCAGGGTGTACCAATCCAAGTGGAAAGTTTTTAGAGCATGGGGTAAAGCTAACTCAGTTTCTTCATCCAATACCTCTATAGTTCAAATTGCCGATTTCTTTTTAGAGCTTAGAAGAAGGCACAATTTCTCCTCCTCAACCATTAAAGGGTACAGGAGTATGTTAGCAGCGATCTTCAGGCATAGACATTTAGACCTCTTGAATAACAAGAACCTTCAGGATCTTCTTAGATCCTTTGAAACCTCTAAAAAACGTCAACAGGATTCACCAGCCTGGAATTTAGACGGGATTTTAAAATTTCTTATGAGAGACAGATTCGAACCTTTGAACTCTGCTTCTTTTAAAGATCTGATTTTAAAGACTTTATTTTTAGTAAGCTTAGCAACAGCTAAAAGGGTCAGTGAAGTTCATGCTTTTAGCAAAAACATTGGCTTTAGAAACGGCAAAGCTATATGCTCCCTGCAGCTTGAATTTCTAGCCAAGAACAAACGTCCTTTTCACCCATGGCCAAAATCTTTCGAAATTGCTAACCTCTCTGATTTGGTGGTTGAGGAGCTAGAGAAGGTTCTTTGTCCTGTTAGAGCACTAAGGTTCTATTTAGACAGGACTAAAGGTTTAAGAGGCAATTCAGAAGCTCTTTGTTGTGCAGTCAAAAAGCCTGCTTTTCCTATGTCTAAAAACGCCTTATCATATTTTATAAGACTTTTGATTAAAGAAGCTCACGCACACTGTGGTGAGGCAGACCTTAAGCTCCTGAAAGTTAAGACTCATGAAGTTAGAGCTGTGGCAACTTCTATAGCTTTTAAACAAAATCGTTCTCTGCAAAGTATGATGAATACAACGTTTAGGAGAAGTAATCTGTATTCGCATCACTTTATTTAAAACGTGTCCAGACTCTTTATGAGGACTGCTACACTTTGGGTCCATTCGTAGCAGCGAATCCAGTAGTAGGTGAAGGATCTGCCACTACACTCCCTTAATCCCTAGTACCCTTTTCCCCTCTTGGAACTTGTATATATTTTTATGATTGGAGGAAATTGTTAGACAATCTTCCGCAATCTTTGACTTAGTCAGGTAGTCATTTGTTCCTTGAGAGCACCCGGAACAAGGGTATTAGTTGAGGTCCTGTCAGCATAGAGGTTATTCACCGTTTGACAGCTCCTAGAGTTCTTCAGCCCCCTGGGTGGATCGCTGGTTGTCAAAAGGACAGCAGACTTATTAATGCAGAGAACCATTGAAGTCAGCTTCCTTAATAGGTACGAATCCTTAAGCTAGTTTTGTTTTAAACTCTTAAGTGAAATTCCATTAATGTTGCTGTCTCTGACCCGCCACCAAGGGTGTCAATCAGCTATTATTATATAACCAGCGGGTAAGTTTAAATGTTTAAAAATGATATTTCATAATAAAATAGAATTTTTGAACATACTTACCCGCTGGTTATATAACTTAAAATCCCCCCACCTCCCCTCTAGAGACCTATGGGCATGGAAAATGTGATACTAGGAGGGATAGTTCGACCTAGCTCCATGGTGGCGCTAGTGTATACCTGGGATATCTATGCGATTGCTGCGAGTTTTGAATTTCTGCCGGACAGAAGCATAAAGCTATTAGAACAAGAAGTGAGACACGATCTCCAGTGGTGGCTGAATGATGGAAACCTCACCAGGAGAGTTCCACAAAACTTCCTGCCTCCAGAGAGACTGCTGTTTAGAGAAACATCATAGGAGGGGTGGGTAGACGCCTAAGGAACAAGGCCACCTTGGGACTGTGGTCAGGAGAGAAAATAAGCTTGCATATCTGCTGGAAATGCGAGGTGCTCTTCTAGCTTTGCAGTCTTTCCAGCAGAGTTTGATAGGGCACTCAGTAGCATCAACAAGCAGGGAGGGCAAAGCAGACATACACTTGGTGTGTGCAATAATGTCATAGAACTATCAGCAAGGTATATTTCAGGCAAAAGGAGTCTCCAGCAGACTCTTTCAGCCATCAGGCCCAGACAGTAGGATCATAGTGGTTCCTGCTTCCCTGCATGGTGGAAAGGCATCTTTCCCATAGGTTTCCCAACGATAGACTTGTACGCAACTCGCCTGAACAAAAAGCTGCCCCCTTTGAGAACGCATTCCAATATCCCTGAGACAACCTGGATGCTTACTCTTTTCCATTCTTTTGTCTGGTACATAGAATGCTCAACAAAATGTTGACAACTTTGAACATCAGGCTAACCCTAGTGACTACCAAGTGGCCATGTGCCTAATGGTTTCTGGACTTGCTGATGCTCCTGGTCAAGGTATCTATACAACTATCCCAATGGCCCAACCCTCACTGTCAGCTACATATTTAGAGGTTTCACAACTCGGTAGTTTTCATGTCACTTCGCGGGTAGAGACTATCTAGCATCTTCTCTGAGCAAAAGGCTTTTCACGAGGCACTGCACAGGTGTCTGGATATTTCCATACTCTTAATAAAGTTCTTAGGTCTGTATAGCCAGTAAAAATACAAATTGATTAAGAAATTTGTGATCTTGTACAGTGTTTTTATTATTTTAATCAGGTATCAAGGCTTTAGTAAAAGAATACATGTGATTTGTCTCTGTGAAACATGATTTGAATAGAATAATTGAAGATTTCTATATAAATAATTTTTTGTTAATATGGGAGGGCATTTTAGGCATTAGTTAGGGTTCTATAAGGAAACCATTAATTATTTATTGTTTTTATTCGTTCATGTAATCATTCATTGTTTTAAGATTGTTTATATCTTTTTCTTTTACAGGCACGAAATGCAGAAAAGGCTATGTAAGTAATTATAAATGTTATCTTACCTCCCCCTTATCTTCAATATCGAATATCTTTTCTTTGATAAAACCTTGTGATGGACAAGCGGGCTCTCAAACTGTGGTATACTTGTTCCTCAGTGTAACACAAAATCTCTCAAATACTTTTCCTTTGTTCTGAAACGCATACAAACCTTCATTCTTTAATAGGAGTGATTTCAGCAAAGTTGGAAAATTTTGCTGTTAAAGTTATAACATCATCATATGATATCTTATTGCATCACTCATGTATCCAATGGATGGCTCGGCCATTTTGCTTTCTGTAGATCTACATCAGAACATGCAGGTCCCAGTGGGCAGCCGCTGAGGATGTGGTCCATGGTCTGGGATGATTCATCATGGGAGCAATCAGCATTGGTGACATAACACCACTTCTGAAGTCTATCTCCTGTTTTCCTGCCCTTGGATCTTGCTCTATTTAAGGTGGTCCACTCCTTTCTGTCAAGGGATGCTCTATAAGGTAGGTGTTAGCTAGGGTCAGGTAATGCTTGTTCAACTCTCCCTCCATCTCATCAATCTGTAGGCAACATGGCTTAGATGTTCAGGACCTTCCATGGCCATGAAACTTTTCCTTGATTTTAGTTGCTTGATGTCCATAAAGTGGATGCTTTGGATCATTCATCTGTTTGACCCTTTCATTTTTGGTAATAGTATCTCTTTGAATTTTAGGTGGTGCAATACTGACCTGTCTATAAAGAGATGGTAGGGGTGTTGCATTTAATGTGCCGGTAATTATTCAAGACTCAATTAAGCTTTGGATTCTTCTCATTTATGTCTACTATTAAAGGATAGAGGTTTGTATCTCTGTAGGAGCAAATCACGAAATCTTAAAAGTAATTTGTATTTTTTCCTAACCCAAACAGACCTGAATCCTGTTGTTACACTTCCCATCTCAACTATCCCTCAAGTCTTAGGTTTAAAATCAAAGGGTTTACTCAGTGCGCTGATGGAGGGGCAGGGTTTGAGGTGGGGGTTATTACTTACCCGCCAGTAACTACCTACACCTCGTTATGATTTTATTAGCTGAGTTCCAGCTATGCTAAAAAAACGATTTTGAACAAAGCAAAATATCTATTTTTGGGTGAGAGTGCCATTTGTTCCTACACTAAATACAAACCCGAATTCTTTACTATAGGAGATATTCTAGCGCAAGCTGGAAAATACGGCAGAAAAACCTTAACAAAGTCGTTAACGACCGAACAGGTAATTACCCACCTGACTGTGGTGGGGGACCGCCGGTCGGTAGCTGCTGTTTACCTTCAATCGAATTCTAGCCGTCGCAGTGGTAACACCACTGCTCTTGCTTTATTTGCTGGCAGACTAGCCTTTCTTTTTTTTTTTTTGAGTTTTGATTATTCCTTTTTCTTTTTCTTTGTAGATGATGTCCTCTATTTTGAGGAAGTGTTCATGATGCCTTTATGTCACCGCTGGATGTGGATCCTCTTCCCTATGCCCCGTTACGGAGGTCATGGGTGTTCTGCTACCCTGCGGAGGATGGGTTCCCATGCCAGGTATGTAGAAGGGGTCTTCACTGTACCCTCTCCTCCTCCTCCTCCTCCACTTCATTGTCCTCCCCTCTTCAGAGGCTAGGAGGGAGAGATAGAGAAGAGTAAAAGGAGAGATCGCATTCCTTTGCCCAGTCGTTCTCTCCGGAGTCACAGGCGACATAGGAGGAGACATAATCGTTCTTGCTCTTCCTCGCCTTGTGTCTCTTCACGAGATGTCTCGCCGCTAGACTAAGCGCTCTCGTCACAAACTTAAGAGCGCTTCCTTCTTACCCTAACATAGGGCATCAAGAGCGTATGCGCCAACATGCACATACACTCCAACAAGAGCATAACTCCATCACGCGCCATGCGCTCACCTGCGCGCCACCAATCTTCTGCGCAATGGCACTCTCCTGCATGCCAGTGCTCTCCTATGTGCTCCCGCGCGCCAACATTCTCCTGCACGTGCGCATACGCGCCCAACACCATCCTACGCGACAGGTGAAACTTGCGCGTCAACTTTCTACTGTTAGAAGGTCTTCTGATAATGCAGCCTTCTCCCGCAGCGCCAGTGCTTACCAACGCGCTAGCGCTTTGCAACACGCCAGCGCTTATCAACGCGCCAGCACTTACCGGCGCACCAGCCTTCTCCCGCATCCGCAAGGATATGCGCGCACGCCCGCGCGCCCATATGATTCCACTATGGGGAATTTTCTCCTGCGCGCGCGCGCTCCCTACGGCTGGCACATACGTGCGAGATAACTCTCCCGCACACCCGTTTACGCCTTCACCTAGATATTCTCACCGAAGAGACAGGCGAAATAGGAAGAGACGTTATCATTCTCGCTCTTTCTCGCCTTCTGTCTCTCCCCGAGAATTCCTGCCTCGAGATTATATACACTCGTGCCACAAACCTGAGAAGAACGATCCCTCTCGTCATTGTTCTGCCTCGCTTTCGTTGTCGTGCGAGGGATCATCTAAGAAACCAGGAGCGTGGCCAAGGGCAAAGCACGTCCTAACCTCGAACCCTCTTCTTCGTATATTAATTTGAGGGTCTCCGTCTGCTCTAGAAAAAGTCAGATAGAGCGCTTCTCCTTGTTTTTCTCTCTATCTTCAGAGAAATCGCTCTCGCCTTTGAATTCTCGATCTCCTACCCTTTGGGGTCTCGTGACAAGTAAACCTCGGTTTCCCGGGTCGCTATCCCTTCGTTTTCTCACAGCTAGTTTCTGAAACCTCGGGTTTTTGTGCATTTAGTCTCGCTGACACTTCGGTGTCTCGTGACAAGGGAGACTTCCGTTTTCCCGTTGCTCTAGCCCTTCGGGTTCTCGCAACACAAACTCTAGGGGCACGCACGATCACGCTGAACCTTCGGGTTCTTGTGACACAAGTCATCAAGAGTGTTACTCTTAGGTCAGAGAGTCTTCGGACTCTTGTCACGCTGAGTGTTCGCGTACGCCCATCCAACACTACGCCCATAACAATCAGGAGTTTTACTCTTATGGCAGAGTCTTCAGACCCCAGTCATGCAGGTGTTCGCACACAATTAGCGCTACACACGCAAATCTCCGATCATACACTCGCGGGGTCAATCCCTCTCTCCCGTGTTTCAGACAGGACAACCTCCCTAATTCCTTTGCTCCCTAATGAGTTAAGGATTTCGAGTCTCTCGGAAACCTCGAAAGAAGATGCAGGGGTTCGCCCCTTCTTCTCTTCGGTTGAGAGCAGAAGGGAAAAGGGAAACGTGCTAGAGAGGCTAAAAGAAAACACCCAGATAGCAGCGACGTAGAACGCGATGCCTAGGGCTTCGGCTGCTCTGTTCGTTATCCTGTGCTTCATGTGGCAGATCATGAGCTGCCCATGTCACGAGGTAACACTCGTCAACCTGCAACTTGATCAACTTATTGGGAAACTTAGATTGCTGACAGGAGGTTCACCTCCAGGGATTAGAGATTCTTCCCTTACGAGGGAGTGTTAACCTTCCTCGGAATTGGACTGCGTGAAAGATCCATCCCCCTTCCGAGGGAAAGCTTCCCCACTTCAGACAGTCAGCAACCTTCCCTCCTTCGTAAGGAGTTGCGAACAGCTTAATGAGTTTTACCTCTGCTATCTCGTCCCCGAAGACTGTGCTTTCTCCCCTGGAGCTGGGGAAAAGCAAGTCTACGGCTTATGCCTCCTTCGGGGGGGAACTTCTCCCTGGGAGTATGCTTGGCTCAGGTGATGTCATTCATCTGGAGGACCTCTCTCTCGTTCACGAGAGGAGATTTTTACGCTTACGTTTTTTCCGTAAAACTGGGAGAAAACTTGCCTTAGGCGATGCCCTCCTTCAGAAGATCTTCTCTCTCGTTCGCGAGAGAGAGATTGTTACGCCTTCGCTTTTTTCCCATAGAACTGGGGGGAAAGCTTGTCTTAGACAATGTTCTCCTTCGGGAGAACTTCTCTCTCGTTCGCGAGAGAGAGATTATTACGCCTTCGCTTTTTTCCCATTGAACTGGGGGAAAGCTTGTCTTAGGCAATGTTTTCCTTCGGGAGAACTTCTCTCTCGTTCGCGAGAGAGAGATTATTACGCTTTCGCTTTTTTCCCATAGAACTGGGGGAAAGCTTGTCTTAGGCAATGTTTTCCTTCGGGAGAACTTCTCTCTCGTTCGCGAGAGAGATTATTAAGCCTATGCTTTTTTCCTCATGAATAGGGAGAAAACTTGTCTTAAGCGACGTCCTCCTTCGGGAGAACTTCTCTCTTGTCCGCGAGAGAGAGATTATTACACCTATGCTTTTTTCCCATAGATCTGGGAGAAAGTTTGCCTTAGGCGATGTCCTCCTTCGGGAGGACTTCTCCCTGGTTCGTGAGAGAAATTATTAAACCTACGCTTTTCCCCATAGGGGAGAAATCTTGCCTTTGGCAATCCTTCCTTCGGGAAGACTTTTCCCTCGTTGAGAGAGAAAAGTTAATATGCCTACGCTTTTCCCCATAGGGCAGGGAGAAAGCTTGTTTTAGGCGATCTCCTTAGGGAGAACCTTCCTACCAATCCCGAGAAGAAACTTGTAGGAGTTTACTGATCTATGCTCCTCCCTCTTACGCTTTTTGATTCTCCTCCAGGGGCGGAGTGAGAGCCTTGTATTAAGCGGCATTCTCCTTTGGGAGAACAAATCTACCCTGCGGAGGAGTTATTTTCATCCCTGACGTTCTCCCCCTCGTGCAGGTAGGAGACGTCTTTTTGATCCTACTGGTTCCCCTCACGTTGACCCCTCGGGGTCTCGTGACGATCACCCTTTCGCCGGGCGTGATCGGGGGCCTTTAAACTTTTGTCCTGTTTATCCTACGGGTTCTCATGACCTTAGGAGTCCTTCGGGCCTCTGTCGCGTTGGACTTTCGGGTTCACACGACTTGGAACCTTCGAGTTTCAGTTATACGGAGTAGTCAGGCTCTCGTAACAATTAGCACAGTGTCGGTGCACGCGCGCAATTAGCGCTATGCACGCGATCATCGTCATTAAGAGTTTACTCTTATGACAGAGCCTTCCGACTCTCGTCAGCGGTCTTCGCCATTACCTCCAGACACTCCGAATTCTACCATTCTACCCCTTTCGATAAGAAAGATACGAGGGGTAAGATATAAGGTTTGTCTGCTACTCCACTTTTTCCTGTAATAACACGCGAGGAATTATCGTAGCCTGAGGATTCCTCGTGAGTGCTGCCGTCGAGGGACTTAGAATCCTCCTATTTAAGGACTCTAAGAACTATTTGTTATATCGCATGCCTCGGCGATTTGCATCTTTCTCCTCAACCCTTTGACTCTCCAGCCTTAGACAGGCTATGTATTGACAGTCTGGGGTTCGAGTCCCGCCCAGACTTGTTAGAGCCTTCAGTGCCAACAACCTTACCATCCTTGTAAGCTAAGGTTAGCGGGAGCCTATAGATCTATCTGCTGAGTCTTCAGCAGCCACTGCTTGGCCTCCCCTGGTCCTAGCTGGGATGGAGAGGAGGCTTGGTCGTTGACCATATATGGTCAGTCTCTAGGACGTTATCCTAACGGCTAGTGCAATGTCACTGTCCCTTGACTCTGCCTTTCTTGAGCGATCTTTAAACCTGGTCTGTTGTCCGAGCTCAGAGACGTCAACCTTCTCCTCTAATCTTAGATCCCCTCACGGCGAGGCTCACACCAGACTATCCTCGAAGAGACACTCAACTCTTCCAGGCTCTTCTCAGTCACAGAAGCCTTGGTAAGGGAAGTGACTTCAATGTCCCTTCTTGCTTGACACGTGGTCTGATACAGTCGGCTACCTTGCGAGCCATGAGGACTTGTCAAACCAAAACTCTAGGCAGACCCTACAAGAAGTCCTAACTGCTAGGGCTAAGACAATGGACTTCTTAATCGCTACAACAGCGACAATGTGAAGCAATTGGATCCTCAAAAGGAAGGATCAGTAGTTCCCAGACTTCCTTTTGTACCTCAGTGAGGAAAGCTTCTCTCAGTCTCGGCGATTTAGGGCTATCGCGCAGCCTTGAGCCTCATCTGTAGACGGAGAAAGGGTTGACCTCTCCGCCTCAGTAGACATCACCTTGGTTGTTTCGGTGTTGGAGTGATCTTGCGATTAGACCATCTCCTTGAGACGTGTCTTACGTTCGCTGAAGTGTCTGCCCTATGTGCCCTTAAGGGCCTCAGACTACTCTCTGAACCTTAAGACCATCTTCCTCGTACCTCTAACCTCCGCTAAAAGGGTCAGTGAGCTACATGGTCTGTCTTACGTCACCCATTCTAAGAGATGGGGGGGGAGTGTCTCGCAACTTCGTACTGGGCTTAGTGGCTAGATTCATAATCCTTCATCTACCGATGGGATATTTCGAGAATTTCCACTCTCAATAGGTAACACAGGATGCACTCCAGTCGTTACTATGCCCAGTCAGGGTGTCAAATAAATATCTGAGGCGCACCAGACTTTTCAGACCACGTCTCCTTCATCTCTTCCTTGTACCAACAGGGTAAAGAAGAGAATCTCTCGCAACACCATCTCTTTCTGACTTAAGAAGTTATTGCGAGGTCTTTTCACGAAGACCCAGAGGCAGCACAACCCAGAGCACATCAAGTTAGGGGAGTGGCTGCCTCTCTGGTGTTTAAGAGAATTTTCTCAGTCTCCCAAGTCTTAAGTGTTGGGGTCTGGAAACGCCAATCTACATTAACTGCTCACTATTTGAGCGACGTGACACATAGGTCTCGAGACACCCTTTATATAGGGCCTATTGTGACAGGTCAACAGATGCTGTTACTACTTTACGCCCTTTCAGGGGACAGTAACCATTGGTTGAGGATTCTGGGTTACACTAGGTTTTAAGAAGGACATCCATCGATCTTCTTCGTCTCCTCCCCCACATTTGGGGATCCTAGCCTGTATCCAGTTTCAGCTGGACTCGCCAATGGAAATAAGGTATGATACTCATCTGATTCCTCTCACAGAGTATAAGGTATACTCGTGGTCACAAGGTTTCCCCTTGGCAAGGTCGGGGGAATCCTAAGTTTGAAAGGGTCAGAGTCGAATGTTCCTGACCCACTTCATCCTGAAACATTTGTTTCCATGAAGTTGCAAACCTTCAGTTATACTGAGATTCTGGGAATCTACAAAGAAAGAAGATACGGAAGATTGTTGCTTCCAAAGAGTCTAGTCTGAGGACTATCTTCCCTAAAGATAGGGAACTCCTTGGCCACCCTGGCCTCAAGACTAAGTCTCCTATATTAAAGAATGAGGGTTTGTATTTAGTGTAGGAACAAATGACAAACTTATAACAGAGTTTGTATTTTTCCTAACATACAAACCCGAATTCTTTACACAAATCTTCCCTCTATCACCACCCCCCTAGGATAGTCCTAACTAGAATCCGATTGAAGGTAAACATCAGCTACCGACCGGCGGTCCCCCACCACTGTCAGGTGGGTAATTACCTGTCCGGTCGTTAACGACCTTATTAAGGTTTTTCTGCCGTATTTTCCAGCTCGCGCTAGAATATCTCCTTTAGTAACGAATTCGGGTTTGCATGTTAGGAAAAATACAAACTTTGTTATAAGTTTGTCATGTCGTCCTGATGGAAGGATTCCTTTAGGTAGCTTTCTAAGAGATATTTGCTACAGTGATACTCCCAGAGAAATAAACCGAAGGTCTCCAGGATTCTAACTCCTGGCACTAGTGTCCAATTAAGGATATTGCATAATGTCAGGGGACGTATTTTTAGATGCGACACATAGCAATCTTCACCTCGAATAAATTTAACTCTTTGATGTAAGGGGGAAGAGTGGCGAAAGAAGGTGCCGATCTAGGTACCCGGTGGACCTCCTTCCCTATTACTACTATGACGCCATTCCTTTTCTTGTCATTAAGCAGAAATGGCCGCAGATAGAGTAATTTTGGGAGGGGTCAGCAGAAGGGTGGGTCCATCAGGACGACATGGCACTCACACCCAAAAATAGATCTTTCGCTTTGCTCAAAATCCATTTTTTGGGCTCAGGCCATGCCATCCTGATGGAAACATACTAGAGAATTAACTTGAAACTACTGTAGCTGTGTGGTTTGTGTATGTGCCTTCTACCTTGAAGGGATTTCCTTATCTGGTCTGCTAGACCTGTATGTGAAATTCTAGTTGACTGTCATTTACACTAAGCCTGGAACTGGTTTAGTGCTTCCTGCCCCCTGCAGGGAAAGTGTCGACGTCGACAATAAGGATTCAAGGTTTGAATTTCCGTAGGGACGGAAGGAAAAACTTTAGAGATTACATTTCACTTACCTTGGAAATCTGTATCCTGATTTCAAGTTTGGGCCCTTCTAGGGCACAATTAAAACTCTAGCATGTTTTCTTTGTCTGCAATTGAGATAGCAGTAATAAGATGCAAATTCGTTTAGTATTTTTACTTTGCAACTAGATTATCAAATGTAGTTACAATAGAGTATGAATCTGGTCCAGCATTAAAACACATCAGGGTCCATATTTTCTCTTGTAGAAAAAATATGTAATTTCATTATCGGAATAATGCCACTCAATGGAGATGTGAAACCAAATCTGTCTGACTTGTACAGATTTTGGGAATGCATAAACACTGTGACGCAAACGTTCACTCAGCACTGGTGTTATTGGTCAGATATGCACCTATATGGAACAGTGTGTTAAACATTGTTGTGATTTGCACTATAAGGTAAGTGTACCCATGCACCCGATGCACTGTAAAGTCCCAAAACAGTTCACTGTTCATCGCAGCACTAGACGACATGTTTTATAACACTATCCGCCGCCTCCACAAAATGTTTTATTTCATGTACTTGCTTCGCATACTGTTTGTAGAAGACCCTGGATGATCTTCACCCCGTGTATGAGCAGAGTCTTTCAAAGTCCATGTGTTGAATGAAGTTCAATGAAGAAGCAACTTTCCTCGGATCGTGACCTGCGAGTGTACTGTCAGGATCCGCTCTGAGAATAAAGTAGGTGACCTTCGCTCTCAGTTGTCTTAGTGATAGGTTTGATCCTGAGGTTTCGCCTCTGAAGAGCTGTCCTCCCTTGAAGTCTGAAGTTCTTCGAAGATAGACCTTAAGACACTCTACTGGGCACAGAGAGGTATCTTCCTTTAGTGGGCAGATTCTCCAAGGATCCCAACTTTTAGTGGGTATCTCATTCTTGGCAAGAAAGGCAGGATCAGGAAAGGGGTTCAGTTCTCCTGTGTCTAGGAACTGAATATGGCCTTCGTTTCTAGATAAGGCCACTATTTCACTAACTCTAGCCCCTGAGGCTATTGCAAACAGAAAAATGACTTTCTGTGTTAGATCCTTTAGAGTACAATTCTCATTGTTTAGGTTCGAAGCATAGTGCAAGACTTTGTCCAAGGACCACGTGATGGGCTTTGGTGGGGTTACTGGCTTGAGTCTAGTGCATGCTTTTGGGATCTTATTAAAGATTTCACTTGAGAGGTCCACTCCAAAGGCATACAGAAGTGGTCTAGCCAGGGCCGACTTACACGAGGTAATCGTAGTAGAAGCCAGGCCTTGATCGTGTAGGAATATGAAGAATGCGAGACAGAAATCTTTCGGTATTTCTGTCGGTTTCCTTGTTTTCACAAAGGAAACCCATTTCTTCCATGACGATTCATATTGTCTCCTAGTCGAACTTGACTTATACTCTTCGATGAAGTCAACTTTATGCTTCGAGACTCCAAACTTTTTGTTCGCCGCTATGGCGAGAAAATCATGAGATGTAGGTTGTTGGTTCTCGAGGATGAAGCGTAGACAGTCGACTTCTGGACCAGTTGGGATAATACTGGGTCCGGCAGAGGAAACAGCTTCAGTTTCAGCTCTAGAACTAGAAGGAACCAATTGCATTTGGGCCACTTGGGGGCTACTACTGCTGCTGTCCCTCTGAAGGATCTTAGCTTGTCGAGGACTCTTAGCAGGAGATTAGTTAGTGGAAACAGGTAAATGCGATTCCACCTGTTCCAGTCGAGGGAAATGGTGTCCATCGCCTCTGCTTGAGGGTCCGTATAAGGGGCTACGTAACGAGGTAGTTTCTTGTTGTCGCTCGTTGCGAAGAGGTCAGTCTGCATTTCCGGGACTTTTTCCGAGGTGAAGGAGAATGAGTCGCGTCTAGGGAGCATTCTGTCTTTATGGGCTTTCGCCTGTATAGAGCATCCGCCGTCACGTTGCGGAACCCTTGTAGGTGAACTGCTGATAGGTGCCATCCCTTCTTCCTTATTGATTTTTTAAGTAGTAGATCTCAAAGAGTTGTTGTTGATGGGCACCATAGTGAGTATAGGAATGTGATATCCGGTGTTCCACAGGGTAGTGTTCTTGGCCCATTACTTTTCATACTATATACACATGACATGTGGTTTGGCCTAGAAAATAAGCTTGTTGCATATGCAGATGATGCTACTCTCTTTGCATCAATTCCATCCCCTGAATGTAGATCTGGGGTTGGTGAATCCCTTAATAGAGATTTAGCTAAAATTAGTGCATGGTGCAAATTATGGGGTATGAAATTGAATCCTAACAAAACTCAAAGTATGATTGTAAGTAGGTCAAGGACGGTGGCTCCTCAACATCCGGATCTCAGTATTGATAATGTTTCTTTAAATTTGTATGACTCTTTCAAAATTTTAGGCGTGATTCTTGACAGCAAATTTACTTTTGAGAAACATATAAGGTCTGTGTCTTCTTCAATTGCACAAAAAATTGGCTTATTGAGAAAGTCTTTTAAGATATTCGGTGATCAATCTATTCTGAAGAAGTGTTTTAATTCTTTTATTCTACCTTGTTTTGAGTATTGTTCTCCTGTCTGGTCTTCAGCTGCTGATTCTCATCTTAATTTGTTGGACAGAAACTTACGGTCTATTAAATTTCTTATTCCTGATCTAGATATTAATCTCTGGCACCGTCGATCAATTAGTTCATTATGCATGTTGCATAAGATTTTTCATAACTCTGACCATCCTTTACATTCAGATCTCCCTGGACAATTCTATCCTGTTCGTAATACTAGGCAGGCAGTTAATTCTAATAGCCAGGCCTTCTCCATCATAAGACTCAATACTACGCAGTACTCTAGAAGTTTTATTCCAGCTGTTACCAAGTTGTGGAATGATCTTCCTAATTGGGTTGTTGAATCAGTAGAACTTCAAAAGTTCAAAGTTGGAGCAAATGCTTTTTTGTTGACCAGACGGACATGAGTCTTTTTATAGTTTATATATGACATTTTTGTTGTTGACGTTGTTAATAGTTTATATATGATATATCTCTTTTGACATTACTTTATTTTAGAATGATTTATTGTTAATTTGTTCTCTTCAGTTATTTATTTCCTTATTTCCTTTCCTCACTGGGCTATTTTTCCCTATTGGAGCCCCTGGGCTTATAGCATCTTGCTTTTCCAATTAGGGTTGTAGCTTGGATAGTAATAATAATAATAATAATAATAGGTAGAAGGTGACTAATATCACATGGTTGATGTGAGACGATCTCGAGCCTTGTCGATTTAGACATTTTACTATTACTTCGTTGTCCAGGACCAATCTGATGTGGATTGCTCTGCGAGGGGATAGTTTCTTCAACGTTGGGAAAACTGCCAGAGCTTCCAAAATGTTGATATGAAAGGTTTTGAACTGGTACGATCAATTCCCTTGCACTTTTCTCTCGTGAGAATGGCCTCCCCATCCTTCTGAGGAAGGAATTTTTCGTGCTAGGCTCTTGGCTGTTGACCATGGCCTTAACTGCATGCGCAATAGGGTCGCGGTCAACCTTGGTTGATCTCTTCGAGCGTTTGATGGGTATCTTCTCCAGACTCCTGACGCATCTTTTAGACGTGCTTTTAGCACCAGGTTTGTCACTGCTGCGAACTGGAGAGAGCCCAATACTCTCTCCTGTTGGCGTCTTGAAATCCTCTTGTGACGGATTAGTCTCTTGACAGATCCCTTTATCTCTCCTCTTCTTGGATGGAATGGAGAGGTGGTGTGACTTTAAGTCCCATTTGAATCCTAGCCATTGGAACTTCTGAGCTGGAGGAAGGCGAGACTTCTTGCGATTGATCTTGAAGCCCAGGTGTTCCAGGAACTGGATCACCTTGTTGGCTGCATGCAGACAAGTAGTCTTGGATGCTGCCCATACCAACCTTCGGAGTGTAGCTGCTGGATGATTGTGTCTGCCGGATTCATGAATATCCTTGGGGCTGTGTTCAGTCCGAAGGGCATTGCTCTGAAGACACACTTCTTCTGTAGCTTGAATCCTAGGTAGGAGGAGAAAGGGCGACGCATTGGAAGATGCCAGTAAGCATCTGCTGGGTCTACTGAGACTGTACGTCCCTTTTGGTAGAAGGGTCCTTATGTGTTGCAAAATAAGCATCCGAAACTTATTGTTCTCAATGAACTTGTTGAGTGGAGACAAGTCTAGAATGACTCTGAGTTTGTCTGAGTCTTTCTTGGGAACACAAAACAGCCTTTCCTGGAATTTGATGGACTTCGCTTTCCTTATTACCTTCTTGTTCAAGAGTTCTGAGGTATATTCTTCTAATGAGGGGGTGGAGTGTTGGAAGAATTCTGGAAAACGGGGTGGAGTTCTTTTCCATTTCCATCCGAGTCCATTTCTTATTAGGCTGTGGACCCAGGGATTGGAGGTCCAGCGATCCCGAAAGGGATATAGTCTACCTCCTACCTGGAGCCCCTCTTCGCATGGGGTGTCCTATGGATTTGTTTCCGTGACCACATCCTCCTCGGCCCAGAGAGTAGTTACCTCCGGGCGAACTTCTCTTAGGGCCTTTTCCTTTCTGACTAGTGCGAAAGGAAGTCGACTGCCTCTCAAAGTTAGGGTTAAACACTGGCGACTGGGCTACCAGTTGTTGAGGGACCATCTGGAAGGTGGTCTGAGGCATCGTGGTCATAGTCACGGCAGGCAGTTGTGCAGGTCTGCGTGGTCTCCTTGCCTCTTTATTCTTGGGCGGGGGACCTCCGTCCGAGGAAGATTTCCTCTTTGAGCTCATGCATCACTTTTGGAGAAGGCTCCTGTTCTCCGTGGCTGTTCTGGCTATGATCTCTTGGACCAGTTCCTGTGGGAAAAGGTCTTTACTCCAGATGTTTGAGGTAATCAGTTTCCTTGGTTCGTGTCTTATGGTCGCTGAGGCCAAAACGAACTCTCTGCAGGCTCTCCTCGCTCTGAGGAAAGCATATAAGTCTTTCACAAGGGTATCCATGTGGGACTTAGCCAGGAAAATGAACATTTCTGGGGCGTTCTGTAGACCTGCACTCAATTCCAGGGAGTTCTGATGAGAAAGGGAGGCTGCAAGTCTCTCCTTTGTCTCCTGTTCCCTCCTCAGAAGATGGTCTGGCAACTTCGGAAGGTTCTCATTGAACTGCTGGCCTACTATCTCTGGATCCAACTTAGAGACGGAGAAGGTTAGGTGGACATCCACTTCTCCTCGCAGGTAGGCAGTGCTAGAGAGAATGGTTTGCATTCCTCTAGGGTTGGGCAAGGTTTGCCCTCGTCAACTACCTTGACGGCAAAGTCTAGTGCTTTCTCCGAAAAGGGGAAAGAGATGGAGGAAGGAGCAAGAAAGGTGGGATGTCTCTTGCTCAGTGCTGAGACTTTGGAGTTGGTGTACCCGGCTCCTTTCAAGGTTTTCAGGAGGGTGGCTTGCGCCTTGTCATGCTCAAAGACAATGACCTCTTTGGGTACCGTTTCCTCATGGGCTACAGTCTGGGTAAGCTGAAAAGTTAGGCCAGAACTCAAGGTCTTCAATCAGTTTTGTCCCCAACTTCTCCGAGACGAATAGTTTCCCATTCATCATGGGCATATGCTCCGCATACCTCCAGGGGTTGGTTTCGGAGCAGTGAGGGAGATCCAACACTTTAAGGGACTTCATAGTGGAGCCCTTGGTAGATCCAGGGCGGTCCACCCTCTCCTGTAACAGTATCTAACGCTGCCTGAGTGATTCTCTCATCGTCTCTTGTTCCTTTTGGAACAATTCCATCATCCGTTGAATCGAAGTGAGGATCGCTTCGTTCTTGTCGGCATGTGCAACTGGTTGTGGAGTTGGGGTTGAAGAAGTTGACGGCATAGGTTGGTATGCTGTCACGGCGAACTGAGGGTCTTTGGTTGCCGTTGAAACGGATCCTTCTTACTCCGCTTGTGGATGTTCCACGTCTTCTTCAGGGCCTCCTTGCAGTAGGTCCTTCTCAGTGTCAGTGGACACTTCTGACATCCTTTCTTGGTGGATGTCCATGTCTTCCAGTGCCTTATCTATGTCCGCGTCGATCTTCAGTCGTATGAGGGGAGACTGGACCTGTTCATGGGGCACCACCGTGTTTGGTAGAGCCTTGGGGAACAGTAGGCACCTTAGGGAGTCGTTGGGTAAGTACGGTCCCTGAGAGTTCTTCTGGAACCTTCTTACCCATTTGTGAAGGGTTTCCCTCGCTGTATCCCTAGTCTCTATGTTGACTGAAGGAGCTTCTCTGAAGCCGTTGGCCAGCAGGGTAGAACAGGTGGGGCAACCCTTCGGGTCCCAATACTTGAGGACTCCCGACACGATGCAACAGGGGGCATGAGTCCTGCACTTCGTGTGGCCACAAAAATCTTTGCCTTTGTGGTTGCAGGATAAGGCTGCACACTTCTCCATTGGCTCCTGTAAAGGAAAAGGGGCTCAATGAGTATTGAATTTTTTATATCAGTGATATGAAAGCATACAATTTTAATTAACAATAGTAATTACTATTGTTTATGGTAGCTTAGGATAGTAAGCTTGAAAGGAAGTAGAAAAGTCACATATCTGTGTTTCCTCTCCCAAGCCATTGCCGAGACCTCCGTCAGTAATAATATTTAGTTTCCATGATAGGGAGAATATAAGGTAGGAAAAAAATTTTAGGGACTAGATTTAGAGTTAGTAAGTGTCTATACTAAAATTATTTACCTGTAGTATATATATTAACACTGATCGGTGATTTTTTAGGGTTCTGATGATCGATATAAACCCTCCGGGTGTTGAGGGAGTACTCAGCCTCAACACAAAATCGTGGTCCCAACAATTGACTGTGACAGGAAACACAGAGTATGTTAGAAAACATGTGTACTACTGTATAGTTGTATACTGTAGTTTAGCCGGCGACACTGCCGGGGTTAGGTTAGTACCTGGCAGCACTAACTGATAGAGAGAGAAAAAGCATTGAGGAAGGAGAGTTTCCTATTATTATGGATAACATAACAATTGGAAGAGTAGGAGGACTATCAGGCCACCTACTGTCTCCTTGCCAGAATGAGAGTTCCAATGGAAGGGGTAAGAATCTGTCTGATTCTGGCTTCCACCCATCCACAAAAGGTCTTCCGCCGGCAGCAATAATTGTGGATGGCAGTCCAAGAGAGGGCTGAGGACTTCCCAAAGTATGTTAGGTTTCCCTACGGCAGCCGTCAGGAGCCGTCTCAATCTTCCCCCCAATAATATTCACTTTCTGTGAAGGAAGGAAGTAAGGGGGAAGGTGGCTGAGACGGCTGAACTAACTGCTACCGGCAGGGTACCAGCCGGTAACGTAGTAAACCTAGCAAGCTGAGATGACTGTCAGAATACCGGTGAAAGGGTATTGTGATGGCTATGACGTCACTAAAGGACAGAAGGGGGAAGGGTAAAGGGTCTTATAGTTCAAGAGATGAGAGGTGGCGGCAGGTATGCTGCCTACCTTCAACAGTGAACTGATGAAGCATGGCTTCCTGTGCTGACGACGTCGTCGGCGGCAAGGGAAACATGGTTCCTTTGCTGGCGACATCGTCGGCGGCAAGACAAGGGCAACCTGAGTTAGTCACTATCTAAATCAAAGCCGGAGGTGGCAAGAACTCTGTTCTACTTGATGGCAATGAAGAAAGACAGTGGTTGCCGCCTGTAGCGGCGGCAGCACTCAGGGAGGGAGGAAGGGTTTAACCTCTTTTCTCTGAGAGAATATATATCGTAACTTTTTGGGCTCAGGCCATGTCGTCCTGATGGAAGGTTCCTATAAGTAGCTTCCTTAGGGATATTTGACTACAGTGATATTCCCAGGGAATTTACCTTTAGGTCTCCAGAATTCTAACTCCTGGCGAGAATATCCTTAAAATTTCTCCTAAGGATATCGCATAAATCAGGGGATGTATATCTTGATAAGACACATAGCAATCTTCACCCCGAATAGCGTTTTCAATTCGAGGGGGAAAGTTGCAAAATTTGAAGGGAGCCGATATCAAGGTTACCCTTCCTCCCTTACTACTTCGAGTATCCAGATGGCGCTGTACATCGCCGCCGTGTTTATTCCTGTAAGTGTAGCGGCATCGCTCGGTGATTTTCCTGGTTGTCTCTCTCGTTACGCTTTGGTTTTTTTTTGCGGATATCATGCAATCTCCAGCCTCTTCTGCCACTGGAAAGTTGAGTATTTGATCTTTACATTGTATAAATTTTAGCTCCTGCCTCATAGTGAAATTAGGTTAAATTAAGTGAGGGAACTTTGCCTTAACCGGAGGCGTCATGGGCGCTGTCGTTCATTAAGCATGAGTTAAATTATTTAGTTAGCCTGAACGACTTTCCCGGTGTTAATAGCATGAATATTCTGAAGCTATTCAGTCTTCATTGCTAGGAAGTTATTTATATTATGCCGATTGTATTCTTGATAGTTTCAGCGATTTAGGTAACCAAACCTTGCTTGTGCTAGGCTTCCTAGCCCAGCCCAGGCATTTTAGTTTACTTTCATGCATGATATAATAGACATACCTAGTGTAATAACAATTAAAAATGAAGCCATTTAGGCAGTTTATACGTGTAAGATATATTGATTGCATATATATATTCCTTTTCCTCTGCGATCGTATACGAGAGAGTTTCGGCGATTAAGGTAGTCGAATCTCACCCGCCACTAGGCTACTAGCATAGTGGCTTTAGTATACTTTCATACATGTTCCCCGTTTACCCTCGTGTATCGTTTTATCAATTCAGGCAGAGATAGATATCTCCTAGAATTATTATATAAACCGATACTCATCTCCAGTGTGGATTTAAGGGTAATCACTCCTTCCCTCTTGAGTGCAGCCTTAGGCTACAACTGTAGTTTAGTCTTGCCATCGAGTAGACACTCCGGCTTGACTTGGCTAGTGTTTTCTGTCTCTTCCCTTGGCCGGCAAATTGCAGGCTTTGGGTTTCGGTCAGAACCTCAAAGTTTATAGTCTTTTGCCGGCAGCCGGCCGGCAGGGTGAATAGTCATTGCCCGGCTGCCGGCATAGGAGGCTAGACCTCCCTAGGCCGCACTTGAAGTGGTTGCATGATGCTGCCACCTTCTTCCTGCGGTCTAGAAGACTAGTCCTGTGCTCGCAGACCCTAGGCTGAGGAATAGACATTCTTCTGCCGCCTAGGATGGCGCCGGCACTGAAACTCTGTTTGTTCCAACACGGAGTACTTACCTCGAACTACTTTCTTAGGAGTATCTGGGATCTCCTCCCTAAACGACCAAGAATTTTGCGTAGTTCCCCCATCTCCGTTTTCCCTTGTCGGGTCCCTCCGTGGCGGATAGATACTCGCCCTGAGGCGACCCGGGGTCAGTGCGCGAGAGTGTGCTGCTAGGTCTGTGTCGCCAGTAAGCATTTGGTCGCAGCGTAGATAACATCTTGCCGCTCTCTCTCACATCCCGTCCGACCCACCAGGATCGTGTTATACGACCATTCCTGACAAATGTACCGATGAGAGCTAAGGATTGGCAGATACTCGTGGGCCACTTGGTCTCGCTGGAGAAGTTAATTCCTCAGGGGAGGCTCAAGCTAAGGCCAGTCCAATGGAACCTGAAGGACCTCTGGTCACCTGGAGACCCTCCTCAGAACTTAGTCAGGATGACTCCGGCCTCCAGGAACATGCTCCTCTGGTGGTCCGACAGGGCGAACATCCTAAGGGGGGTACCGTTCGCGTCCACTCCTCTGGAGATGTTGCTCTTCACAGACGCGTCAAAGGAGGGGTGGGGAGCCCATCTGCTCGAAGAGACAGCAGAGGGAAAGTGGTCTCCGGAGGAAAAGCCCCTCCACATAAACCTGCTCGAGCTCCTGGCAGTTCAAAAGGCCCTCGCAACATTCGCCCATCACCTTCAGGGAAACTCAATAGCCCTCATGTGCGACAACGCCACCGTGGTGGCATACATAAAGAAACAGGGAGGATTGAGGTCAAGGGAACTGTGCGACCTCACGTCTCAGATCCTGGAATGGGCCGAGAGGAACCACATCATTCTCACAGCCAGGTTCATTCCTGGGAAGAGAAACGTTCTGGCCGACGGCCTCAGCAGGGCTGGGCAAGTAGTGGGGTCGGAGTGGTCCCCACACCCGCAAGTGGCTCAGGAGGTCCTCCAGTTGTGGGGCTCACCGGTAATAGACCTGTTCGCCACGAGGCTCAACGCTTGGCTCCCCGTGTTCTCTTTTCCTGTGCCAGACCCGGCAGCAGCGTTCGAGGACGCCTTCCAGCACCCGTGGGACGGACTCGACGCATATGCCTTTCATCCCTTCGGGATTCTCAGGCAGGTGCTCAACAGGCTCAGACAATCAAGGGCTACAAGGATGACTTTGGTAGCGCCCTGGTGGCCGGAGAGGGAGTGGTTCGCGGATCTACAGGACCTGGCCACCCTTCCTCCGTGGCCCCTGCCAGTAAGGGAAGATCTGCTGCACCAGCCTCACTTTCGAAGGTTTCACGAAAACCCTCAGTGCCTTCAGCTACACGCGTGGAGGTTATCGAGCGCCTATTAAGGAAGGAAGGATTCTCGGAGAAGACAGCTTCGAGGATGTCAGGGTATCTTCGGAAGTCCTCGAGCGTGGTGTACCAGGCCAAGTGGGCCACGTTTGTGAAGTGGTGTACCACACAGAACCTGAGACCCTTGGATGCATCAGTCCACATGATTGCAGACTTCTTGGTCCACCTGAGGGACGACCTGGGGGTCTCCATTCCGGCTATCAAGGGGGTCCGAGCAGCCCTGGGGCAAGTTTTTCAACTTAGAGGCATAGACCTGGGGGCCTCTCGCCAGATTTCCATGCTCATCAGGAGTTTCGAGCAATTTTGTTCCCCATGCGCCTCTAGGGTCCCGCAGTGGGACGTGGCCAAGGTCCTCAAGGTTTTGACAAGGCCTCCCTTCGAACCCCTTAAGGATATCCTGTATAAAGACCTCCCTCTCAAGACAGTGTTTTTACTAGCTCTAGCCTCAGTCAAGCATGTGAGTGAGCTCCACGGCTTGTCCTTTGAGGTCTCGCACTCGAAAAGGTGGAAGGACCTGTCCTTTAAGTTTCTGCCTGAATTTGTGGCCAAAACCCAGAACCCGGCAGTTGCGGATCCAAGGTTCGAGGAGTTCTCGGTTCCAGCAATCCCTCAGACAACCCGGAAGACTTGCTCTTGTGCCCAGTGAGAACAGTCAGGAAATACCTTAGTAGGACAGCCAGACTCAGGCCAGCCATCATAAGTCTGTTTGTCTCTTCAGGCCCAGTAAAGAGGGCAGTGTCTAAGAACACGATCTCCTTCTGGCTTCGGCAAGTCATCAAGAGAGCTTACGACAGTGAGGGGTCTGCGGTCCCTGGTACCCCGCAGCCCCGTGGTATTAGGGGCCTTAGCACTTCTTTGGCATTTGATAGCAACATGGCAGTGGGCCAAATCATGCGAGCAGGTACATGGTCCAGGCAGTCCACCTTTACGGCTCACTACCTTAAAGACTGTACGAGGAAATCCCTGGACTCCTTCTCCATTGGTCCAGTGATTTCCACCATGCAACAATTTAAAAGTTAAAAGCCCCGGGTAGCCCGAGGGAAGTAATCGCAAGCGACACAAGTTTCCTCCTTACTCCCCCATTTCCTTGCTACCCTTTTTCCCTTTCCTTTCTTCCTCCCATGTGAGAGATGGATGCTGTGGAAGCCCATGTCCGGATTATGCATAAAGAATTTATACAAAAGGTAGACTTTTGTGTGCTTCCCCTGACTCTCCTACCCTGTCCACTGTGTCGTCTAGACCTAGCCTCCTATCTAGGTCCGGTGTCCTGGGATGGTAATGGGAGTCTTCCGGCCTGTAAGTCCGCCCCCTCCTCCTAAGTGTAAGTCTCCTAAGAAAGTAGTTTGAGGTAAGTACCCCGTGTTGGAACAAATCACAAATTTTAAGTAATTTGTATTTTTCCTAACAGTACTTACCTCGAACTACTTTCGGGTTATTGCCCACCCATCCTGCCCCGAGTGTCTTACAGGAGTTCGATATAGTACTTAAACATATGCTTACTGGTGACACAGATCTAGCAGCGCACTCTCGCGCCGCCTCAGGGCGAGTATCCATCCGCCACGGAGGGACCCGACAAGGGAAAACGGAGATAGGGGGAACTACGCAAAATTCTTAGTCGGTTAGGGAGGAGATCCCAGATACTCCTAAGAAAGTAGTTCGAGGTAAGTACTGTTAGGAAAAATACAAATTACTTAAAATTTGTGATTTCTCCTATGTTGAGAGGAGGCGGCAAGATTGCCGCCGTCCCATTAACTATATTGGCAGACCCTAGGTTGGGGAATAGATATTCTCCTGCCGCCTAGGACGGCGCCGATAATGAAACAGAGTTTCTTCGGGGTGTGGTAGGACCGGCAATCTTGCCGGCTCCTTCCACACCTCATATAGGACCCTTTTCCCTACCCCCTCTGTCCTTTAGTGATGGCCTAGCCATCGCAACCCCTTGGCCGTCGTTCTACAATCTCACAGCTTGCCGGCGGGTTGTGGGGCCGGCCGGGGCTCCTACATGCAGCTACTTAGTCGCTCAGCCTTCCCTTATGGACGCAAGGCTCCGGGAAAAGCTGGCCCGGCTGCCGGTGGGAGACCCCTATACTGTAGAGTGTTCTTCCGTCCTCTCTTGGACTGCCATCCACATACTGGTGACCAGCAGTGACTGGAAATGGTTTGTGTTTGGATGGAAGCTTGAATGATACATTCTCCCCCTTCCATTTGAACCCTCATTCTGGAGGAAGGCTGTAAGATTGAGTACTTACATCCTTATTTAATGTTGAGACCCATTTAATAAGGTATCCTTCACTCCTTACTTTCTCTCTCTCTATCGGCTAGTGCTGCCGGGTACTAACCTAGCCATCTGCCGGCTCGATGCTGCCGGCCATTACCCCAGCCGGCAAGATGCCGGCTGGACCGGTGCACCGGTACTACCCCAGCTGGCAAGATGCCGGCTGGACCGGTGCACCGGTACTACCCCAGCTGGCGTCTGGACTGTGCCGCCAGGTGCTAGCCTAGCCAGCAATATGCCAGCTAAAACTACAGTATATGATTATACAGTAGCCAGTATATTTGTAGTATAGATCATACTGCAGACAGAAAACTATAGTATAGATTATACAGTAGTTATTTTCCAACATACCCTGTGTATCCATACACAGTCTATTGTTGAGACCAGTTATATATGGAAAGAAAAAGGTTTCTTTCAACATACTGATAGATGATCAGTTACAATTTACCCACATTATTAAAACCTTTGGAAAGTCAGAGTTAATTTACACTTATCTATCCTTACAGGTTAGAATTTTTCCATCGGGTTTCCTGAATAGGAAACTCATGGTTTTAATTATGGGGGAGGTCGCAGCAATTGGCTGGACAGGAAACACAAGTATGTGTCTTTCCTAATTCCTTTCTAGCTTGTCTATCCTAAGCTATATGCAATAAAATATGCATATACAGTGGAACCTCTACATACGAACGTATCTACATCCGAATTTTCCAACATCCGAATTTTCCAACATCCGAAGTAAAATTCGAACAATTTTTCGACTCTACACCCGAATTTTATTTCGAAACACGAAGTAAGCAATTTTTGTCGTACCGGTTGTATCCGAATTTTTCGACACGCGAAGTACAATTCGAACACGTTCCTACTCTACACCTGAATTTTTTTTCGACACCCGAAGTAAACAATACCCGTACACGTAGATGGTACTCATAGCGCCGGATGTATTTTTTATTTCCGCCGATAGAAGGCAGCATTTCTACCTCGGAGGGACCCTCAATTAGCGTGGCTTGGGACATTCTTCTGTTCTCGTCGGCTTCGTGTGGTTGTGCCCTGTGTGTTCTGCTATGAACTGTGTTTTAATCGTGATTTTTTACGTTCATCCTTTTACGGTATTTTACGTAAATCATGGGTCCTAAAAGGCTTAGTTTCGCAAGTGGTAGTGGTAGTGGTGAGAAAAGGAATAAGGAAATGCTTTCTTTAGAAGTAAAGCAAGGAATTATTGAGAAGCATGAGCGTGGCGTCCGCATTAGTGAACTTGCAAAAGAACATCACGACGAACTTACTACAGAGGAGCTCAGGGAACTCCATGCTATGTCTGAGAACATGAGTGATGATGAGGAAGGGATCGAGGAGGTAGAACATTTGTTAGGTTCGGCGCAAATAAAAGAGGTGTTAGAAAAATATCAAGACGTGATCGACTTCTTCGACAAATACCATCCAAAAAAATTGCAGGTTTGTCGTGTAGTTGCGCAGTTCGATGATGTTTCCCTAACTTATTTTCGAAACATTCTGAAAAGCTGTACCAAGCAACTTTCTATCGATAGCTTCTTTAAAAAAACTACGAAGCGAACTGGTGATGAAGAGGAAGGAAGTGGTTCAAAGAAAATGGCAGAGTGAAGAGAAAAAAATTCAATCAATTTTAAGTGGAGAGAGTGAAAGTGATTAAAATTAATCATCAAAAAGAAAAAAAGAAAATGTAAAAAAAAATATGAAATATAAAAATAAAAAAAAATAAATAAGCTAAGTTAGGTTAAAGTTCACTTAGTGTAAGTTAGAATAAGTTACGGTAGTGTACGTTTATCATAGTCACCCTCTCTACCTCCTCGCCGCCCGTCCGTCTCCTCTCTGCTTAGCAAGAGCAACACCTGCGCTGGACTTTCTAAGGTAAAGTGACGCTAAAAACCCTTTTCTTATTTAATATTTCTTGATAATTATTCTTTTTTACATGTCTATTTTCTAATTTAGAGTGTATATTGTGATGTGTAATTATGTGTAGTAATTTATTAAGGAGTTATCATAGGTTTTTGGGCTCAACCACGGATTAATCCTATTTCAATTTATTCTTATGGGAAAATTCGTTTCTACATCCGAACATTTTCTACATCCGAAGTCGGTTGTGGAACGGATTAAATTCGTATGTAGAGGTACCACTGTATATGCAAAAATATTAATAATAATATTTTATACAGTTTGTCAGGTGAGGTGAACTACCGCATACTCATTTATTTTTCCTCTCTTTACAGGAGGACCATCCCAAGTGCCTTAGAGTCTTTTGCAATGTGAGGAGCAAGGACTTCTGTGGCCATGAAGAGTGCAGGGCTCAGTCTCTCTGCTCCATCTCCAAGGGACCTCTGAAGTACTGGGACCCCCAGGACTGCAATGTTTGCAAAGCCTTGGTTACTGAGGCTTTTGATGACCCCAAGACAGCGGAGTCGAGGAATGCAGCACGAAGTAAACTGCGCAGATGGGTTTGTGGCTTTCAAAAGAATGCCACGGGACCTTACCTTCCGAATGAACGGATGCGTGCCTGTCTGTTCCCTAAGGCGGGTGTGAAAGCTGTTATACCCCAGCCTCAACCTGAGATCCCTTGCCTCCAGATTTCCGTAGATACGGATGTCTCTGACGCGATGAAGAACATCCACCTAGATGAGAGGATGTCGGAGGTGTCTGAGGACACTGAGAAAGACCTTCTAGCGGAAGGTCTAGAAGAGAAGTCTACCCTGGCTCCCGAGACTGAAGAGGATGATGTCGAATCAGAGTCCGTTTCGTCGGTTCCGGCCCCAGAACCATTACCCTCTATGTCTTCTGCTCCTCAATCAGATGACATGAGTAAAGCATTGGCCAGTCTCATGGCTATGATGGAGAATCTTCGTAAGCAGAACGAAGAAAGGGACGGTGGAATTGAAGAGAAGGATGGACCATCTCGCCATGTCCCGTGGGTCTCAGAGAAGACACAATGTTAAAGATCTTCCACCTTGCTCTGATGTGAACCCTTGGAGGCATGCAGAATATTTGCCGATTATCAATGGGAAGATATTCATATCAGAAGAGCTGGGGGCTGTCCTCATAGAGGATGTCGACTTCTGGCCCAGCTTTAAGTCTTACCCAGATTGCTTCATCCGCTTGAAGGCGGAACCTACGTCCAAGGAGGAGACAGAACCAAAGGAGGTCATAGCTCTTGACCATGAAAAAACTCAGGTTCTGTTGTCAAGTAGCCTGAAAGGCAAGGGCTTCACTAATTCAAAAGTGCCAGCCCTTAGCAAGAAACATCCCTCCTCTCTTGCTCCGGCCAACCTAGCCTTTCCCTTTACTGCAAAAGGTTTTAATGCAGTTATGAAGGCAATAGAGGCAGGCAAACCTTGCCCTACACTTGAGGAGTGTAGACCCTTATCCCTAGCCCTGCCTACGGAGGATAAGGATTGGAAGGAAATCCACCTTACCTTCTCAGTTGGGAAGTTGGAGGCAGTTATTGCTGGACGCCAGTTCAGCGAAAACCTCCCTAAGCTGTCTGACTTTCTCTTGCGTAGGGAGCAAGAGACAAAGGAGAGACTTGCCGCATCCCTGTCCCTCCAGATTTGCTTGGAGGTAACGGCAAGCAACAGCAGATCCCCAGACATGAATATGGTCAGGGCCAAATCACATTTGGCTACGCTGATCAAAGACCTATATGGCTTTGTTAAAGTCAGACGTGCATGTAGGGAGTTCGTGTTTGCTTCGGCTGCAGTGAAACACGAACCCAGGAAGCTGATAGCCTCCAATATCTGGGGAAAAGACCTCTTCCCGAGCAAAGTGGTCTAAGAAGTAGTAGACATGGCCGCCACGGAGAATAGAAATCTTCTCCAGAAGTGGGGCATGTCGGCGAAGAGGAAGTCTTCCCCGGATGAGGGTACCCAACCAAAAAGGAAGATGAAAAGACCCAGGTTGCCCTCTCGCCCTGTCAGACAACAGCAGCAACAACTTCCCACAGTTACCATGACCGCGGTGCCCCAGATGGTGGCACAACCCCAGCCAACTTACCAGATGGTGCCTCAGCAGCTGGTTGCCCAGTCACCAGCATTTAATCCTGCGTATGAGAGGCAGACCACTACCTTTCATCCTAAAGGTAGAGAGTCAAAAAGGGGCTCCTCTAGATACGCTCCAAGAGGAAGAGGGGTTAAGGGAGGACGCGGTCAAGGAGGCAAGTCCTCTGGACAGTCGAAGCAATGAGATGCTTCCGGTAGGAGGAAGACTCCAAAAATTTCAGGATCACTGGACCTTCGATCCTTGGGCCCACAGCCTAATCAAGAACGGACTTGGATGGAGCTGGAGGACAGCTCCACCATCATTTCCTCAATTCTTCCAACACACCACCCCCGTCCTGGAAGATTACACCCGAGAACTTTTGAGCAAACGGGTGATAAGAAGGGCAAAGTCCATCAAATTCCAAGGAAGGCTGTTTTGTGTTCCCGAGAAGGACTCGGACAAACTCTGAGTCATTCTGGACTTGTCGCCACTCAACAAGTTCATAGAAAACTACAAGTTCAGGATGTTAACCCTTCAACACATAAGGACCCTGCTGCCCTGCTGCCAAAATGGGCGTACACAGTCTCGATAGACATGGCAGATGCCTATTGGCATATTCCAATCAAGCGCCCACTCTCCTCCTACCTAGGATTCAGGCTACAGAAGAAGAAATACGTCTTCAGAGCCATGCCCTTCGGACTAAACATAGCCCCAAGGATCTTTACAAAGTTTGCAGATGCAGTTGTTCAACATTACGCCTAGCAGGTGTCCAGGTGGTAGCCTACCTGGACGATTGGCTGGTGTGGGCAGCATCCGAGACGGAATGCATGCAAGCATCCAAGAAAGTGATCCAGTTCCTGGAACATCTTGGATTCAAGATCAACGTCAAAAAGTCTCGATTATCTCCAGCTCAGGAGTTTCAATGGCTAGGAATACATTGGAACTTAAAGTCACACCGTCTCGCTATTCCACCAAGAGGAGAGAGATAGCGGGATCTGTCAAGAGACTACTGAAATCCTACAGGATATCAAGATGCCAGCAGAAGAGTGCTGGGCTCCCTTCAGTTTGCATCAGTGACAGACCCGGTGCTAAGAGCACAGCTAAAGGAAGCATCAGGAGTCTGAAGAAGATACACATCAAACGCTCGAAGAGATTTAAGAAGATCGATACCGACTCGACTACGATCACTTCTCAAGCCATGGTCGAAGGCCAAGAACCTGAAGAGGTCTGTGCCTTTACAACCACCTCTACCTTCAGTCATCATCCACATGGACGCATCAAAGGAAGGATGGGAAGGTCAATCTCACCAACAGAAAGTCCTAGGGACTTGGTCCTCTCTATTCAAGCCCCCGTCACCCCTATTAAATAGCGTGGTTTGTATGTCAGTTATGAAACAAATGACAAATTCGTAGATAATTTGTATTTTTCAATATTTAACTTAGCCGGTGATTATAATAGCTGCAACTCTGTTGCTCGACAGAAAAACTCTACGGAAAAATTCGCCAGCGATCGCTACACAGGTAGGGGGTGTACTCAACAGCGCCATCTGTCGTTCAGATACCCAGTACTCATTGTAAACAAAGAACTCAATTTTCTCTCTGTCGGGCTACCAGCAAGACCTACTAATTCGCTGTTGCTAACTGGATTTGTTTTTACAACTATTTGGTGAAGTACACTATTCTAGTTTTGAGCTTTCGCTATGCAGGTGTTTTATCTTCATCTTAAAACTTGAACTCGTTTTGGATAGATTTATTTATGGTGACAAAGAGAGTATGGACTTTCTTTCACTTTTAAATGGCCGACCCTTCCCTTAGACGGAAGTGTGTTTAGGCTTTTAGTAATTATCTTATCACGTTATAGATTTTCCTCTATATATTTTATATCTCTCCGCCTTTATTAGGCCTCTTCGATTAACTTTCCATTTTTTATAAACATATAATAATAAATTTTAATGCTTTGTTTATATAGACCTTTCCTGAGAGTAGGCGGTCCTAACTTGGAACCGAAGTTAATCAATGTTGAGCCCTTTATATCGTCTTTAGCTTTTAAAGAGCTAAGGATTTAAAACTTTTTAAATGTAATATTTTATGAAAGAATTTCTTTGATAGTCTTCGTACTGTTTTCAAAGATGAACTAACGTTTAGTTTTTTATGCTACGCAGTTGTTGACGTTCAGGACGTTCAACATGCGCTCTATCGTTACGATAGAGAGAGAGTGTATCACGGTTTCACTTTGCAGTAAGAGTAAATCGATTCTGACGTTTTGTTCATTCTTTCTTAGCTTAAATGTTTTAAATTCTAATTTAAAGGAACTTTTTATTTGAAAAACCTTTCAGTTTTTTCCTTTAGTCAAATAACATGTTTTTTTGACGATATATAATTGGGCTCTTCTCTTAGGTGCTAAATCAAGAGAGAAAGAGAGAGAGAGATAGAGACGGAGGGAGAGAGAGGAGAGAAAACGTTCCGTTCAAGCGGGTAACGTTGTTCTCGTGTTACTCACGTCCCTAGTCGCTGTACGGGGAGGAAGGATAAAACGTTTTTAGGTTTTTATTCTCGTCCCCAGGCTATGTGCGGTTAGAGATTGAAAACGTAGTTATATGAACTAGTGTTTAGTCTCTTTCTCAGCCACTGATTTTTCTTTTTATCTTAAAATATGTTTTCTGTTTTTTGCTGGTATTATGAGCTTGCATTATACGACTAATTTCGCAATTACTACCTTTTAATGAAGGGTAGAATTGCGTGTTTCAGGTAGAAATAAGTGCAAAACAGAAAATCGAAGTGATAAAGTGATATGCGCAAAGTGTTACAGTGTTGCGTCCGAGGCGCAAAGTGTTACAGTGTTGCGTCCGAGGGTTCGTCTGTTCGTGCCTGTCGTTCACCTAGTCCGGGACCTCTTACATGCTCCCAAGCCCAGGGGAGAAGTAATGTCAAACGACTTATGAGTTCGAGAGGCCTTGACCAACGAACAGACGTTTTCCCTCTATGGTATCGGGTGTATCTTACCAAGATCTCCCCTACCATAAGACGAGAGAGACGTTGTTTCTCCTCGCCATCCGTAGGCTTTTCGCATAAGAAACCTGTCACAAGGTTTCGAAGCCCTTAAGCGAAAGTCAGTCCTTTCAGGACAGGTCCAGCGTCCTGGTTACAGCCATTAGGACAGCTCTGACCCTATGCAGTCATCGGATAACTGCTCGCCGCCTAACAAAAGCGTAACACAGACTCCGAGAGTCTTTTTTTGTAGGCAAAGTGTTGCGGTCACAGACGTTACCCTCGTCTATTACCACAACCATTTCCGTTGATCCTTAAGGGGTTGTATGGCAAAACATGCAGTATATGCTTGCCTCCCTTATGGAAGACTATTCTGCCGATTAGTCCGTTGAGTCTAGCCGTTTATCTCATCGATATCCTGGCTTTCAGCCAACCTAACGTTCCTTTGTGCTTACTGTTGACGTTGGCGTAGCTTAGTCACGTCAGTCAGGTTGTTTAGAACCACACTCGATGCGGTCTCGTGTGGTTTTTCAGCCGCATTTGGACATTAGGCCACTGGCTGATGCTTCTGTTGACGTTCAAGACGTTCACTAACAATCGGAGTTGACTTGTTTTGACGCTGTGCGTCAACCTCCGCATTCTAGAGTTGTTTTGACTGCTCAGTCTAGGCAGTCAAAGCAGTCTCGAGTGGACGCTGTGCGTCCTCACGCACCTGTTGTGGTTGACAGTTCAGTTGTTGACAGTTCACAGACTGTCAAGCAGTTACATGACGTTGCGTTCTGGTCCGCTACTAATGCACCAGTGAGAGACTCAGCTTTTATCGGACAAGGTTCCTGTAGATGAGGAAGTTGCTGTTCTCCCTCCTACTGATATTCCCTTGAGGACTCTGTCAGATGGAGAGGAGCCTAAAGCTGCTTAGCCTCCTATGGACTTTAATTAAATCATGATGATTTTTTTAAGGATCTTCGTCCGGATCTTTTTGTAACTGCTGCTCCTCGTTCGCCTAAACGTCAGAGCTTACACTAGGCCTAGCTACTTCGAAGCCGTTGTTTTTAAGCTAGTGCTCTCTCGCTCTCCTAGAGAGTGTTACGTTGGCTAGGCGACTGGTTTTTCACCAGGAGGAGTTTGGGGGATACAGCCTTTGCTTTCCCTTCTTTTAAACTGGTTTATAGAGCGAGAGTCTGATATGACACGAGAGAAGTTCTCGGCTTGGGAGTTCATGCCTCTGCCCAGATAGACTTCTCAATTCTGGTAGACTCTCCCTGGCGCCTGGCCAGGAGACGCTCCAAGTTGTTTACAGGTCAACTTCACAGCTGTTGTCGAGCCTTTGAAGTTTTGCTGTACTATTATGTCACGCATAACAAGGCTTTCAGGGATGGTAAACGGTTCCGCCTCAGTCGCTAACCCCGTCTGTTGCCACACCTGCTCCCGTAGACCCTAAATGGGCTTTGCTGCAAGACATGCAGTCCAAGCTTGCGTCCTTGATAGAGGACTTAAATGCGGAGAAGAACCTTCTGGCCAACAACCTTCCAACCGGTCGGTTGTGCGCCCTGTTGACGCTGAGGTAACCTACTCGCGTCTGCCAGTTGAGGTGGTTCCTCCACCGATGCGACCCAGTGTGGGTTGCCAGCCGCACGTTGACGTTAAGCGACGCTCGGAGGTGGTTGTTGACGTTCAGGACGTTCAACAACCAGCAGAGGTGACTTGTTTTGACGCAGTGCGTCAACCTCAGCAACCCGGTAGGGTGTTGACTGCACAACCCAGACGGTCTAGACAGTCTCGGGTTGACGCTGTGCTTCCTCGCGCACCCATGGTTGTTGACAGTTCACAGACTGTGCAGCAGTTCCATGATATTGCGTCCGGCTCCGTCACGCATCCACCAGTGCGACCGGATTCAGCGAGCCAGACGTTGCCCACTCCGTTGCCGTTTCCTCATCAGTTTCGGATGAGGAACCCTCTGATGAGGACGTTGCTGAACAACAAGACGATCAGCCCCCAGCCCTGCTATCCATCCAGAAGATGCTGAAGAAGGAACGCTGCTCAGTCAGGCTGTGGATGAGTCTGGTAGGGACGCTGTCATCCGTGGATCAATTTGTGTCACTAGGAAGACTACACCTCCGTCCTCTTCAATACCATCTAGCTTTTCACTGGAAAAAGGACAAGACGCTAGAAGCGGTCTCGATCCCGGTTTCCGAAAAGATAAAGTCTTGTCTGACTTGGTGAAAGGACAATATCAACCTAAGAGAGGGTCTTCCCCTGGCTGTTCAGACTCCCAACCACGTTCTCTTCTCGGACGCATCGGACGTAGGCTGGGGTGCGACATTAGACGGTCGGGAATGTTCGGGAATATGGAACTCGAGTCAAAGGACAATGCATTTCAACTGCAAGGAGCTACTGGCAGTACGTCTGGCCTGGAAAAGCTTCAGGTCTCTCCTTCAAGGCAAAGTGGTGGAGGTGAACTCGGACAACACCACGGCTTTGGCGTACATCTCCAAGCAAGGAGGGACCTACTCTCTGACGTTGTACGAGATTGCAAGGGACCTCCTCACCTGGTCAAAAGGTCTGAACATATCACTAATAACGAGGTTCATCCAAGGCAACTTGAATGTCATGGCAGATTGTCTCAGTCGGAAGGGACAAATAATTCCAACAGAATGGACCCTCCACAAGGATGTATGCAAGAGACTTTGGGCCACCTGGGGCCAGCCAACCATAGATCTCTTCGCAACCTCGATGACCAAGAGGCTCCCAATATTTTGCTCACCAATCCCGGACCCAGCAGCAGTTCATATAGATGCCTTTCTCCTAGATTGGTCACATCTAGATCTTTATGCATTCCCTCCGTTCAAGATTGTCAACAAGGTACTGCAGAAGTTCGCCTCTCACGAAGGGACAAGGTTGACGCTAGTTGCTCCCCTCTGGCCCGCGAGAGAATGGTTCACCGAGGTACTTCGATGGCTAGTAGACGTTCCCAGAACACTTCCCCTAAGGGTGGACCTTCTACGTCAGCCACACGTAAAGAAGGTACACCAAGGCCTCCACGCTCTTCGTCTGACTGCCTTCAGACTATCGAAAGACTCTCGAGAGCTAGAGGCTTTTCGAAGGAGGCAGCCAGAGCGATTGCTAGAGCAAGGAGAACATCCACCCTTAGAGTCTACCAATCGAAGTGGGAAATCTTCCGAAACTGGTGCAAGTCAGTATCCGTATCCTCGACCAGTACCTCTGTAACTCAAATAGCTGACTTCCTCTTATATCTGAGGAAAGAACGATCTCTTTCAGCTCCCACTATCAAGGGTTACAGAAGCATGTTGGCATCAGTCTTCCGTCACAGAGGCTTAGATCTTTCCAACAATAAAGATCTACAGGACCTCCTTAAGTCTTTTGAGACCACGAAGGAGCGTCGTTTGGTTACACCTGGTTGGAATTTAGACGTGGTACTAAGATTCCTTATGTCAGACAGGTTCGAGCCGCTACAATCAGCCTCCCTGAAAGATCTCACCTTAAAGACTCTTTTCCTGGTATGGTTAGCCACAGCTAAAAGAGTCAGTGAGATTCATGCCTTCAGCAAGAACATCGGATTCTCATCTGAAACGGCTACATGTTCTCTACAACTTGGTTTTCTAGCCAAAAACGAGCTGCCTTCTCGACCTTGGCCAAAATCGTTCGATATTCCAAGCTTATCGTATGGTTGGAAATGAACTAGAAAGAGTCTTATGCCCTGTAAGAGCTCTTAAGTTCTATTTAAAACGAACTAAACCTTTACGAGGCCCGTCTGAAGCTTTATGGTGTTCAGTTAAGAAACCATCTTTGCCTATGTCAAAGAATGCTTTATCCTATTTTATCAGACTGTTAATACGAGAAGCTCATTCCCATCTGAATGAGGAAGACCAAGCTTTGCTGAAGGTAAGGACACACGAAGTTAGAGCTGTCGCAACTTCCGTGGCCTTTAAACAAAATAGATCTCTGCGAAGTATAATCGACGCAACCTATTGGAAAAGCAAGTCAGTGTTCGCGTCTTTTTATCTTAAGGATGTCCAGTCTCTTTACGAGAACTGCTACACTCTGGGACCATTCGTAGCAGCGAGTGCAGTAGTGGGTGAGGGCTCAACCACTACAATTCCCTAATTCCATAACCTTTTTAATCTTTCTCTTGAAATGTTTTTATTGTTGTTTTTGGGTTGTCCGGAAGGCTAAGAAGCCTTTCGCATCCTAGATGATTTGGCGGGTGGTCAAAGTCATTTCTTGAGAAGCGCCTAGATTAGAGGTTTTGATGAGGTCCTGTTGTATGGGTTGCAACCCTTGATACTTCAGCTCCTAGGGGTCGCTCAGCATCCTAAGAGGATCGCGAGGCTCCGTAAGGAAGACGTACTTAAAAAGGCAGAGTAATTGTTCAAGTCGACTTCCTTACCAGGTACCTATTTATTTTGTTTAGTTATTTTGATAACTTCTAAAATGAAATAAAAATTCTTAGCTCATATGATGTAAACATATTTTGCTGGTCTCTACCCACCCCCCTGGGTGTGAATCAGCTATTATAATCACCGGCTAAGTTAAATATTGAAAAATGTTATTTTGATAATAAAATAAATTTTTGAATATACTTACCTGGTGATTATAAATTAAAGGACCCTCCCTTCCTCCCCAATAGAGACACAGTGGACCGAGGAGAAAATTGAGTTCTTTGTTTACAATGAGTACTGGGTATCTGAACGACAGATGGCGCTGTTGAGTACACCCCCTACCTGTGTAGCGATCGCTGGCGAATTTTTCCGTAGAGTTTTTCTGTCGAGCAACAGAGTTGCAGCTATTATAATCACCGGGTAAGTATATTCAAAAATTTATTTTATTATCAAAATAACATTTTTCCTAACTATACAAACCTCAGCTATTTAATCAAACTTGCCCGCCAGCCCAATCCCCCTGGAAGTCCTACCTCCAAGCAAAGTGAGCTCAAGTACAGGTGTGTGTGTGAGGGGGTGGGGGGGGGGGGGCAAGCTACCCTCCCCTACCCCCGCTAACTAGCGGTGTGGGTAGTAAACCCTCGTAAAATTTTAATGGCTCATCATTTCAGCGACGCCGAAAGTAAGACCCCTATTAAATAGCTAAGGTTTGTATAGTTAGGAAGAATACAAATTATCTACGAATTTGTCATTTTTCCTGTGTCAAATCCCATTTTTGGGCTTGAGCTATGTCGTCCTGATTGAAGTGTACTAGAAAATTTAAAATTCTCAGTTGTGGCAAATTAGAGTTTTAACCAGATATGTGCTTTTTAGTGTCAACCTCAGTAATTATAGAAGATTTAAAATCGTTCTACGATTAGTGTATCTCATGATGGTTTATTTTACACTTCCAAATATAGCCCCAATCACTGTGAAGAAAGTACCTTTGTAAGAACACATATCGACTAAGCAATAGTCTGTAACAAGGAGGGTTGGAAAATAGAGGTACACTACTTTTCATTTAGGAACAGTAGGTCCATATGAAGGAAATCCAAAAAGACGCAAAACCATACAGATGTAACAAAATTGGTGCAACAATATTTACATTTTATGAGGTTAAAACAAGAGATGTTTACTCCAGTAACATTGTATAGAATAGAATAGTAACATCACTCCATGTGATTGATCTGTGGAGATCTTGAACCCTGTCTGTTGATGCAGTGGACTATCGTCTTGCTGTCGAGAACTAACTTGATGTGTGATTTCTTCTTTGGGTTCAATCTCTTCAGTGAAAGAAACACTCCCATGGCTTCCAGAATGTTGATATGGAATTGTTGAAATGCAACTGACCACTGACCCTGTATCTTCTTGGTGGGGGTATGACCCCCCAATCCGTTCCGAGGCATCCGCGTGTATTGTCACTGATGGAGGAGGAAACTGAAGAGTGACATTTGTCAACAAGCTCTTGGCAGTGGACCACGGCTTGAGCTGTTTGGACATTAATTCCTGGTCTTTGTGGTGATGATCTCTTGGAGCATTTGATGCCTTTCTTCTCCAGACTCTGTTTGCATCCTTGAGTCTTGCCTTTAGGATTTGGTTTGTAACCGCTGCAAATTGTAGCGAACCCAAGACTCTTTCCTGACGACGTCTGGTGATCATCTTCGACTGAAGCAGACACCTGACTGAACTTGCTATTTCCTTCCTCTTGTCCTGAGGTAGAGAAAGGATATGTGACTTCAACTCCAAGTACAGACCTAGCCACTGGAGTTCTTGAGCTGGATTTAACCTGAACTTCTCGAGGTTGATTTGGAAGCCCAGGGATTGAAGAAATTTCATTTTTAAATATTCAACTTAGCCGGTGAATATATAATAGCTGCAACTCTGTTGCTCGACAGACAAAAAACAGTAAAAACTCGCCAGCGATCGCTATACAGGTTGCGGGTGTGCCCACCAGCGCCAACTGTCGGCTAGATACCACTCTCTCGATGTAAACAAAGACTCAATTTCTTCTCTGTCGACGTGTCGACAAGACGTACTTTTACTCGCTGTAGAACCTGGAGTTTTCTCAACATATTTGGTGAAGTACTTCATTTTGGTTTGAGCTTTCGCAGTGCAGGTGTTTTATCTTCATCTTAAATCTTGAACTCGTTTTGGATAGATTTAATTTTTGGTGACAAAGAGAGTATGGACTTTCTTTGACTTTTAAATGGCCGACCCTTCCCTTAGACGGAAGTGTGTTTAGGTTTTTAGTAATTATCTTATCACGTTATAGATTAATTATAGATTTTCCTCTATATATTTTATATCTCACGCCCTTATTAGGCCTCTTCGATTAACTTTCCATTTATAATAAACATAAAAAATAAATTTTAATGTTTTGTTTATATGCGACCTTTCCTGAGAGTAGGCGGCCCTAACTTGGAAACCGAAGTTAAACAACGTTGAGCCCTTTCAATCGTAAATAGCTTTTAAAGAGCTAATGATTTAAAACTTTTTAAATGAATATTTTTAATAAATATTTTATGAAAGATTTTCTTTGAAGAGTCTTCGTACTGTTTTCAAAGATGAACTAACGTTTAGTTTATTTATGCTACGCAGTTTGCGCTCTATTGTTACGATAGAGAGAGAGAGTATCACGGTTTCACTTTGCAGAAAGAGTAAATCGATTCTGACGTTTTGTTCATTCTTCTTTCAAAGCTTAAATGTTTTAAATTCTATTTTAAAGGAACTTTTTAATTGAAAAACCTTTCAGTTTTTTCCTTTGGTCAAATAACATGTTTTTTTGACGAAACGTAATTGGGCTCTTCTCTTAGGTGCGAAATCAAGAGAGAGAGAGAGAGAGAGAGAGATAGAGACGGAGGGAGAGAGAGGAGAGAAAACGTTCCGTTCAAGCGGGTAACGTTGTTCTCGAGTTACTCTCGTCCCTAGTCTCTGTACGGGAAGAAGGATAAAACGTTTTTAGTTTTATTCTCGTCCCCAGGCAATGTACGGTGAGAGATTGAAAACGTAGTTTTGAATGAACTAGTGTTTATTCTCTTCCCCGACCACTGAATTTTTTATCTTAAAAGATGTTTACTGTTTTTTTGCTGGTATTAATGTGCTTGCATTATACGACTGATTTCGCATTTACTACCTTTTGATGAGGGTAGAATTGCGTGCTTCAGGTAGAAATCAGTGAAAGTTTCGATTTCAGTGAAATAAGTGCAAAACAGAAAATCGTAGTGATAAAGTGATATTGCGCAAAGTGTTACAGTGTTGCGTCCGAGGGTTCGTCTGTTCGTGCCTGTCGTTCACCTAGTCCGGGACCTCTTGCAAGCTCCCAAGCCCAGGGGAGAAGTAATGTCGTACGACTTATGGGTTCGAGAGGCCTTGATCAGCGAACAGACGTTTCCCTCTATGGTATCGGGTGTATCTTACCAAGATCTCCCCTACCATAAGGCGAGAGAGACAATTTTCTCCTCGTCATCCGAAGGCTTTTCGCATAAGAAACCTGAAACAAGGTTTCGAGGCCCTTAAGCGAAAGTCTGTCCTTTCAGGACAAGTCCAGCGTCCTGGTTGCAGCCATTAGGACAGCTCTGACCCTATGCAGTCATCGGATAACTGCTCGCCGCCTAACAAAAGCGTAACACAGACTCCGAGAGTCTTTTTGTTGGCAAAGTGTTGCGGTCACAGACATTACCCTCGTCTCTTACCGCAACCATTTCCGTTGATCCTAAATGGGTTGTACGGCAAGACATGCAGAATAAGCTTGCCGCCCTTATGGAAGACTATTCTGCCGATTAGTCCATTGAGCCTAGCCGTTTATCTCATCGAGATCCTGGCTTTCAGTCAACCTAACGTTCCTTTGTGCGTCCTGTTGACGTTGGCGTAGCTAAGTCACGTCAGTCAGGTTGTTTAGAACCACACTCGATGCGGTCTCGTGTGGATTTTCAGCCACATTTGGACGTTAGGCCACTTGCTGATGCTCCTGTTGACATTCAGGACGTTCGCTAACAATCGGAGTTGACTTGTTTTGACGCTGTGCGTCAACCTCCGCATTCTAGAGTTGTTTTGACTGCTCAGTCTAGGCGGTCAAAGCAGTCTCGAGTGGACGCTGTGCGTCCTCACGCACCTGTTGTTGTTGACAGTTCACAGACTGTCAAGCAGTTACATGACGTTGCGTCCTGGTCTCTCGCACCTGTTGTTGTTGACAGTTCACAGACTGTCAAGCAGTTACATGACGTTGCGTCCTGGTCCGCTACTTATGCACCAGTGCGTGTGGACTCTGCTTGTAAAGCATTGCCACCACGGTAGGTCTCTCCCTTGCTTGAGACTCAGCTATTATCGGACAAGGTTCCTTTAGATGAGGAAGTTGCTGTTCCCTCTCCTACTGATATTCCCTTGAGGACTCTGTCAGACGGAGAGGAGCCTAAAGCTGCTTAGCCCTCTATGGACTTTAAATAAATCATGCTGATTTTTAAGGATCTTTGTCCGGATCTTTTTGTAACTGCTGCTCCTCGTTCGCCTAAACGTCAGAGCTTACACTAGGCCTAGCTACTTCGAAGCCGCTGTTTTATAAGCTAGTGCTCTCTCGCTCTCCTAGAGAGCTTTACGTTTGCTAGGTGACTGGTTTATCACCAGGAGGAGTTTGGGGGATACAGCCTTTGCTTTCCCTTCTTTTAAACTGGCTTATAGAGCGAGAGTCTGATATGACACGAGAGAAGTTCTCGGCTTGGGAGTTCCTGCCTCTGCCCAGATAGACTTCTCAAATCTCGTAGACTCTCCCTGGCGCCTGGCCAGGAGACGCTCCAAGATTTTACAGGTCAACTTCACAGCTGTTTTCGAGCCTTTGAAGTTTTGCTGTACAATTATGTCATGCATAAACAAGGCTTTCAGGGATGGCTCCAATGATCTGACAGCCACGTTCTCTGCAGGGACAAGTCCCTCAGGGATGGCTCCATGATTTGGCAGCCATGTTCACTGCAAGAGTACGTAAGAGGCAAGTGCGCTCAATGTGTTCATTGTCAAGTCAAACTTCACGATGAAGTCTACCAGGCTGTCTTGACAGCATTTATGGAAGGCGACTGGATGGTCTCTCTCGACCTTCAGGAGGCATACTTCCACATTCCTATACACCCGGATTCCCAACCGTTTCTGAGGTTTGTTTACAGGAATGTGGGGTACCAGTTTCGAGCTATCGGAGATCAGAGCCTCCCTGTACTTGGACGACTGGCTTCTCAGAGCCTCTTCCAGTCATCGCTGTCTGAAGGATCTCAATTGGACTCTAGATCTGGCCAAGGAATTGGGACTCCTAGTCAATTTGGAAAAGTCACAGCTGGTCCCATCCCAAACTATTCTGTATTTAGGGATGGAGATTTACAGTCAAGTTTTTCGGGCTTTTCCGTCGGCCCCCAGAATAGATCAAGCCCTGCTCTCCATCCAGAAGATGCTGAAGAAAGAACGCTGCTCAGTCAGGCTGTGGATGAGTCTGGTAGGGACGCTGTCATCCCTGGAGCAATTTGTCTCGCTAGGAAGGCTACACCTCCATCCTCTTCAATTCCATCTGGCTTTTCACTGGAAAAAGGACAAGACGCTAGAGGCGGTCTCGATCCCGATTTCCGAAAAGATAAAGTCTTGTCTGACTTGGTGGAAGGACAATATCAGCCTACGAGAGGGTCTTCCCCTGGCAGTTCAGATACCCAACCACGTTCTCTTCTCGGACGCATCGGACTTGGGCTGGGGCGCGACGCTGGACGGTCGGGAATGCTCAGGTCTGTGGAACTCGAGTCAGAGGAGCATGCATATCAACAGCAAGGAGCTTTTGGCGGTTCATCTGGCCTTGATAAGCTTCGAGAATCTCCTTCGAGGCAAGGTGGTGGAGGTAAACTCGGACAACACCACGGCCTTGGCGTACATTTACAAACAGGGAGGTAACCACTCACTGACTTTGTACGAGGTCGCAAGGGACCTGCTCATCTGGTCAAAAGATCGAGGCATCTCCCTAGTAACGAGGTTCATCCAGGGCGACTTGAACGTCCTAGCAGATTGTCTCAGTCGGAAAGGTCAAGTAATTCCAATCGAATGGACCCCCCACAAGGATGTGTGCAAGAGACTTTGGGCGACTTGGGGTCAACCCACCATAGATCTCTTTGCAACCTCGCTGACCAAGAGGCTTCCAATCTATTGCTCTCCAGTCCCGGACCCAGCAGCAATACATATAGATGCCTTCCTCCTAGATTGGTCACATCTGGATCTTTACGCATTCCCACCATTCAAGATTGTCAACAAGGTACTGCAGAAGTTCGCCTCTCACGAAGGGACAAGGTTGACGTTAGTTGCTCCCCTCTGGCCCGCGAGAGAATGGTTCACCGAGGTACTTCGATGGTTTGTAGACGTTCCCAGAAGTCTTCCTCTAAGAGTAGACCTTCTACGTCAGCCACACGTAAAGAAGGTACACCAAAGCCTCCACGCTCTTCGTCTGACTACCTTCAGACTATCGAAAGACTCTCGAGAGCTAGAGGCTTTTCGAAGGAGGCAGCCAGTGCGATTGCTAGAGCAAGGAGAGCTTCTACCATTAGAGTCTACCAATCGAAGTGGGAAGTCTTCCGCGACTGGTGCAAGTCAGTTTCTGTATCCTCGACCAGTACCTCTGTAGCCCAAATAGCTGTTTTTCTCTTATACCTGAGAAAAGGACGATCCCTTTCAGCTCTCACTATCAAGGGCTACAGAAGCATGTTGGCATCGGTCTTCCGGCATAGAGGCTTAGATCTTTCCAACAATAAAGATCTGCAAGACCTCCTTAAGTCTTTCGAGACCACTAAGGAGCGTCGTTTGGCTACTCCTGGGTGGAATTTAGACGTGGTCCTAAGATTCCTCATGTCAGACAGGTTTGAGCCTTTACAGTCAGCCTCCCTGAAAGATCTCACTCTTAAGACTCTTTTCCTGGTATGCTTAGCCTCAGCTAAAAGAGTCAGTGAGGTTCATGCCTTCAGCAAGAACATCGGATTTTCGTCAGAAAAAGCCACTTGTTCTCTGCAACTTGGTTTTCTAGCCAAAAATGAGCTAACTTCTCGTCCTTGGCCTAAATCTTTCGATATTCCCAGCTTATCGGAGATCGTAGGCAATGAACTAGAAAGAGTCTTATGCCCTGTTAGAGCTCTTAAGTTCTACTTAGCTCGTACTAAACCTTTACGAGGCCAATCTGAAGCGTTATGGTGTTCGGTTAAGAAACCATCATTGCCTATGTCAAAGAATGCTTTGTCATGTTTTATCAGATTGTTAATACGAGAAGCTCATTCACACTTGAGTGAGGAAGACCGATCTTTGCTTAAGGTTAAGACGCACGAGGTTAGAGCTGTAGCAACTTCCGTGGCCTTTAAGCAAAATAGATCTCTGCAAAGTATCATGGACGCAACCTATTGGAGAAGCAAGTCAGTGTTCGCGTCATGTTACTTAAAAGATGTCCAGTCTCTTTACGAGAACTGCTACACACTGGGACCATTCGTAGCAGCGAGTGCAGTAGTGGGTGAGGGCTCAACCACTACAATTCCCTAATTCCATATCCTTTTAATCTGTCTCTTGAAATGTTTTAATGTTTTTATGGGTTGTCCGGAAGGCTAAGAAGCCTTTCGCATCCTGGTTGATTTGGCGGGTGGTCAAAGTCATTTCTTGAGAGCGCCCAGATTAGGGATTTGATGAGGTCCTGTTGTATGGGTTGCAGCCCTTGATACTTCAGCTCCTGGGGGTCTGTCAGCATCCTAAGAGGATCGCGGGGCTCCGTAAGGAAGACGTACTTACAAGGCAGAGTAATCGTCTAAGTCGACTTCCTTACCGGGTACCTATTTATTTTGGTTTTGTTATATTGATAACTGTCAAAATGAAATAAAAAACTCTTAGCTTATACGATGTAAACATATTTAACTGGTCTCTACCCACCACCCTGGGTGTGAATCAGCTATTATATATTCACCGGCTAAGTTAAATATTTAAAAATGATATTTTAATTATAAAATAAATTTTTGAATATACTTACCCGGTGAATATATAAATTAAACGACCCTCCCTTCCTCCCCAATAGAGACGCAGTGGGATGAGAAGAAATTGAGTCTTTGTTTACATCGAGAGAGTGGTATCTGGCCGACTGTTGGCGCTGGTGGGCACACCCGCAACCTGTATAGCGATCGCTGGCGAGTTTTTACTGTTTTTTGTCTGTCGAGCAACAGAGTTGCAGCTATTATATATTCACCGGGTAAGTATATTCAAAAATTTATTTTATAATTAAAATATCATAATTTCCAGAGCTACTAGAAGACATTCCGACTTTGTCGCAGCCCAAACTAACCAGTCGTCTAAGTATACCATCACTTGTAGACCTTTGTTCCGTAGTAGTTGAACAATGGTATCTACTAGTTTTGTGAAAATCCTTGGATATTTGCTAAGCCCGAAGGGCATAGGTTTGAATATGTAGGTCTTTCTTACCAGTTTGAAACCAAGGTAGGGGGAGAAGTGCTGACGCATCAGAAGATGCTAATAAGCGTCGGTAAGATCCATGGAGACGGTGGAGGCCCTATGGGGTAGTAGGGTTCGTATTTGCAAGATAGTTAGCATCTGGAACTTGACGTTCTGAATGAACTTGTTTAGAGGGGAAAAGTCCAGAATAGTTCGAAGAGTCTTTGCATCTTTCTTCGGCACACACAATAGACATCTTTGAAAGTTTGTGGATATTGTGCAACTAATAACTCTCCTCTGGAGGAGATCCTACACATATTCTTCCAAGAATGGGGTTGTGGGCTGGAAGAACCTCTTAAATTGTGGTGGCTTCTGTCTCCATTTCCAGCCTAGTCCTTTTGAGACTATGCTGTGTTCCTAAGAATCGAATTTCTATTGATCCTTGAAGTGATAGTCTTTCCTCTACTGGAAGCTCCTCATTGTACTGCTGGGGAACCATATACACTGTCTGGGGAATAGTGGCAACTGTGGCAGTTGCGGCAGAAAATGTTTTCTTGCCTTTAAAGGGTCTTCTAGGCTTCTTGCCTTTAGGTTGAGGTCCTTCTCCAGGGGTAAATTTCCTCTTAGAGGACATACCCCATTTCTGCATAAGGCTCATGTTCTTGTGACTCCTTTAACCACCGTTTGGGGAAACATCTTTCCCCCAGATGTTGGAGTCAATCAGCTTTTTAGGCTCATGCCTAATAGTTGCCGCAACTAGGACGTGCTCTCTGCAGGTTCTTCTGGCTAAAAAGAATGCATGCAGATCCTGATGCAAGGTAGCCAAATGGGTTTTTGCCAAAACTGGGAAGAGGTCAGATTTTGAGTATTTCCCAATAAGCATCTCAAGGTAAGACAGGTGCGACAAAGGAGCTGCCAGTCTTTCTTTGGCTTCCAATTCTGCTATTAGTAGGAATTCCGGAATTCTGGGCAGTTTCTCATTAAACTGCCTGCCTCCGATATCCATATCCAGTTTTCCAACTGTAAAAGGTGTGCTGTATATCTTCCCAACTATCTTAGTCATATGGGAGAGCAAGCGAGATGGGCTTGCACTTCTCTAGCACTGGCAGAGGTCTACCTTCCACTACTGCCTTTTTAACAGCCTCTAAAGTCTTTGAGGCAAAAGGGAATCCAATGTGTATAAGGTCCTTGCATATACTCCAGTTAGTAGGTTCCCAGATAGCAAAGGAACCTTTAGAACAGTGGTTCCCAACCTGTGGTACGCGTACCACTAGTGGTACGCGAGGGCCTTCCAGGTGGTACGCGAACACTTTCGGGGTCATGAACGATTTTTAGTTTATCTCAAGGTTGGCCTACCTGTCAGACATTTTTGGAGCCCTCAACCACTTAAACTTGTCGTTCCAAGGGCCTGACTGCACTGTCACAGAGTTCATCTCGAAGCTGGGAGCATTTGTCCGGAAGCTGGATCTGTGGATGAAGAACGTGGAGAGCAAACGCTACGGAATGTTCGAACTCCTGACTACCCTTGAGAGGGAGCCCACTGATGAATTTGCCCAAGAAATCGTCCATCACCTCTCACTGCTCAAGACTGAATAGAAGCATTACTTCCCGGACGTGGCATGTTGTGCCTACGTCACCAATCCGTTCTCCGTTGATCCAGCCGATCTGCCTGTTGGGACTGGGGAACAAGAGGAACTCATAGATATCCAGGCTGACGAGACAGCAAAGACGAAGTACAAAGAAAGCTCTCCTTTAAACTTCTGGTTGAGCATGGCCTCCTCGTACCCGACGCTAGCCCGTCACGCTGTTCCCCAGCTACTGATTTTCCCCTCGACGTGGGAGTGCGAGCAGGGGTTCTTAGCCTTCATGGCCATCAAGTCGAAGAGCTGGAACCGTCTTGCTGCACCCGGGTATGATTTCCGATGTGGTGCTGTGAGCAAAGTCATGCCCCGCATTGACCAGCTGGTGGAGAAGAAGCAGATACAGCCCTCGCATTGAGTTGTTGTTTTCTTAGTTAATTTGCGTGTTCTATTTTTACAATTATAGAAATAAAGTGGTATCTGATTGAATTTAGTTTCTCTGGAACCAGGTGGTACGCAGCGACTGTACGGGACCTCCAAGTGGTACTCGATCACAAAAAGGTTGGAAATCACTGCTTTAGAAACATGACAGTCCTCATATTTCCTGCAGGTCTTATGGCTGCAAGGCAGCTTGATCAGCCTGGTGCAGGTTACCGTCGCATATGCCATGTCGGCAGCAACCTGTAAAGATAGAAAATTTTCAGTGAGAATGTTATCGTCACACCAAAAAATTTGTTATATCTTCACACAGGTTATCAAAATAATTTTTCGAATTTGGTTAAATAATTTTTACCTACTACTAGCTACGGCTAAGGCTACACTACAATGGAAGCTCACGCTGAACAGCTCAGAATTCTATATGAATTGCTATAGTGTGGTAGAATTGGAAAAAAAAGAAGATTCATACTAATAGAACACTTTTTCCCTCAAAATCGGTCAGTCAGACAACCTAAGGAGGCGAAATCAAATACCATTCTACATAAGGCGGCGCAGTAGCTGTGCCTAAGGTGGCAACCATGTATAGCCGCCATGGGTCTATAGTCTAACCTTTCTTTACTCAGCAGGTACGTCGACACAACGCGGCAAAAGGCATTGCTAAGTCGGCAACCGATAGACGATCCCATAGGGAATTAGTCCTAGGGTAAGAGTTAAGGTACAGACCAAAAAGAAAGAGGGGCAGCTGGTAGGGCTGACTGCCACTTGCCTAGTTGTTAACATTAGATTTATCAAGGAATGGGATTTTGCCCATTGAAATTAATGAGAGCCGTTTATAACAGCTAGGATACAAAGAATTTTGAAATTTGATGAAAATTTTGACAACTAGGAAGTATCCAATCAATCAATTTTAGAGGATAATGTTCTTCAGATATGGAGGGTAGGGTATAGACGCAGCCAACAAGTTTAAGGCAACAACAGCTGAGGCAGCAAAGGGAATGCTCTCTTCTAATAAAGAAGGGAGAGACCCCTAACTCATATCTAGAGCTAGTGGTAGTCAAGCCAGCAAGTCTAGAAAATATGGCTATGTGGTAACCACTCAAGCCAAGGAGATTCCGAATGAGCAGAAGAGCCTAGGCTCCACAGTGAGAGAGACATAGCTTAAGAGGAGGAAGCCGACTACCAGAAACAAGGCGACTGCTAAGGCGGCAAGAGAAAAGATCCCTCTTGAGGGTCTAGTCCCGTTGCCTATCTAGTAGTAGGCTGTCATATGGGTGTGGGTTAATTATATAGAATAGTACATGATAGGAGGCGGTGAATTAGACGATTGAGACATCGTAAGAGGATTTATTGTCTAAGTTAATTTTCACAATTAGAATTAGCAGAAATCTTCTTCAAAGCGAGTGAAATAGAACTTTAAATCTTGAGGGTGCATAACAGAAGACTTGTAAGTTTCTCGCTGGCTCTTAAATGATTTCATCAGTCAGATATAGTGGAATTTACTTTTAACTGATACAATAATTACACACGGGGAGAGCAGACAGGGAGATATTTAAACTAAAAGAAACTATTGGACGTCGTATGGCGTATGGACGTCCGCCATGGCTGTGGTAGGCTTTCCATGGCCGGTGGGCCTAGTGAGGGTTGCCCACTCACGAGTAGGACTCAAACTTAACTGCCTAACTCACATAATCTTGGCGTTCTTATTTCCCCTACATTGCTGGGGGATTTGAGGGTTTGTCTCACTTAAGGGTAGCAGTGGCAGGTGATGTAACCACACCATACTACTGTAGTTCTCACTCTGCGTCCCCTCTCCCCAGTGTACCTGTTGACATGGAAACTGATTCAGTACACGTGTGCTTGGGCCATCACAAACAAAGCAAAAATGAAAGCGGCTCGAACTGCTTCCCACAAAACCCATGGATCAGGGAGACAAGGTGATAGCTCGGCAATATCCGCCCTACTTCCTGCGCATTCACTTTATTGCTTAGCCTTTGTTTAAAATGATATATTTGTTTATGACAAGGCTAACAGAAACCCCTAAGCCAGCCAGTGTAGATATATAGCAATTGAGGTGTCCTCTATTGCCAGGCAAAGGCAGACTAGGCAAAGGAACTGTAGTTCCACGGCCAGGAAGAAACCGCAGCCTAACCAGGAAGTGGAAAGAGCAGCCGGCCTACCAAAAGGCGACCACTGAGGTGGCAGAGAGTGCGAATCCATCTTTAGGATTATTCTCCTGCCTACCTGAATTTAGACTAATAGTCTTACCAAGCCGGGTACATGTATGTAGCAACTGAAGCTTCCCCAGATGCCATGGAAGATCAGACTAGGCAAAGGAACCAGAGTTCCACAGCAAGGGGACTGAGTCTAACAAAGGGGGGAAAGGAAGGGAGACTTAGAAAATGGTAAAGCGGCAGGAAAAGAAGGCCTGAAGTCATTCCAAGGGATCTACATAAGTAGGCACAGAGAACGAATTCTCCCAACCAGCTGCTACTTAGCCAAAGACTAAGGACAATAGCCTTGAAGAAGGGTAAGGCAGCAGGAAAGGAAGGTCTACCTGTCAATATTAGAACTGAATTAGTTTTGTTCTTAGGGATCGACAGAGTGTAGACACAGGGAACAAGTTCCCTCAACCAGTGCCGCCTACCCAAAAACTAATTCTAAGTAGATGAGAATGGAATACTGTTGACCTAGGCCAGCTGTGTCCACCCATCTACAACTCCGAGGGAATCCCTTCAAGGCAGCAGTTCCCCGCTATGACGTATCAATAGACAGAGAGGTCGGCCAGCCGTCATGAGACTCGTGTGGTTACATGGCAAGAATGGGAGGGTTTTGGATAGAAACATTAGATAACCTAGGCCAAAGACTAGGGGTAAATAAAGTAGTTAGCCTAGGCCATAGACCAGGTAAGACAAGCATGCAATAAAGCAAATGTTTAACCTAAGAATGATACCACAATTGTAAAAGTATATATGCAACACACTTCAACAAGGCTAGCTGATTAATTTAAAAATATGAGCTTCCGGCTTCAGCCATGCAGCGGTAGTGAGACAAAAAACGGATGCATCGCGCAAAAACCAAGGGGGAGCTGTGAAATTCTCCACCAAAAAAGGGGAAGGTACGCAACTTAACCAATGCAGAAAAAGCAGAAGCAGCCATAATTCCAAAAATGCATAAAAAAATTGTAAAACAAGCGGAAAACTCTCAAAGCAAGGCAATCAAGATGGTGCTGCAAGAAGGAATGGAGAACCAGTGAATACATTTACAGTAACACACTGGGATCGGAGTTGTAACGGCTCTCCCATGTATCCAACCCTATCCCATATCCTTTGAGACAAGCCTAACTCTATTCAGAGAAGGATAGCCGTGGTTATTGTAAACACGTCCCTGTTACATACACAGTATCTTTTAGGATATTTGCTCCAGGGGTAGTAACCATGTGATACCTCTACAGGTAAAATTCTCTGGTATATCACTTGCAAGAAATATCCCAAGTAGAAAGCTGCCTTAGAGGAACTTCCATCAGGACGACATGGCTCGAGCCCAAAAACTTATTTGATCACAAATGAATGATAAATGTAGGCTTATATTTTATGTCTGGTGAGTGTGAATGTTTTTATGTCATTACTGGGGTGTTTGAGGGTTGTGAAAATCCCCTATACAACTTTATCATAGTGTTAAGGCATGTGGTGATTTTTGGGGTAATTTTTTAAGGAAAAAAAAAGGTGCGTCTTATGACATGGGAAATACGGCGCTTGATAAAATGCTGAAGTCTCTGAATATACTATTCAGTTTTTTAATTTAGTTGTAAGATGAAGAAAACTGTACAGATACATGATTGTTTTAGTATGAAAAACATTGAATTTCAGGACAACATTAGCTCGTTGGCGTGCTGCACAAGAGGGAGGCGGCCAACAACAGAGAACAAGACGTCCTTTCTTAGCTTCCGAGTGTGAGGATTTGCGTGAGGCTGAAAAATGGAGAAATCAAGTAATTTCTGAAATTGCCAGGAAGGTTTCTCAAATTCAAAATGGTAAGTTGTAATTTTCAATTTTGTTCCTACATGTAACTACAAACCATTGACCTTTAATAGAAGTATGACATTGGAGAAGCTGAAATGCCCATTTGACATTTTGACAAGGTATACCTAGTAGAGCTGCCTTCACTTTGATTTCAGATGCAACTGTGTACACATGTACTCTGCTGTGTGTCTGTCTTGGCTGCTAATTCTTTTTTGTTCCGTAAGTGGAATACAAACCACGCTATTTAATAGGGGTATTACTTTCGGCGTAGCTGAAATGACGAGCCATTAATTTTTAATGAGGGTTTACTACCCACACCGCTAGTTAGCGGGGGTAGGGTAGGGTAGCTTGCTACCCCCCTCTCCTCACACACTTGTGCTTGAGCTCCCTTTGCTCTCGGCTCGGATGGTAGTCGGACGTGTCCGCTCTCATCCTCGCCGTCATTTAGCAGCCATTTAATGCTTTTGTCTTTTCTTTTTTTAGTTCTGTTTGTGCAGTTGGCCTGTGCGATTATGCGCACCTGCCCTGGGTTTTCGACCGGCCCTGTGGAACATTCATGTCGGCGGTCGAGACCGATCCTCACGCCCTTTGTCCTTCTTGTAGGGGCCAATGGTGTAATAGCAACAACAGGTGTAGTGAGTGTAGGGAGTGGTCTACCTCCCAGTGGGAGATGTTTTCATGACGACGGAAGAAGAAGTCCAAACGGGATACTTCTCCTTCGAAGGTATCTTTGAAAGGAGAAAAACCCAAGGCCTCTTCCGTTGCCCAAACCTCCTCCGAAGCTCCCACTTGGTCGGTCTCTTTCGAGGGAGCGTCGAGTGGTAGCGTAGACCGATGTACTGTTTACCAAACTCGGGGCTCGAGAGATGACGTTGCTTCCCCTAGCGAAGCAGCTCCACCTCTCCCCCCGGGGGAGGATATATCACTAACCCCCCTTCTTCAGCTTTAGTTCTCCTTGTGGCTTACAGGTTCGCCCTCCAAGGAGGTTTTGCTTAACTACATCTGATTGGGTGCCGTTGTCAAGCAATCGCCGTCACCGACAGAGGTTGATCCTCTGTCTCTTGTCGACGTTGTGATGTCAGAGGTATCTTATGCGGTATCACCCATCACCTCTGCCTCTTCAAACCCTACGGTAGCTGACGGCTTAGTTTCTCCCATCTCTGTTCAGCCTACGAGGGAGAGACTAAGTCCAACGTCAGTCTCTCCTGCTAGTGTTTCTTCCCCTCGGGGAGTTCACTTATAGAGACTCCTCTTCGGAGGACTGCAGAAGGTCAGCTCGTTGACCCTATGGCCCCCAGAGGGCGCATTCGTCGCAAGGCTCGCCTTCCTCTTCGCCAAAGAGGCCTTCCTTCACTTGCAGTGAGGAGGCGCCTCTTCGGTTCAACATCTTCGATGCAGTCCCCCGCAGAGAAGCCTCGACAACAATCGCCGATCACTGTTCCTGCATTGGTCCTGGACCTTTCTGCAGATCGTTCGCGATTTCCTTCGGTGGAAGGTCGTCCTTTTAATGGACACGTCGACCTTCCACCCGACAGACCTGCCGACCTGCCGTCCTGCCGTCACCTTTCCTGCATAAACCTAACAAGGTTTCATCTGATCACGCTAAGGCGCGCTACCCAGATACGCGCTATGCGCCAACGAAACCTGACGAACGCGCTCTAGTAGCTCGTCAGGCCCCATCAATAAACCCTAACACAGGGCATCAAGGGCGTATGCGCCAACACGCACAAACGTCTCAACAGGAGCACAGCTCCACTATGCGCTATGCACGCCCTCACGCACATATGCGCCCACGTTCTCCTGTGCGCCAGGCCTTGCCTGAGCCTAAGCCTACGGGCCCACGCCCAGCTGCGCGCCAACTCTCGCCTGCGTGCTGTCAACCTCCTGCGCGCCAGTGCTCTCCTACGTGCCAGCGCTCTCCTACGCGCCAGCGCTCTCCTGCACGCCAGCGATCTCCTACGCGCCAGCGCTCTCCCTCACGCCAGCGCTCACACCCAGCCAATGATCTACTGATCTGGGCGCTACTGGGAAGTCAACTAAACTGACTTCTCCCACTCGCCGGGGGGGGGGGGGGGGGGCGCCCACGTGCTGCACCACACGACCTCAGGCCTCTGGTGAGTGTCAGAAAAGTACCTCCATATAAATCTCCTAGAGATGAAGGCCGTCTCTCTGGCCCTTCAACATTTCCAACAGTACCTGGCAAGTCACTCTGTGGTGGTGATGAGCGACAACACCACAGTAGTGGCCTACATCAACAAACAAGGAGGTACTTTTTCGCAGCAACTATCCCATCTAGCAGTAGAGATACTGAGATGGTCCGAAATCCACTCGATACCACTACTGGCACGCTTCATTCCAGGCAAAAGGAATGTGCTCGCCGACAATCTGAGCAGAGCATCTCAGATAGTGAGTACCGAATCTAGTAGCCAACGTTGGCTAAGTCCTGACTTTGTGGGGTTCTCTGACTGTGGACCTTTTCGCAACGGCCCTGAACTTCAGGCTCCCGCTGTACTGTTCCCCAGTCCCAGACCCCAAGGCTCTCTGGCAAGATGCTTTCCATCGACGTTTACGCCTCTTCCCCGTTCTGTCTGATGAGGAGGGTACTCAACAAGACCAATGTCAGGATGCCTGAAAACTTTAAATCAATCAATCAATCAATCAACAAGACCAAAACATCGGTCAATCTTTCAATAATACTGTACCATCGCGCCAGCCTTCTCCCGCACGCATCTGCGTGGATATGCGCTCGCGCCCCGCGCGCACTAGCCTATCCTCTCCTACGGATTCGCGCCCACATTCTGTCGTGCACCCACGAGCATCACAGGCTTCAACTGCGCGCCCGCACGCTAGGGATCTTTCTTCTGCGCGCGCCTTACGACTGGTACAGGCACGCGCGAACTCGCGCCCGCGCACTCAACGCCTTGATCCTGCGCGAGCGCGTGCGCGCCAACAGTCTCCCGCAAGCGCTCCTGTGCGCCAACAGTCTCCCGCAAGCACTCTTGTGTGCCATCAGTCTCCGGCGCGCCAGCAGTCTCCCGCGCACGAGTCCCGGTATTCTCCCTCGCGCGAGCACCATTACTCTCCCTCGCGCGAGCGTTAATATCCTCCCGCGCGCGAGACTGCTGAACTATGCACGGCAAGGTCGCCATCGCCTCATTCCCCTCCCCGCAAGCGCATACCACCGCGCATTGTGGGAGAAGGGAAACATGTAGAGGTGTCCAGGACCCCAAAGCCATTTCAGACGAACCCACCAATGATGAGAACTCCTCCCAGGGATCCTTCAATTCCTATCCCTTCAAGGGGTATGTCTGACAGCGCGTCTGTCAGCCAACAGCCCTGGTTCAGTGCACTGATCAGAGCCGTAACACAGGCTTTCAAGCCTGTCTTCTCTGAATTAGGGCACAGTTCCATTGCTGCTTTTACCCCTTTGAAGAGAAAAAGAGGAGTTCCAGACGCGGTAACTTCTCCAAGGGCGAAACTGACTCCATGTAGACCTTCAAGGCAGGTTCCTTCTTTCCCCCTGACGATCTCTCCTTCCCTTTTGGACGAAGATTTCCTGTCCCCAGGGGAATCACGCGAGGAGAGACTTTCCCCCATCGCACCAATGAGGGAAACCTCTCCTCGCGCCGAAATGTCTTCTCAGGTGGGGATTGAAAGGAACATGCCATCCTCGTCAATGTTGGAGTCCTACATCCTTCCCAGGAAGGAATCTAAGGACTCCAAAACATTGCCAAAGTCCTCTACTAGGACTAGGATAGAGCCAGCTAGCCACTCAGAAAACGTCCGCGACTCCCCAAGAAGAGCCTTTGGGGACAGAAGGAGACTTCGCTGCAAGTCCTACATAAGGAGGAGACCAGCAAGAGTCAGAACATGCATTTTGGCAAGTTCTGACTCTAATGAGGGCTCTCAACGGGTTTTCTGACCCAGAGATCTCTCCTCGGGAGGGCAAGGACACGGTCTTTGACTGTCTTTGGTACTCAGAAACCTTCCAAGACCAGTGCAGCACTGCCCTGGTCTTAAGGGGTTAAGAGTACCAGGGACAAGATCTCTCTACAGCTCTCCGAGATGTCCTCCTCCAACCGTTCCAGTGCCACCAACAAGCTCCTCCCACCTCCTCGCGTACAGTAGAGGAGGTACTTTGAGATCCCTAAGGAGCCTTGTTTAGCTCTTCCTCTTCACCACTCGCTGGAAGAGCTTACCAGGGGAGTCCCTCTTGAGAGACTCTCCAACCGGCAGGTCTCATTCTCAGCGACCGAGATCCTTAACCAAGAGAAAGTTGCGAAGTGTGCTATGCATCGATATCTGGTTAGGGACCTTAGGTATCCTGATACGTTCTGAGGATTTCTCCAGAGAACGTACCAGAAAGGCTATGGAGACCTTTCTTCTCTCAGTTACTCGCATGATCGAGTTTCTGGCCCACCAAGTCTCGAACTTGTGGGCAAATACCATTCTGAAACGTCGGGATGCAGTAGCTGAGAGATTCCATCAGAAGGTCCCTAGCACCGAGATCAATAGGCTAAGACATTCCTCTCTTGAGGGATCCATCTTGTTCGAGCCTAAGGATGTGGAACATGCCGCTGAGAGGTGGAGGAAGTCTCATCAAGACTCCCTTCTTCATAGGGTTTTAACATCCAAGCCCTATAAGCCTCCAGCACCACAGCAGTCCCGTCCAGTCAAGACCGCTAGAACGACGACTGCAGCGAAGACCGTGGTGTCTAAGCCCTTTCCTGTCAAAGAAAGGAAAGGCAAAAAGTCCTCCAGGGGAGGCAAGAATCCTAGAGGAAGCAGCCGAGGCCGCAAATGCTAGGATAGGCAGTCCCCCTGCATGTCCACCAGTGGGGGGGATGCCTACAAAGTTGCTCAAACAGGTGGAGGCAACTCGGGGGTGATTCTTAGACTATCTTCGTGATCAGTCTAGGATATCGCGTCCCGTTCATAACATCTCTACCTCCCCTGACGACGAATCCAGTGTCATTGAGCTCCTTTGCCATGGGATCGGCAAGGGGGCAAGTCCTTCGGACAGAAGTCCAGACCCTGCTGAAGAAGGGCGCTCTCCAAGAGGTCCTCGACGAATCTCCAGGCTTCTTCTGTCGACTCTTTCTTGTAAAGAAGGTGTATGGAGGCTGGAGACCAGTCATCGACCTCTCAGCTCTGAACAAGTTCGTCAAACAAACTCCGTTCAGCATGGAGACGGCGGACACGGTCAGACTAGCAGTAAGACCGCAAGACTTCAAATGCACACTGGACCTTAAGGACGCGTACTTCCAGATCCCAGTCCATCCGTCTTCAAGGAAGTACTTAAGATTCAGCCTAGACATCAGAAAGTACCAGTTCAAGGTGCTGTGCTTCAGTCTCTCCACAGCACCACAAGTCTTCAACAGAGTGTTCACCCTAGTATCATCTTGGGCACACAGGATTGGTATCCGTCTCCTCCGTTATCTGGACGACTGGTTAATCCTAGCAGACTCGGTGTCATCCCTTCTTCAACACCGAGACAAACTTTTGAGACTTTTCCAAGATCTGGGGATCGTGGTAAATCACGAGAAGTCCTCACTGCTTCCCACTCAAAGACTGGTATACCTAGGCATGATTATAGACACCAGTCTCCACAAAGCCTTCCCATCAGACGACAGGATAGCAAGGCTGAGGAAGGTTGCAAGACATTTTCTGAGACGAGAAGAACTTCCAGCCCAATCGTGGTTACGTCTCCTCGGTCACCTTTCATCGCTGGCTCGTCTAGTTCCCAACGGTCGCCTCAGGATGAGATCCCTCCAGTGGCGACTCAAGTCCCGGTGGAATTAAGCATACGACTCCCCGGACATCCAGATCCCCATGGGACCTGCGGAAAACTGACGGATCTCCAGTGGTGGGTGGTAGACGAGAACCTACGAAAAGGAGTGGACCTTCTCGTCCTCCCCCCGGATTTCATGCGGTTTTCGGACGCTTCAAAAACGGGGGGGGGGGGGGGGGGGGGGGGGGGGGCACGTGCTGCACCACACGACCTCAGTCAGAAAAGTACCTCCATATAAATCTCCTAGAGATGAAGGCTGTCTTTCTGGCCCTTCAACATTTCCAACAGTACCTGGCAAGTCACTCTGTGGTGGTGATGAGCGACAACACCACAGTAGTGGCCTACATCAACAAACAAGGAGGTACTTTTTCGCAGCAACTATCCCATCTAGCAGTAGAGATACTGAGATGGTCCGAAATCCACTCGATACCACTACTGGCACGCTTCATTCCAGGCAAAAGGAATGTGCTCGCCGACAATCTGAGCAGAGCATGTCAGATAGTGAGTACCGAGTGGTCTTTGGATCATCTAGTAGCCAACGTTGGCTAAGTCCTGACTTTGTGGGGTTCTCTGACTGTGGACCTTTTCGCAGCGGCCCTGAACTTCAGGCTCCCGCTGTACTGTTCCCCAGTCCCAGACCCCAAGGCTCTCTGGCAAGATGCTTTCCAACAACGATGGGACAACATCGACGTTTACGCCTCTTCCCCGTTCTGTCTGATGAGGAGGGTACTCAACAAGACCAAAACATCGGTCAATCTTTCAATGACCCTCATAGCCCCGCTATGGCATCACGTGGAATGGTTCCCGGACCTTCTGCAACTCCTAACAGAGCTACCAAGAGAACTCCCTCCACGACACAATCTACTCAAACAACCACATGTCAACATCTTCCACAAAGCCGTAGGTTCACTACGACTTCACGCCTTGAGACAATCCAGCATCTCTCTGAGAGAGGATTTTCGCTACAAGTTGCTCTCATGATGTCTGGACACCTGTGAAAGTCTTCGGCAGCAGTCTACCAGGGAAAGTGAAAAGTTTTCTGTGGTTGGTGTCATGGAAGGGGTATCTCTCCACTCGATGCCACTATTCCAACAATAGCGAAGTTTCTCGTGTATTTGCGTGAAGAAATGCGACTTTCAGTCTCGGCAGTGAAAGGCTATCGCTCAGCCTTAAGTCTAGCGTTCAGGCTCAAAGGAGTGGACATTTCTTCATCGCTAGAGCTTTCTCTACTCATTCGTAGTTATGAATTTACCTGCCCTCAGTTGTAAGTGAGACCTCGTCAACAAAAAAGCATTTGCTCCAACTTTGAACTTTTGAAGTTCTACTGATTCAACTACCCGATTAGGAAGATCATTCCACAACTTGGTAACAGCTGGAATAAAACTTCTAGAATACTGCGTAGTATTGAGCCTCAGGATGGAGAAGGCCTGGCTATTAGAATTAACTGCTTGCCTAGTATTACGAACAGGATAGAATTGTCCAGGGAGATCTGAATGTAAAGGATGGTCAGAGTTATGAAAAATCTTATGCAATATGCATAATGAACTAATTGAACGACGGTGCCAGAGATTAATATCTAGATCAGGAATAAGAAATTTAATAGACTGTAAGTTTCTGTCCAACAAATTAAGATGAGAATCAGCAGCTGAAGACCAGACAGGAGAACAATACTCAAAACAAGGTAGAATGAAAGAATTAAAACACTTCTTCAGAATAGATTGATCACCGAAAATCTTGAAAGACTTTCTCAATAGGCCAGTTTTTTGTGCAATTGAAGAAGACACAGACCTTAAATGTTTCTCAAAAGTAAATTTGCTGTTGAGAATCACACCTAAAATTTTGAAAGAGTCATACAAATTTAAAGAAACATTATCAATACTGAGATCAGGATGTTGAGGAGCCACCGTCCTTGACCTACTTACAATCATACTTTGAGTTTTGTTAGGATTCAACTTCATACCTCATAATTTGCACCATGCACTAATTTTAGCTAAATCTCTATTAAGGGATTAACCAACCCCAGGTCTACATTCAGGGGATGAAATTGATGCAAAGAGAGTAGCATCAACTGCATATGCAACAAGCTTGTTTTCTAGGCCAAACCACATGTATACAGTGATCCCTCGCTACTTCGCGGTTCAACCATCGCGGATTCACCACTTCGCGGATTTTTTTCATAACGCATGTATACAGTATACATATATCGCGGATTTTCCGGAAATTTCGAAAATACCGCAATGTGACCGATGGTGCGAGATTGGAGAAAGTAAGGAAAATTGAATCATGATTGATTTTCAATATAAATGAAACTTTGAGGAGCAACAAAGATATCATTTGTTAGAGAGAGAGAGAGAGAGAGAGAGAGAGAGAGAGAGAGAGAGAGAGAGAGAGAGAGAGAGAGAGAGAGAGAGGTTTAAATGTAATAAACAAAAAAATTTGATAGGTTATAGCACATTGGTGCTTATGTAATATCAACTGTATACTGTAGACGGTTTGAATAAGTTAAGAAATGGTATAAACGATACTTTGTCAGTGTATTCGTACACTCTCAAGAGCGGCAGCTAGATGTCAGCTGATCTAATCACAGCCAAAAGTAAAACAAAAAGAAGTCAACAATACTCTATTTTTAAAACACACCCGAAATTTAAAAACAAAAGTACACGCTTTCTTAATGTGCAATTAACTATTTAAAGAGTAGCAATTTTCTAGAATAAAATGATGTTTCCCCAAAAATAGTGGTTTGCTGATGAAATCGGATGCCGTATTTTTAGCTATGATTGAAATGGATGTAGACTCGGCATAATTTTTTCGTTTCGTATTTAATTGACACTAAGAAAACTAATTTTAGTTTCTTCATCTAAATGTAAGTATTGTATAGCACGAAGAGAGAGAGAGAGAGAGAGGGGGGGGTTTAAATGTAATAAACAAAAAAATTTGATAGGTTATAACACATTGGTGCTTATGTAATATCAACTGTATACTGTAGACGGTTTGAATAAGTTAAGAAATGGTATAAACGATACTTTGTTAGTGTATTCGTACACTCTCAAGAGCGGCAGCTAGATGTCAGCTGATCTAATCACAGCCAAAAGTAAAACAAAAAGAAGTCAACAATACTCTATTTTTAAAACACACCCGAAATTTAAAAACAAAAGTACACGCTTTCTTAATGTGCAATTAACTATTTAAAGAGTAGCAATTTTCTAGAATAAAATGATGTTTCCCCAAAAATAGTGGTTTGCTGATGAAATCGGATGCCGTATTTTTAGCTATGATTGAAATGGATGTAGACTCGGCATAATTTTTTCGTTTCGTATTTAATTGACACTAAGAAAACTAATTTTAGTTTCTTCATCTAAATGTAAGTATTGTATAGCACGAAGAGAGAGAGAGAGAGAGAGAGAGAGAGAGAGAGAGAGAGAGAGAGAGAGAGAGAGAGAGAGAGAGAATCAGCTGTTGTAATCGAATGCCTGTTTTTGTTCCGTGAGAATTTCATCGCCACGACTATAACAACAACATACTGTACTGAACTTTACAGTACAGTATTATACAGATCACTGTAATATGATAAAGTAAAATATTTGTAATAACCTATTTTATATGAAATGGGGCTATTTTTTTTTTTTTTAAATTTACATTTACGTATGTAAAACAACTCTCTCTCTCTCTCTCTCTCTCTCTCTCTCTCTCTCTCTCTCTCTCTCTCTCTCTCTCTCTCTCTCTCTCGTAAATTGTTTTCCTGCTTTGCTACGTATGTATGATTTTATATAGATATGGTAAATAATATTTGTAATAACACATTTTCTAAAAGCTTTTACTGTAATATCTTTATTTATCACTTTCATCATGCGCGTTAAATGCCTTCGTTTGTTTACTGAGCGTGGTTGTTTACTGAGCGTACTTTATGACGCAGTCGTTTCAGGCAGCGTCTTAAAGAAAAACATTTCATTTGGAAGTCCTAAGAAATATTAAGTAAAACATTGGTAATAACAAAATCAACATACTGTACTGAATAATCAATATAATCGATGCAAAAACTAACCTATACACAGATGTGTAAATGCGTTTGTTTCTTCATTATGATCAGAGATAAACGTAAACAAAACATTGGTTGCCATTTTTTATCGTGCTTTTTGGCGTGTTTAGGAAACGCATGATATAAAATCGCCTTTAATATTTGTGCCTGTTTTAGTTTAGGTTACTGTAGTACATGCATTAAGTGTTCTGTACATTAAAGGGTAGTTTGTTAACAGTACTACGTTCAAGGGAACGTTTTAAAAGTCTGAATATACATGTTAAATAAATACGTAAATTTGGTGTCACTACTTCGCGGATTTTCACCTATCGCGGTCGGGTCTGGAACCTATCTACCGCGATAAACGAGGGCTCACTGTATATATTATATATATATATATATATATATATATATATATATATATATATATATATATACATATATATATATATATATATATATATATATATATATATATATATACATATATATATATATATATATATATATATATATATATATATATATATATATATATATATATATATATATATATATATATACATACATACATACATACATGTATATACATATATACATATATACATACACATATATACATATATACATACATATATATATATATATATATATATATATATATATATATATATATATACTGTATATATATATATATATATATATATATATATATATATATATATATATATATATATATATATATACTGTATCCTGAATTTATTAAGGCCACCTCTAAAAGTCTAGCCAGACACAATTATTAATAAAATTTATTGTAGTATCTCCCATCTTTCTGTTTGAGGGGAAGGATGGGTAGAATGTATGCACATATATTTTTCATATAATGTTCATATATTCAGAAACTCATATCCTTGTTGATATAGATTTTTCAGTGACCATTAACCAGTCCCTGGTGCAGACCTAGACTAACACCTGCGATATCTTCATGCTCAGGTAGCTAGGAGGTTGATAGGAGTCAGTTCTTACTCCCCTTTTGAGGAGCATTGTACATTGACACTTCTCAGGTCCGTAAACCAACCAGTTTGGTTATCGGTACTTTTGTATCTTATTAAAGGTCAAAGGTTTGTATTACTTAAAGGAATATAACACTAATTTTTTATTCAATTTGTATTTTTTTTTTCTAACCATAAAATCCTGAGACCGAGTTACTTTTCCCCATCAACCTTTGTACAAGTCCTATGTCAGAGGTCAAAGTGAAGGTAGCACCATGTTTGCCATGTTAAAAAGCTTAACAGCTGTTCCAGCTTTGCTGAAGTGATATTCCTATTAAAGGTGTCAAGTTTGTATGATTATAAGAAATATAAATTGTTTAATAGATTTTTAACATTTAATACTTAATGATGATTGACATAAAGTCAGAATTGATTATATTGAACCTACGTAAAAAAGGCTATTATTATACTGTACGTGTACTTTACTGGAATTTGTTTTCGGTCTCAATTTATAGATGAAATATAAAGTTTTCCTTGAATCTCTTCATTACAGCTGGCTTGGGAGAGTTTCGAATACGAGATCTCAATGATGAGATCAACAAACTTTTACGTGAAAAGGGTCACTGGGAGGTGCGCATCACAGAACTTGGGGGACCAGATTATGCACGAGTTGGGCCAAAGATGATAGATATGGATGGCCAGGAAGCACCAGGGAACAGGTATGTAATACTACAATATTTAGAATTATCTATGAGTAATTTAGGGCATAATTACACAAATGGGAATTGGTCGTAGTGTGTAAATAAATACTATTAAGATTTTATAATCAAGAAATTAAGCATAACTATAGCTTATTGCAAGTACAGGTATTCTTCTATTACCAGCTAACTTGTTAAGCGACTACTCGAGTTACAACCAACTCTTTGCTTATTTTTTTTCCCTCCTGCCACAGTCTGTGGACACGGGCTGAATGTAATTTTCAGTTAGTTCCTCAAAATAAGTTATGAAATTGAAAGGATGTATTATCAAAGGAACTATTTTTTTTTTTTCTGTGAAGAGAATTTTATTAGCTTTGTTTTATCTGTGAAAAGCTCAATTTATGAATTGTATTACACAGTATAATTACCTGGAAGCAAAAAAATGAAGAATAAGACCAGTAAAGTTAAACATTAACAGTCTGTTGTATATAAGGCATATGAAAAAAAGTCTTAAAACATTTTATGAATAATTCTGAAAGATTTGACAAAGATAAACATGTTCAAGTTATAAAAAAGAATTTGGAATTTTTCTAACATGCTCAATTTAGATTTGTTCCTACTTGAATACAAACCATTGTCTTTTAATGGCAGTATGATTTGAGCAAAGCTGGAACGGCCATTAAAACATAACGAGATAGTTATAACTACCCATAGGTAGTGCTAGGAAGCCTCACCCACCTGTTAGTCATCAAGACTAGCACCTTCGACTTCTGCTGTAAGCAGTACAGATGTACTCTTGGTCTATCAAATTTCTGGCTATTAATTCTTTCTTTTTCTTATTTCACAATAAATGAAAAAGTGTAAGGATATACAGTTTTGACCAAGTAAAGCTGTTAAGAATGGCAGGTTTATGTCCAACCTGACCTTTTTGTAGGGGGCATGACTCTTTGCAATCATCCCTTTGTTATGACTGTAAATCGCGGCCTTTTCTGGAGTGGAGTTATGTGGCTGTACTTCTTGAGTTTTCATGTTCACATTTCTGGTACCTAGTTGATAGAGACCCACTTTTTAGGGCTTTTTTTTTCAACAATTGGTTTGGGTTGTCTCTCTTCAGGAGGCAATGCTCCAAAACCTTAGACAGTTGGCCTCCATTTGCCATGATATGAGAATTGTCTTAAATTGATAACCAGCTGTATGAACAACCAGGGAAAGAGGACTGGATTATACGGATAACAAATGTTTCAGCAATCGGAGGAAGGTAGCACAGCCATGCTCGCTTGACCAAAAACTTCCTGTTGAATGGTAACAACGTATCATGAGACTTACTTAAGTCATCATTGAAGAACTTGTTCTGCACGGGCTTCTACACCAGTGATTGCTCCAGGGTCTTTGGAAGTATCACTGGTAAGCAGCCAGCAATTTCCCTTCTGTCTGATTTCAGTAGAATAGGAAACATGGAATGAATAGACTCAGTGGGTGATTGAGAGTATCCTCTTTAGGGGAGTTCCAGTCGAACTCCACCTCCAGGGATCATGCCATTCGCAGATGAATCCAAGGAGGGTGGAACCCACCTGGAGTTCATGAACACCTCTGGGAGATGGTTCACAATAATAAACAGCAGCTTTTAGGAAGTCAAAGCAATGCTATTGCTCTTTCCAACAAGGTTAAATAAGTCACTCAGTAGCAAAAAAAAAAAAAAAAACTACACCTTCGTGACTTACATCTATAAGCAAAGGGCTACAGTTCCGTAGAATCGCTGTAATTGGACAAGCAGTACCTACCCATCCCCAAATAGATGGATCAGATTGGCACATAGCATCTGATAACATGATATAGCTGTACGCAAGATCCATTCCAACAAGAGGCATGTTCTGCTAGACACTAATAGGGGCACTAGTCCTAAAGGTGGGAGTCTAGTACTCATGGAAGTTTACCCACAGGTCCCTGGATAACCTTGTCCTTGGTCCTGTGGTAGCTACTGAACAAGAGCTGTTGCGAACCTAGCACCCTTACGGGACCAAGAGAATCTCTTCTAAGATAGTGGCTGCAACATTAGTCAAGGAGAGGTATAATGTCTGGCCATTCTCTTTGTCTTTTTACTCTTCTTTTGGGTGAAGCAATCGCTCTTTTATACACTGGATCGGAAGCTAGATGCAAGCGTGCTCCATGACCAAGTAATTTTTTTATACAGACAAGTTCTGTATTGAAATATCTCCCCCCCTCCTCCCAGACAAGGGGAAGGATGAACGAAATCTATTGTAGCCCATTTCTCATAATGATCATAACATTCAAGACACCATATCCTTATAGATATAGGTTCTTCCACAAACACCTACCATTCTCCTGATAAGGACCTAGCCTAACACCTGCAACATCATCATTTCAGGTTGTTACAAGGTTTATAAGAGACATTACTTTTGCTTTTTCCCTTAACCATGACCAAAGCTCATTGTCATTTCCTGGGTTAAATCAGCCAGATTGGTTATAGGGACCTCCTCCCTCCTGTTAAAGGTTTGTATTACGAGTAAGAACACAACACAAATTTAAAAGAAATTATGTATTTTGCTAACTATATAAACCTGAGTCCTTAAATTACACTGCCTGCCTCAAGGTTAAGGTCAAAGTGAAGGTTATGCTACATGGGAGGCAGGCAGGCAGATTTTACTCGTCCCCTACTACTACTGTACTACCTTCTTAAAAGTTTAAATGGCCGTTCTAGCTTCGGTGAAGTCATATTCATATTAAAGGTGTCATGCTTACTATATATAGTTAGGAAAAATACAAATTACTTTTAAAGTTTATGATGTTTACCTTGTATTTCAGAGGCTATATGTACTTTGGAGCTGCAAAAGATTTGCCTGGAGTACGAGAACTTTTTGAGCAAGAGCCACCGCCACCTCCTCGTAAAACTCGTGGGGAATTAATGAAAGATATTGATGCTGATTATTATGGGTATCGTGATGATGATGATGGCGTTTTGATACCACTGGAGAGAAAAGCAGAGAGAAAAGGTAAGATATACAATGATACCTTTATTGAAGGCCAGCACATCTATTCAGAGGTTATAGTAGTTGTAGATTCTGTTGTTTAACTGCACTTCCACCAAAAGCAGTAAAGCAGGCCAGAAATAGGAAATCTGTTAAGTACTTTTTGATAATTTTTAAACAATATAAAGTTTTGACGAAGGAAAACTTATTTTTCAATATTAAACTTAGCCGGTGATCATATAAGCTGCAACTCTGTTGCTCGACAGAAAAACCTACGGTCAAAATACGCCAGCGATCGCTATGCAGGTGGGGGTGTACATCAACAGCGCCATCTGTCGAGCAGGTACTTAGTACTCCAAGCAAACAAAGAACCAATTTTCTCTCTGTCGGGCTACCGTCAGGACCTACTAATACGCTGTTACTAACTGGATTTGTTTTCACAACTATTTGGTGAAGTACACTATTCTAGTTTTGAGCTTTCGCTATGCAGGGGTTTTATCTTCATCTCAAAACTTGAACTCGTTTTGGATAGATTTAATTATGGTGACAAAGAGAGTATGGACTCTCTTTCACTTTTAAATGGCCGACCCTTCCCTTAGACGGAAATGTGTTTAGGTTTTTAGTAATTTTGCTTAACACGTTATAGATCTATATATTTTATATCTCTCCGCCTTTATTAGGCCTCTTCGATTAACTTTCCTTTTATTATAAACATATAAAAATAAATTTTCAATATTAAACTTACCCGATAATCATGTAGCTGTCAACTCCGTTGCCCGACAGAATTCTATGGAGGGATACGCCAGCTATCACAATACTAGAAGGGGGTGTATTTACCAGCGCCACCTGTGGCCAGGTACTCAAGTACTTCTTGTTGACACCTCCTCAATTATTCCTCTGTCGTGCTTCCGGCAAGACGTTCTGGGATACGCTTATGTTCTTGGATTCACGACTTTGGTGAAGTATTTCTCTTTGATTTCGGCTGTCGCTTTACTGGAAACTTCTATATTAGCTTAGTTAGCTTTTGGAATTAATTTGATTAATTATGGTGACGAAGAGAGTATGAACTCTCTTTCACCTTTTCATGGCCGACCCTTCCCTTAGACGGAAGTGTTGGTGTCTAAGAGAGTATAGACTCTCTTTCTTAATTTTGCTTAACAAAAGTTATAGATTTATTTTATATCTCTCCGCCTCTTATAGGCCTCTTCGATTAACTTCCTTTTATTATAAACTTATTAAAATTAATTTTTATATTTGTTTATATTCGACCTTCCTAATAGTAGGCGGTCTTTTCTTGGTACCGAAGTTAATTAACATTGAGCCCGTCATTTCGGTTTTACCTGTTAACATATTATGCTATTTCCACCACAGAGTTTGAAAGAATTTCTTTGATAGTCTCGTACTGTTTTCAAAGTTGAACTAACGTTTTGTTTTGTCTCTGCAGTTGTTGACGTTCAGAACGTTCAACTTGCACTCTATCGTTACGATAGAGAAAGAATGTTCACGGTTTCACGTTGCAGTAAGAGTAACCGTGTCTAGCGTTTTGTTCATTCTTTCTTAACTTAATGGTTTTGATCCTAATAAAGGAACTTTTCAGTTTTTTCCTTTAACAATAATATGTTTTAACGATATATATGATTGGGCTCTTCTCTCAGGTTCTAAGTCAAGAGAGAGAGAGAGAGAGAGAGAGATAGAGACGGAGGGAGAAAGAGGATAAACGTTTCATTCAAGCCTGCCAGGCGTACGAGTAACGTCGTTATCGTTTTTGCTCTTCTCCCTAGTCTCTTTAGGGGAAGAAACTAAACGTTTCTAGAGTGATCTAGTGTTTAGTCTCTTTCCAGCCACTGAATTATCTTTCATTAGATTTTTCTGTTACATTGTAATTCTGTTTTCGCAATTACTAACTTTTGAGAAAGGATAGAATTGCGTGTTTCAGGTACAAACCACTTAAAGTTTCGAGTTCAGTGAAATAAGTGCAAACAGAAATCAAAGTGATAAGTGATTAGCGCAAAGTATGTCAGTGTTGTTCGTGAGGGTACTTTTGTGCGCGCCAGTCGTCCTCCCAGTCCGGGACCTCTTGCAAGCTCCCAAGCCCAGGGGAGAAGCAATGTCGAAGGGCAGAAGGGTTCAGCAGGCCTTGATCGGCGCACAGAAGTATCCTCGGTGGTTGTGGGCGTGTCTTACCGAGACCGTCACTCCCACCCGCAGACGATTGAGCCCTTATTTTGCTCGTCTGCAGAAGAAATTTAGGGGAGAAAACGCTGGTCTCAGGTCTCTAGACCTTTTAAACGTAAAGTCCAGACCTATGCCAGACGTACGAAGTTAGAGTTCACAGTCATTGGGTTAGCTCTGACTCTCCTCAGTCATCAGTTGAATGCACTCCGCCTAAGAGGAGTAAGGTTCTGCCACAACAGAGCTCGACTGTTAAGGCTTTACCTCAGCCTACTGTAGTTTCTGCCGACCCCAAGTGGACTCTACTACAGTCCATGCAAGCACTGCTTTCGGACTTGATGTGTGAGTGTCGGGCTGAGAGTGTGGCGCCTCCGCCTCCGCCTACACTCCCTCCGCCTACACTCCCTCCGCCTATGCTCGCTCCGCCTGATCGCAGTACCACCTGCCAGGCGTACGATGTTGTGGACTCTACTACAGTCCATGCAAGCACAGCTTTCGGACTTGATGAGTGAGTGTCGGGCTGAGAGTGTTGCTCCTCCGCCTCCGCCTACACTCCCTCCGCCTACACTCGCTCCGCCTGATCGCAGTACCACCTGCCAGGCGTACGATGTTGTGGACTCTACTACAGTCCATGCAAGCACAGCTTTCGGACTTGATGCGTGAGTGTCGGGCTGAGAGTGTTGCTCCTCCGCCTCCGCCTACACTCCCTCCGCCTACGCTCGCTCCGCCTGATCGCAGTACCACCTGCCAGGCGTACGATGTTGAGCCACGTGCTGAGTTTGCTGTTCCCAGTGGTGTTCAGCCTTCGCCTTCCTTAAGGCAACCTTTACAATGGGATCAGGAGGATTATACCTCTCTTCCTCCGCCTCCACTTGCTGCTCCACCAGTGATGCAACACTCGGTTGAGGTACAACAACCTCTCCCGTCCATGAGTCAGTCTCCTCAGCTCTCGCTGCAGCGAGCTCAACCCTCCACAAGGCAAGCACCACAACACCTTAGCCTTGCGCCTCAGGAGCCTCAGCTTGCGAGACATTTACCTTGTTCTGCGCAGCCTCTTCCTCATCGCGCTCCGCTCACACCACAGGAACTGGAACTTGCTACTCCGCTTCCGCCAACCGCTCAGCAAGCGCAACCCTTGGGTTCAACCACTCATGCTAGGAGTCAGCCTCCTCCACCCATGCGCCTTCCTTCTGCTTGTCTTTTATTCAGCCTTTGCAGACTGAGCCTCAGGTGTTCCCTCAACAGAGTCTTGAAGAGGAAACCACAACTATTGTTGTTCCAGCTCGTTCTGACTCTGCTGTTCAGCATACCTTACCTCCATTTTCAAACCATGGCAAAAATATGAATCATGAGTTATGAATGTAAGGTAAACATTATGTTGATTTTTAAACCCCATGCAAGCATGCATAAAGCACTCTAGCACTGGTCATGGATTTTCTGAGAAAGGTTAAACGCCATGCACACGCTCTGCTTTCCTTACAGCAGGCTCTGCTTACAACAGGCTCTGCTTACTACATGCTCAGCATACAGCATGCTCTGCATTCAGCATGCTCTGCATACAACATGCTCTGCATACAGCATGCTCTGCTTTCAGCATGCTCTGCATACAACATGCTCTACATACAGCATGCTCTGCATACAGCATACTCTGCATACATCATGCTCTGCATACCTTACCGCATGCTTCTCAGTCACACATCTTGGGTTGTTGCCAACTCACTAGACTGTCAAGCAGTTTCAGAACGTTGCCTTCTAGTCTGCTGCTTTTGCACCAGTGAACCCTCACTCAGAGAACTTAGCTTTTCTAGGATAAGGTCCCTGTAGATGAGAAAGTTCTTTTCTCCCTCCTTCTGATATTCCCTTGAGGACTCTGTCATTTGGAGGGAGCCTTTAGCTGCATAACCTCTTATGGACTTTTATTTAAGCATAACATGCTTCCAGGGAAGGTTATGGTTCCACTTCAGTCGCTAATCCCGTCTGTTACCACACCTGCTCCCTTAGACCTTGAGCTGTGTTGCATGACATGCAGTCCAAGCTTAGTCCTTGTTAGAGGATTTTTTGTTTACGGAGTCAATGTGTCACGGGGAAGACGTTCAACAACCAACAGAAGTGACTTGTTGTGACGCAGTGCGGCAACCTCAGCAACCCGTTAAGGAGTTGTCTGTACGACCCAGACAGTCTAGACAGATTCGGGTTGTCACTGTACTTCCTCGCTTGCCCATGATTAACAGTTCACAGACTGTGCAGCAGTATCATGATCTTGTGTCCGGCTCCGTCAGACGACTGGCTTTTAAGAGCTCCCACAAGTCGTCGCTGTCTGGAGATTTTCAAATGGACTATGGATCTGACCAAGGAACTGGGCCTCCTGGTCAATTTTGAGGAGTCTCAGCTCGTTCCATCCCAGACCATTGTCTCCTTGGGTATGGATCTTCAGAGTCAAGCTTTTCGGACTTTTCCGTCGGCCCCAAGGATCTTCCAAGCCCTAGAATGCATCCAGAGCATGCTGAGAAGGAACCGATGCTCAGTCAGGTAGTGGATGAGTCTAACAGGGACACTTTCATCGCTGGCCCTGTTCATCGTGTTAGGGAGACTCCACCTCCCCTCCCTTCAGTATCATCTAGCTGCTCACTGGATAAAGGACATGACGCTAGAGACGGTCTCAGTTCCTGTTTCCGAAGAGAGGAGGTCTTCTCTCGCGTGGTGTAAGAACAGCTTTCTTCTCAAGGAAGGCTACCTTTGGCTGTTCAGAAACTCGACCGCCGTCTCCTCTCGGACGCATCAAACACGGGCTGGGGTGCGACTTTGGACGGACAAGAATGCTCGGGAACATGGAATCAGGAGCAAAGGACACTTCACATCATTTGCAAGAAGTTGTTGGCGGTTATTCTGGCCTTGATAAACTTCAAGTCCCTCCAGCTTAACAAAGTGGTGGAGGTGGACTCTGACAACACCACAGCCCTGGCTTACATCTTCAAGCAGGGAGGGACTCTTTCGTGGAAGTTGTTCTAGATCGCAAGGGACCTACTCATCTGGTCTTTAGATCGAAAGCTAACTGGTAACGAGGTTCATTCAGGGCGGTATGAATGTCATGGCAGATCACCTCAGACGGAAGGGTCAGGTCATCCCCACAGAGTGGACCCTTCTCAAGAATGTTTGCAACAGACTTTGGGCCCTGTGGGGTCAGCCAACCATAGATCTGTTCACTACCTCGATAACCTAGAGACTCCTGTTGTATTGTTCTCCGATTCCAGACCCAGCAGCAGTTCACGTGGATGCTTTTCTGCTGGATTGGTTCCATCTCGACCTGTATGCATTCCCGCCGTTCAATATTGTCAACAGAGTACTTCAGAAGTTCTCCTCTCACTAAGGGACACGGCTGACGTTGGTTGGCTCCGCTCTGGTCCGCGAGAGAAGGGTTCTTAGAGGTACTGCAATGGCTGGTCGACATTCCCAGGACTCTTCCTCTAGGAGTGAACCTTCTAAGTCTACCTCACGTAAAGAAGGTACACCCAATCCTCCACGCTCTTCGTCTGACTGCCTTCAGACTTTCGAAAGACTCTCAAGAGCTAGGGGCTTTTCGAAGGAGGCAGCCAGAGCGATTGCCAAAGCAAGGAGAACATCCACTCTCAGAATCTTTCAGTCTCAAGGGGAAGTCTTCCGTAGCTGGTACAAGACCAATGCAGTTTCCTCAACCAGTACCCCTGTAACCCAGATTGCTGACTTCCTGTTATATCTAAGGAAAGTAAGATCCCTTTCAGCTCCTACGATCAAGGGTTACAGAAGTATGTTGGCAGCGGTTTTCCGCCACAGAGGCTTGGATCTTTCCACCAACAAAGATCTACAGGACCTCCCTAGGTCTTTTGAGACCTCAAAGGAACGTCGGTTGTCCACTCCAGGCTGGAATCTAGACGTGGTCCCAAGGTTCCTTATGTCATCAAGATTTGAACCTCTCCAATCAGCCTCTTTTTAGGACCTCACATTAAAAACTCTTTTCCTCGTGTGCTTGACAACAGCTAAAAGAGTAAGTGAGATCCACGCCTTCAGCAGGATCATTGTTTTCACATCTGAAACGGCTACATGTTCCTTGCAGCTCGGTTTTTGCTAAACGAGCTTCCTTCACGTCCTTGGCCTAAGTCGTTCGAGATCCCAAGCCTGTCCAACTTGGTGGGGAATGATCTGAAAAGAGTACTTTGCCCAGTTAGAGCTCTTAGGTACTATCTAAAAAGGTCTTAACCTTTACAAGGACAATCAGAAGCCTTATAGTGTGCTATCAAGAAACCTTCTTTTCCAAGTTCTAAGAACTCAGTTTCTTACTATTCAGGCTTCTGATTAGAGAAACACATTCTCGTCTGAAGGAAGAAGACCTTGCTTTGCTGAAGGTAAGGACACATGAAGTGGGAGCTGTGGCTACTTCAGTGGCCTTCAAACAGAACCATTCTCTGCAGAGTGTTATGGATGCAACCTATTGGAGAAGCAATTCAGTGTTCGCATCATTCTATCTCAAAGATGTCCAGTCTCTTTACGAGTACTGCTACACCCTGGGACCATTCGTAGCAACGAATGCAGTAGTAGGCGAGGGCTCAGCCACTACATTTCCATAATCCCATAACCTTTTAACCTTTCTCTTGAATACTTTTTATGGGTTGTACGGTCGGCTAAGAAGCCTTCCACATCCTTGTTGATTTGGCGGGTGGTCAATTCTTTCTTGAGAAGCGCCGAGGTTAAAGGTTGTGATGAGGTCCTTTAGTATGGGTTGCAGCCCTGTATACTTTAGCACCTTTGAGTTGATTCAGCCTCCCAAGAGGAACGCTGCGCTCAGTAAGGAAGACGATCTTATTAAAGGCAGAGTAACGGTTCAAGTCGACTTCCTTACCAGGTACTTATTATTTCATTGTTATTGTGGATAACTGATTATATGAAATACGGGATACTTAGCTATCCTTTAGTCTTGTACACGGGTTTTTCACCCACCCCCCTGGGTGTGAATCAGCTACATGATTATCGGGTAAGTTTAATATTGAAAAATGTTATTTTTATTAGTAAAATAAATTTTTGAATATACTTACCCGATAATCATGATTTAATCGACCCTCCCTTCCTCCCCATAGAGAACCAGTGGACCGAGGAATAATTGAGGAGGTGTCAACAAGAAGTACTTGAGTACCTGGCCACAGGTGGCGCTGGTAAATACACCCCCTTCTAGTATTGTGATAGCTGGCGTATCCCTCCATAGAATTCTGTCGGGCAACGGAGTTGACAGCTACATGATTATTGGGTAAGTATATTCAAAAATTTATTTTACTAATAAAAATAACATTTTTTATGTTTTGTTTATATGCGACCTTTCCTGATAGTAGGCGGTCCTAACTTGGAACCGAAGTTAATCAACGTTGAGCCCGTTATATCGTATTTAGCCTTTAAAGAATTTAAAACTTTTTAAATTTAATGTTTTATGAAAGAATTTCTTTGATAGTCTTCGTACTGTTTTCAAAGATGAACTAACGTTTAGTTTTTTAGACTACGCAGTTGTTGACGTTCAGGACGTTCAACATGGGCTCTATCGTTACGATAGAGAGAGAGTGTATCACGGTTTCACTTTGCAGTAAGAGTAAATCGATTCTGACGTTTCGTTCATTCTTTCTTAGCTTAAATGTTTTAAATTCTAAATTAAAGGAACTTTTTATTTGGAAAACCTTTCAGTTTTTTCCTTTAGTCAAATAACATGTTTTTTTGACGATATATAATTGGGCTCTTCTCTTAGGTGCGAAATCAAGAGAGAGAGAGAGATAGAGACGGAGGGAGAGAGAGGAGAAAAAACGTTCCGTTTAAGCGGGTAACGTTGTTCTCGTGTTACTCTCCTCCCTAGTTGCTGTACTGGGAAGAAGGTAAAACGTTTCAAGGGTTTTATTCTTGTCCCCAGGCTATGTGCGGTGAGAGATTGTAAACGTAGTTTATTTGAACTAGTGTTTAGTCTCTTTCCCAGCCACTGAATTCTTTATCTTTATATATGTTTTCTGTTTTTTGCTAGTATTAATGAGCTGCATTATACGACTGTTTTCGCAATTACTACCTTTTAATGAAGGGTAGAATTGCGTGTTTCAGGTAGAAATCAGTAAAAGTTTCGATTTCAGTGAAATAAGTGCAAAACAGAAAATCGAAGTGATAAAGTGATATGCGCAAAGTGTTACAGTGTTGCGTCCGAGGGTTCGTCTGTTCGTGCCTGTCGTTCACCTAGTCTGGGACCTCTTGCAAGCTCCCAAGCCCAGGGGAGAAGTAATGTCGAACGACTTATGGGTTCGTCAGGCCTTGATCAACGAACAGACGTTTCCCTCCGTGGTTTCGGGCGTATCTACCCAAGATCGCCCCACCCACACAAAGACGAGAGAGCCCATTTATTTCTCGTCTGCGGAAGAGGTTTTTCGTAAGAAACCATGGACCAAGGACTCGCAGCTTATTAAGCGCAAGTCGGTCCCTTCCGCGCAAGTCCAACGGCCCAGTTGTAGCCACTGGGTCAGTTCGGACTCGCTGCAGTCTTCCGACGACTGCTCACCTCCTAAGAGAGGCAAAGCGGTACCGCATCAGGCAGTCACACCGTCTGTTGCCGCACCTGCTCCTGTAGACCCTAAGTGGTCTTTGCTGCAGACCATGCAGTCTCAGTTAACGTCATTGATGCGGGACTTTCATGCGGAGAAGGTTGACACTGCACCAACCTCTAGCCTACAACCAACACGGTTGTGCGTCCTGTGGACGCTGAGGCGACCTTCTCCCGCACTCCAAGAGAGTCCCGCCACCCATGCGTTCCAGTGTACCCTGCCAGCCGCATGTTGACGTTCAGTAACGCACGGAACCTTCCGTTGACGTTCGCGAGGTACAACAACAGTCTAAGTTGTTTTGTTTTGACGCGGTGCGTCAACCTCCGCATTCTAGAGTTGTTTTGACTGCTCAGTATAGACAGTCAAAGCAGTCTCGAGTGAACACTGTATGTCCTCACGCACCTGTTGTGGGTGACAGTTCAGTTGTTGACAGTTCACAGACTGTCAAGCAGTTACATGACGTTGCCTTCTGGTCTGCTACTAATGCACCAGTGCTGTATGTCCTCACGCACCTGTTGTGGTTGACAGTTCAGTTGTTGACAGTTCACAGACTGTCAAGCAGTTACATGACGTTGCCTTCTGGTCTGCTACTAATGCACCAGTGAGAGACTCACTGAGATAACCTAGCTTTTATCGGACAAGGTTCCTGTAGATGAGAAAGTGCTGTTCTCCCTCCTACTGATATTTCCTTGAGGACTCTGTCATTTGGAGAGGAGCCTTAAGCTGCTTAGCCTCCTATGGACTTTAATTAAATCATGATGATTTTTTAAGGATCTTCGTCCGGATCTTGTAACTGCTGCTCCTCGTTCGCCTAAACGTCAGAACTTACACTAGGCCTAGCTACTTCGAAGCCGTTGTTTTTAAGCTAGTGCTCTCTCGCTCTCCTAGAGAGCGTTACGTTGGCTAGGCGACTGGTTTTTGCACCAGGAGGAGTTTTAGGGATACAGCCTTTGATTTCCCTTCTTTTAAACTGGCTTATAGAGCGAGAGTCTGATAGGACACGAGAGAAGTTCTCGGCTTGGGAGTTCATGCCTCTGCCCAGATAGACTTCCCAATTCTGGTAGACTCGCCCTGGCGCCTAGCCAGGAGACGCTCCAAGTTGTTTACAGGTCAACTTCTCAACTTTTGTCGAGCCTTTGAAGTTTTGCTGTACTATTATGTCACACATAACAAGGCTTTCAGGGATGGTAAATGGTTCCGCCTCAGTCGCTAACCCCGTCTGTTGCCACACCTGCTCCCGTAGACCCTAAATGGGCTTTGCTGCAAGACATGCAGTCCAAGCTTGCGTCCTTGATAGAGGACTTAAATGCGGAGAAGAACCTTCTGGCCAACAACCTTCCAACCGGTTGGTTGTGCGCCCTGTTGACGCTGAGGTAACCTACTCGCGTCTGCCAGTTGAGGTGGTTCCTCCTTCTGGCCAACAACCTTCCAACCGGTCGGTTGTGCGCCCTGTTGACGCTGAGGTAACCTACTCGCGTCTGCCAGTTGAGGTGGTTCCTCCACCGATGCGACCCAGTGTGGGTTGCCAGTCGCACGTTGACGTTAAGCGACGCTCGGAGGTGGTTGTTGACGTTCAGGACGTTCAACAACCAGCAGAGGTGACTTGTTGTGACGCAGTGCGTCAACCTCAGCAACCCGGTAGGGTGTTGACTGCACAACCCAGACAGTCTAGACAGTTTCGGGTTGACGCTGTACTTCCTCGCGCACCCATGGTTGTTGACAGTTCACAGACTGTGCAGCAGTGCCATGATATTGCGTCCGGCTCCGTCACGCATCCACCAGTGCGACCGGATTCAGCGAGTCAGACGTTGCCCACTCCGTTGCCGTTTCCCCATCAGTTTCGGATGAGGAACCTTCTGATGAGGACGTTGCTGAACAAGGCGATCAGCCCCCAGCCCTGCTATCCATCCAGAAGATGCTGAAGAAGGAACGCTGCCCAGTCAGGCTGTGGATGAGTCTGGTAGGACACTGTCATCTGTGGATCAATTTGTGTCACTAGGAAGACTACACCTCCGTCTTCTTCTATACCATCTAGCTTTTCACTGGAAAAAGGACAAGACGCTAGAAGCGGTCTCGATCCCGGTTTCCGGAAAGATAAAGTCTTGTCTGACTTGGTGAAAGGACTATATCAACCTTAGAGAGGGTCTTCCCCTGACTGTTCAGACTCCCAACCACGTTCTCTTCTCGGACGCATCGGACGTAGGCTGGGGTGCGACCTTAGACGGTAGGGAATGCTCGGGATTATGGAACTCGAGTCAAAGGACAATGCATTTCAACTGCAAGGAGCTACTGGCAGTACGTCTGACCTGGAAAAGCTTCAGGTCTCTCCTTCAAGGCAAAGTGGTGGAGGTGAACTCGGACAACACCACGGCTTTGGCGTACATCTCCAAGCAAGGAGGGACCTACTCTCTGACATTGTACGAGATCGCAAGGGACCTCCTCACCTGGTCAAAAGGTCTAGACATATCACTAGTAACGAGGTTCATCCAAGGCAACTTGAATGTCATGGCAGATTGTCTCATTCGGAAGGGACAAATAATTCCAACAGAATGGACCCTCCACAAGGATGTATGCAAGAGACTTTGGGCCACCTGGGGCCAGCCAACCATAGATCTCTTCGCAACCTCGATGACCAAGAGGCTCCCAATATTTTGCTCACCAATCCCGGACCCAGCAGCAGTTCATATAGATGCCTTTCTACTAGATTGGTCACATCTAGATCTATATGCATTCCCTCCGTTCAAGATTGTCAACAAGGTACTGCAGAAGTTCGCCTCTCACGAAGGGACAAGGTTGACGCTAGTTGCTTCCCTCTGGCCCGCGAGAGAATGGCTCACCGAGGTACTTCGATGGCTAGTAGACGTTCCCAGAACACTTCCCCTAAGGGTGGACCTTCTACGTCAGCCACGCGTAAAGAAGGTACACCATGGCCTCCACGCTCTCCGTCTGACTGCCTTCAGACTATCGAAAGACTCTCGAGAGCTAGAGGCTTTTCGAAGGAGGCAGCCAGAGCGATTGCTAGAGCAAGGAGAACATCCACCCTTAGAGTCTACCAATCGAAGTGGGAAATCTTCCGAAACTGGTGCAAGTCAGTATCCGTATCCTCGACCAGTACCTCTGTAACTCAAATAGCTGACTTTCTCTTATATCTGAGGAAAGAACGATCTCTTTCAGCTCCCACTATCAAGGGTTACAGAAGCATGTTGGCATCAGTCTTCCGTCACAGAGGCTTAGATCTTTCCAACAATAAAGATCTACAGGACCTCCTTAAGTCTTTTGAGACCACGAAGGAGCGTCGTTTGGTTACACCTGCTTGGAATTTAGACGTGGTACTAAGATTCCTTATGTCAGACAGGTTCGAACCGCTACAATCAGCCTCCCTGAAAGATCTCACCTTAAAGACTCTTTTCCTGATATGCTTAGCCACAGCTAAAAGAGTCAGTGAGATTCATGCCTTCAGCAAGAACATCGGATTCTCATCCGAAACGGCTACATGTTCTACAACTTGGTTTTCTAGCCAAACAGGAGCTGCCTTCTCGGCCTTGACCAATATCGTTCGATATTCCAAACTTATCGTATGGTTGGAAATGAACTAGAAAGAGTCTTATGTCCTGTAAGAGCTCTTAAGTTCTATTTAAAAACCTTTACGAGGCCCGTCTGAAGCTTTATGGTGTTCAGTTAAGAATCCATCTTTGCCTATGTCAAAGAATGCTTTATCCTATTTTATCAGACTGTTAATACGAGAAGCTCATTCCCATCTGAATGAGGAAGACCAAGCTTTGCTGAAGGTAAGGACACACGAAGTTAGAGCTGTCGCAACTTCCGTGGCCTTTAAACAAAATAGATCTCTGCAAAGTATAATCGACGCAACCTATTGGAAAAGCAAATCAGTGTTCGCGTCTTTTTATCTTAAGAATGTCCAGTCTCTTTACGAGAACTGCTACACTCTGGGACCATTCGTAGCAACGAGTGCAGTAGTGGGTGAGGGCTCAACCACTACAATTCCCTAATTCCATAACCTGTTTAATCTTTCTCTTGAAATGTTTTATTATTGTTTTTGGGTTGTCCGGAAGGCTAAGAAGCCTTTCGCATCCTACTTGATTTGGCGGGTGGTCAAAGTCATTTCTTGAGAAGCGCCTAGATTAGAGGTTTTGATGAGGTCCTGTTGTATGGGTTGCAACCCTTGATACTTCAGATCCTAGGGGTCGCTCAGCATCCTAAGAGGATCGCGAGGCTCCGTAAGGAAGACGTACTTAAAAAGGCAGAGTAATTGTTCAAGTCGACTTCCTTACCAGGTACTTATTTATTTTATGTTTGTTATTTTGAATAACTGCTAAAATGAAATACAAAATACTTAGCTCATAATAATGTAAACATGTAATGCTGGTCTCTACCCACCCCCCTGGGTGTGAATCAGCTTATATGATCACCGGCTAAGTTTAATATTGAAAAATGTTATTTTTATTAATAAAATAAATTTTTTAATATACTTACCCGGTGATCATATATTAAAGGACCCTCCCTTCCTCCCCAATAGAGACCCAGTGGACCGAGGAGAAAATTGGTTCTTTGTTTGCTTGGAGTACTAAGTACCTGCTCGACAGATGGCGCTGTTGATGTACACCCCCACCTGCATAGCGATCGCTGGCGTATTTTGACCGTAGGTTTTTCTGTCGAGCAACAGAGTTGCAGCTTATATGATCACCGGGTAAGTATATTCAAAAATTTATTTTATTAATAAAAATAACATTTTTTGGGTGAGGTGCTGTGTAGTTTCCAAAGACTTTCCTATGTAAAGCTAGAGCAAGGAATCCAATATGACATGAATACCAAAGAAATATTGTTTCCCCTGCTCTAGGGCTGAGTATCAGTGTACAGCACCTCCCCAAAAATAAGTTTATTCCTAGTGCAGATACAAACTTTTGAGTCATTTATATGGGGTTACTTCGTTTCGTTTTCTACATCCAGACAATTAAAAAGAAATTGGTAGAATACATCATGCTGCATTGCTGGTCAACTGCTGTGCATGACTTGCTATGCTTGTTCCAAGCGCTTACCCACAATACTTCTGGCCGGGAAGGAGGTCTGACGGGCCTTCCTTCTTTTCTGCTATCAGACGACCGCAATGCCTATACGATACCCTGATAGTGCATAGTACTTGTCTTTTGTGTCTTTGACATTTTTTATCACTTGTATGCTTTCATTATTTGTGAGATACGCGTGTGTGTTTTTCGACATTATGTCGAATTCGATGCATTCTTGCCCTGGCTGAGTTGGTACATTTATAAACCGGATAGAAGGGGATCCACAGCCGTTTTGTCCTTCATGTAGAGGTAAATGATGTTCTGTGAAATCACCCTTTGAGTATTGTAGGGAGTGGTCATCCTCCCAGTGGGAGAGATATTGTTCTTGATGTAAGAACCAATCTAAGAGACATCATTCTCTTTCTTCGCCTTCTGTTAGAAATGAGAAGAAGCGTAAGTTGGGTTCGGCAGTGAGCATTATTTCCCCTCCAAGTTCTTTGTGTCAGGAGCCCTCTGAGGCTTCAGTCGCAAAAGATGACGGCCTTAATTTTGTCGGCATTTTATCTTGCAGTGTTAATAATGTGCATCATGGGATTGAACCTGTGCTTATGGCCTCTATGCTCCCTGAGCCAGTTCCTTCAGATGCATATGTCCCTGATTAATATGTAATTTCTAGATCTCTCTCCCTACTAAGAGTACATGAAGTGGAGACTTATATATATCAGATTGTGCAGATAAGATGTTTCCCCCTGTAGAAATGTCTCCCATCAGAACTGTGAAGGTATCACATGATTCCCGGCTGAACCTTTTGGGTAGAGCCTGTCATTTCCTTACATACTGAAGCAGCCTTATTGAAAGACTTTTATTACCAGTCTTCAGTTCAAAATAGTGAGCAAGGCCTGCCTCGTTCTCCTAGGGGTCTTCGGCAGAAAACTCCTCTAAAGAGTTCCTGTGACAAGGCAAGGGATTTGTCATCTCTTTATTATAAGAGTGGTTGGACCACTTCGGCTTTGTCCCCTTCACAAGATTTGACAATGCCTACTCGCTCAAAACAGGCCTCTCCTAAGCGTAATAACGCTGTTAAGTCGAGTGTAACAAATCACATTTTATCAAGAATTTCAGCTAAGAATACAACTAAGCCAAACGTTCAGATAAACAAATCTGAGTGTGCCACTGTGTCTAAACGTGATGATGTCACAAGGAAGGGGATCCAGTACCCTGAACGAAGGACTTCTACCGTCCAAGGGTCAGCCCCTAAGTCCTGCCACCTTTTCCAAGAACATTGCAGGCATCCCCCCACTGGTGGTAAGCTGGGGGACATGCCCTCCCTAGTTTGTATAGCTAGGAAAAATACAAATTATTAGACTAGTGCCCATTCCTGGACAACTGTCCGCAACCAAGCAAATCCCACAACAAATGCACAAGTTCCCATGAGTAAGAAGAAAGGATGACAAGTCTGGTTCTTACCTCATGAGGGTAATTGAAGAATACTGGCTGCCCAACATTAAATTACTCTGCTTCTGAAGGGCCTGGTTGATTTGGTCCTTCTCTCCGGACTATTCCTGTAGGAGCCACAAATGTGCTAAGTACCACGCATGAATGTTGTATTGCTTGGATCTATTTCAGGCAATGTTTAATTAAACATCCTATGCCTGGACCACCATGTAAAACTCTTAATGTCATGAAATTGCATTTGTATTGTAACTGGATATACAAACCATGCTATTCAATAGGGGTATTACTTTCGGCGTAGCTGAAATGACGAGCCATTAATTTTTAACGAGGGTTTACTACACACACTGCTAGTTAGCGGGGGTAGGGTAGGGTAGCTTGCTACACTCCTCCCTCTCATACTGCCTGAGCTCACTTTGCTCTCGGCTTGGATGGTGGTTGGACGTGTCCGCTCTCATCCTCGCCGTCATTTGGCAGCCATTTAATTGCCTTTGTCTTTTCTTTTTCTAGTTCTGTATATGTGAAGTTGGCCTCTGCGATCATGCGCACCTGCCCTGGGTTTCCCGACTGCCCCTGTGGAACATTCATGTCGGCGGTCGAGACTTATCCTCACGCCCTTTGTCCTTCTTGTAGCAGCCAACGGTGTGATAGCAACAACAGGTGTAGTGAGTGGTCTACCTCCCCGTGGCAGAGGTTTTCGCGACGACGGAAGAAGAAGTCCAAACGGGATATTTCTCCTTCGAAGGTTTCTTTGAAAGGAGAAAAACCAAAGGCCTTTTCTTCCGTTGCCCAAACCTCCTCCGAAGCTCCCACTCAGTCGGTCTCTTTCGAGAGACCGTCGAGTGGTAGCGTAGACCAATGTATTGTTTACCAACCTCGGGACTCGAGAGATGACGTTGCTTCCCCTAGCGAAGCAGCTCCACCTCTCCCCCCGGGGGAGGATATGTCACTAATCTCCTTATTTCAGCTTTGGTCCTCCTTGGGGCTTACGGGTTCGCCCTCCAAGGAGGTTTTGCTCAACTACGTCCGATTGGATGCCGCTGTCAAGCAATCGTCATCACCGTCAGAGGTTGATCCTCTGTCTCTTGTCGACGTTGTGGTATCAGAGGTATCCAATGCAGTATCACCCATCACCTCTGCCTCTCCAAACTCTACGGTAGCTGATGGCTTAGTTTCTCCCTTCCTGTTCAACCTACGAGGGAGAAACTAAGTCCATCGTCAGTCTCTCCTGCTAGTGTTTCTCTCCTTCGGGGGAGTTCACTTACAGACTCCTCTTCGGAGGACTGCATAAGGTCAGCTTGCTGATTCAACGGCCCCCAGAGGGCGCATTCGTCGGAAGGTTCGCCTTCTTCTTCGCCTTCGATGCAGTCCACCGCAGAGGAGCCTTGAGACCAATCATCTATCACTGCTCCTTGGCCTTTCTGCAGATCGTTCGCGATCTCCTTTGGTGGAAGGTCGTCCTTTTAAAGGACACGTTGACGTTCCATCCGACAGAAATGCCGACCTGCCGTCACCATTTCTACATGGGCCTAACGAGGCTCCACCTAAGCACACTATTGCGCGCCAACCACATACGCGCTACGCGCCAACGAGACCTGACAAACGCTCCTTAGTAGCTCGTCAGGCCCCAACACTAAACCCTAACACAGGGCATCAAGTGCGTATGCGCCAACACGCGCATACGCTCCAACTGGAGCATAGCTCCATCACGTGCTATGCGCGCCCTCATGTGCATACGCGCCCACGTTCTCCTGCACGCCAGTGCGCCCTATCGCTTACACGCTAACATTCTCCTACGCGCCCGCGCTCAGCTGCGCGCCAACACTCACCTGCGCGCCATCAACCTCCTGCGCAATGGCGCTCTCCTGCGCGCCAGCGCTCTCCCGCGCGCCATCAGTCTCCTGCCCGCGTGCATACGCGCCCAACATCCAACTCTCCTGCTCGCCATGCTGCGCATCATCATACGCGCCAACGATCTACTGAAAGTAGTACTTCTGGGAAGTCAGCAATGCTGGCCTCTCCACACGCCAACCAGTACCATCGCGCCAGCGCTCACCTGCGCGCCAGCCTTCTCCCGCACGCATCCGCAAAGATACGCGCGTGCGCCCTGCGCACGCTCGCCCATCCTCTCCAATGGATGCGCGCCAACATTCTCTCGCGCTCCCCACATGATTCAACTGCGCGCCCGCTCGCTAGGGATCTTTCTCCTGCGCGCGCGCCCTACGGCTGGTATAGATGCGTGCGAACTCTCTCCCGCGTTCCCGCGCACTCAACATATTAATCCTGTGTGCGAGCACTCTCCCGCATGCGTGCGCTTGCCAAACAACTTTCACATCCCACTACCTGCATGACGTGACCCACAGGAGACTTGATACGTTCTCTATCGGTCCTGTGGTGGCTGCACAACAGCTGGTTTAAAACCTCAAGCTCCTTATTGGACAAGTAGCAGAAGGTTGAGGGCATTGTTACCCGGTTGTAGTCTGCATGAATGAAAAGGTTTGACTGGCCCTTATTCTTTTCCTCATCATCCCCTCTCTTGGGGAAAGCAGCATTGTGGGTTCTCTGCATAGCTAACCTCAAACCACTGCAGGTAAACCATGCTCGTGTTCCTAGTATTAAGATTAATACTGTTACGTCCCCATACCCTGACGAGGTGGTATTGGGAAAGTCTTAGTCTACAAGTTTCTATCTAAAGAACTTCAGAACAACTTTCTAGGATGAGTCACACTTCTTCATACCTTCACACACAGCTTGCGTAGGACGCAGACCTTGCGTAGCAAGGTTCTAGCGAGGTGCAGGGACTCCTTATTTCTTGGGTGCTTACACACTCGAATAAGGAGTCCCCGGACAAAGCCAAAATCCAGACTGCCTGGTACGTCCACCCTTTCTAATGGGTGAGACACCCCTATTAAATAGCGTGGTTTGTATTCCAGGTATGGAACCAATGACAAATTCGTAGATAATTTGTATTTTTCCTAACTATACAAACCTTAGCTATTTAACCAAACTTGCCCACTAGCCCTATCCCCCTTGAAGTCCTACCTCCAAGCAAAGTGAGCTCAAGCACAGGTGTGTGAAAGCGGGGGTGTAGCAAGCTAACTAGCGATGTGGGTAGCAAACCCTCGTTAAAAATTAATGGCTCGTCATTTCAGCTACGCCGAAAGTAATACATCAGGCTGGGGAGATGGGCGTTGGCGCTCAGGGCGCACGTGCGCAACCTCGTAGGCGCGAATGGGAGACTGCGCGCGAAGGCATGCTGGCGAGGGATGGCGCGCAGGTAGAGAATGACAGCGCGTTGGTGAGCGCTGACGAGCAGGGGAAAAAATTAACTTCCCTACTGCGCCCAGATCAGAAGATCGTTGGCGCAGAGAGCGCTGGCGCGCAGGCGAGCACTGGCGCGCAGGAGAGCGCTGGCGCGTTGGTGAGCGCTGGCGCGTTGGTGAGCGCTGGCGCGTTGGTGAGCGCTGGCGCGTTGGTGAGCGCTGGCGCGCAGGAGACCAATGGCGCGCAGGTGAGCGCTGGCGCGCTTTAACAGGAACATCCTCGGTAGATGAGCGCTTGCGCGCAGGTGAGTGTTGGCGCACAGGTGAGTGTTGGCGCGCAGGTGAGCGCTGGCGTGTAAGGGACGTATGAGCCAACTTGCGCATACGCCCTTGTTGTCCCGAAGGGACCGTTGCCTGTTTCACAACAGGATGTGTCGGCGCCCACAGCGCGTCAGCAGCCAGGAACGGCCGAGGCCGCAAACGCTATGATTGGCAGTCCCCCTGCATGTCCACCAGTGGGGGGATGCCTACAAAGTTGCGCAATTAGGTGGCAGCAACTCGGGGCCGATTCCTGGACGATTTCCGTAATCAGTCAGGGATATCGCGTCTCGTTCACAACATCTCTACCTCCCCTTACAGCGGATCCACTGTCGTTGAGCTCCCTTGCCATGGGATCAGCAAGGGGGCAAGCCCTTCGGGCAGAAGTCCAGACCATGTTGAAGAAGGGCGCTCTCCAAGAGGTCCTCGACGGGTCTCCAGGCTTCTTCAGTCGACTCTTTCTTGTAAAGAAGGCATCTGGAGGCTGGAGACCAGTCATCGACCTCTCAGCTCTGAACAAGTTTGTCAAGCAAACTCCGTTCAGCATGGAGACCGCAGACACGGTCAGACTTGCAATGAGACCGCAAGACTTCATATGTACACTGGACCTGAAGGACGTGTACTTCTAGATCCCAGTCCATCCGTCTTCAAGGAAGTATTTAAGATTCAGCCTAGACAAGAAGGTTTACCAGTTCAAGGTGCTGTGTTTTGGTCTCTCCACAGCACCACAGGTTTTCACCAGAGTGTTCACCCTAATATCGTCGTGGGCACACAGAATCGGCATCCGTCTCCTCCGTTATCTGGACGACTGGCTGATCCTAGCAGACTCGTAGTCAGCCCTTTTTCGACACCAAGACAAACTTCTGGGACTTTGCCAAGATCTGGGGATCATGGTAAATCTCGAGAAGTCCTCTCTGCTTCCCACTCAAAGACTGGTATATCTAGGCATGATCATAGACACCAATCTCCACAAAGCCTTCCCATTAGACGGCAGGATAGCAAGGCTGAGGAGGGTCGCAAGCCCTTCTTAGACGAGAAGAACTTCCAGCCCAATCGTGGTTACATCTCCTCGGTCACCTCTCATCTTTGGCCCGTCTAGTTCCCAACGGTCGCCTCAGGATGAGATTCATGAGGCCCCTCCAATGGCGACTCTAGTCTCGGTGGAATCAGGGTTACGATTCCCCGGACATCATGATCCCTATGGCACATGCGGAACGGACGGATTTCCAGTGGTGGGTGACAGACGAGAATCCATGAAGAGGAGTGGATCTTCTCGTCCTCCCCCCGGATTTGATGCTGTTTTCGGACGCCTCAAAGAAAGGGTGGGGGCCCACGTTCTGCAACACAAGACCTCAGGCCTGTGATCAGAATCAGAAAAGTGCCTCCATATAAATCTGCTAGAAATGAAGGCCGTATTCCTGGCCCTTCAACAGTTCCAACAATACCTGCCGGGTCACTCTCTGGTGGTGATGAGTGACACCATAGCAGTGGCTTACATCAACAAGCAAGGAGGTACCTTTTCAAAGCAGCTATCCCATCTCGCAGTAAAGATACTGAGATGGACCGAAGTCCACTCGATTCCACTATCGGCACGTTTCATTCCAGACAAGAGGAATGTGCTCGCCGACAGTCTGAGCAGAGCGTCTCAGATAGTGAGTACCGAGTGGTCTTTGGATCATCTAGTGGCCAACAAAGTCCTGACTTTGTGGGGTTCCCTGACTGTGGATTTGTTCGCGACAGCGTTGAACTTCAAGCTTCCGCTGTACTGCTCCCCAGTCCCGGATCCCAAGGCGCTCTGGCAAGATGCCTTCCAACAACGGTGGGACAACATCGACGTGTACGCCTTTCCCCCGTTCTGTCTGATGAGGAGGGTGCTCAACAAGACCAGAATATCGGTCAATCTTTCGATGACCCTTATAGCTCCGCTATGACATCACGCAGAATGGTTTCCGGACCTTCTGCAACTCCTAACGGAACTTCCGAGAGAACTCCCTCCGCGACACGAGCTACTCAGACAACCACACGCCAACATCTTTCACAAAGCCGTAGCTTCGCTACGACTTCACGCCTGGAGACTATCCAGCATCTCCTCGCTGAGAGAAGATTTTCGCAACAAGTTGCGGTTTGGATATCTGGATATCGGCGAAAGTCATCCGCATCTGTCTACCAGGCAAAGTGGAAGGTGTTCTGTGGTTGGTGTCGTGGAAGGGGTATCTCTCCACTTGATGCCACTATTCCAGCAATAGTGGAGTTCTTCGTGTATTTGCGGGAAGAAATGCGCCTTTCAGTCTCGGCGGTGAAAGGCTATCGCTCAGCCTTAAGTCTAGCGTTCAGGCTCAAAGGAGTGGACATTTCTTCTTCGCGGGAACTTTCCCTACTCATACAAAGTTATTAACTTACCTGCCCTCAGTCAGAAGTGAGACCTCCTCCATGGAACGTGGTTCGAGTTCTCAGGTCTCTTAAGAGACCTCCCTACAAACCATTACGCCAGGCTTCAGGTCGCCACCTAAGTGTTCCTACTAGCTTTGGCCTCGGCCAAGCGAGTCAGTGAACTTTATGGTCTCTCATATGACATCGCCCATTCAAGGGGATGGGGGGAGGTAACGTTCAAATTCGGTCCTGAGTTTATTGCTAAGACTCAGAATCCGGGGGTGCCGGACCCTCGGTTCGACTCCTTCCAGATTTTGAGTCTTCGTTCTGTAATAGATGACCCAGACCATCTCCTACTGTGTCCAGTAAGGAGTCTGAGGCTATATCTCAAAAGAATGGGTGTAGTACGTCCCCAGGTGCAGGCATTGTTTGTGAGCACTGGGAGGCCTAAGAGGAGGGTCACCAAGAACACCATCTCGGCATGGATTCGTAGGGTGATCCATCTGTCCCTGAATCCAGACCCTCTCCCGTCACGTCGCCGTAGAGCACATGACGCCAGGGGCGTAGCTACGTCCCTGGCTTTCAAGAAAAATTTCTCAGTGACGCAGGTGCTCCAAGCTGGGGTGTGGAAGCGTCAGACGACCTTCACAGCCCACTACCTGCAAGACGTGACCCACAGGAGGCTCGATACGTTTTCTATGCCCTGTGGTGGCTGCACAACAGCTGGTTTAAAACCTCAGGCTTCTTAATGGACAAGTAGCAGACGGTTGAGGGCATTGTTACCCAGTCTTAGTCTGCATGACTGAAAAGGTATGTCTGGCCCTTATTCTTTTCTTCTTCCTCCCCTCTTTTGGAGAAAGCAGCATCCTTGGTTCTCTGCACAGCTGACCTCAAACCACTGCAGGTAAACCATGTTTCCTTGTGTTCCTAGTATTAAGTTAATACTGTCACGTCCCCATACCCTGACGAGGTGGTATTGGGAGAGTCCTAGCCTAAAGTTTCCATCTAAAGGACTACAGGTCAACTTCTTAGGACGAGTCACACTTCATACCTTCACATACAGCTTACGTAGGCCGTAGCCCTTGCGTAGCAAGGTTCTAGCGAGGTGCAGGGACTCCTTATTGTTGAGTGCTGACACACTCAGATACTGAGTCCCCAGGCAAAGCCAAAAGCCAGTACTGGCCGGGACTTTCCACCCTTCCTAATGGGTGAGTCACCCCTATTAAATAGCGTGGTTTGTATGTCAGTTACGGAACAAATGACAAATTCGTAGATAATTTTCATTTTTCCTAACTATACAAACCTTAGCTATTTAATCAAATTTTCCCGCCAGCCCTATCCCCCTTGAAGTCCTACCTCTAAGCAAAGTGAGCTCAAGCACAGGTGTATGTGAGGGGGGGGGGGGGGTAGCAAGCTACCCTCCCTACCCCGTTAACCAGCGGTGGGGTAGTAAACCCTCGTTAAGATTCTAATGGCTCGTCATTACAGCTACGCCGAAAGTAATAACCCCCTATTAAATGGCTAAGGTTTGTATAGTTAGGAAAAGTACAAATTATCTACGAATTTGTCATTTTGGGCTGAGAAATCTTTCCCGAAAATATGGGAGAGAAAATCCAAGAATGAAGGTTCTGTATCAGAAAGGAGGAAACAAAGGTTATCCACCTTTCTACTTTTGATATAGCTGTGCAGACCAAAGTGGGTGCATTCTTGCTTTCAGATGTTGAAGCAATGGATACCACAGGATGTTGGGCCACAGTGGTGCTATTAGCACAGCTGTCCCTGAAAAATCCTGAAGTATATTAAAAGCCTTTGAAATGAAACTCTTCAGAGGTAAGACATAGATCAATGGCCATCTTTTCCAGTCTATAGATTCAGAGCATCTCTTGCCCCTGCTTGAGAGTCCACATTTGGAGCTACATATTGCCTCGACAGAAGAATGGGGATTTCGCTCTCATCAAAGGAAAGTTCAAGGAACTTGTTCATCTCTGTTCAAGGCCCTTCTCATCAACATTTTGGAAGCCATGGCAGTACTTTTGACATTGGGAAAACTCTCCCCACGCAGATCAGCCCTCATCAGGCAGATCTTGGACAGTGAAGTGATAGTGAGATGTCTGAACTGACAAGGCTCGAGATCGTCCCATATAATCCATGTGATATTAGCCATCCCTTGCCTAAAGAGATGGCACCTATCAGCAGTTCACTTACAAATGATCCGCAATGTGACAGCGTATGCTCTACTCAGGCTCAAGCCGATAGAGTCAGAATGGTCCACAGACACAGACTCATTCTCTTCCATCTTGGAACAAGTCCAGGAACTGCAGATCGACCTCTTCGTGACGAGCGTCATCAAGAAACTACCTCGATATGTAGCCCCATACGAGGACCCTCTAGAGGAGATGGACCCAGAATTTCTTGTTCCTTCCATCCAATCTCCTGCTGAAGGTCCTCAACATGCTGAGATCCTTCCACAGAACGGCAGCTTTAGTGGCTCCCAAATAGCCCAAGAGCAACTGGTTCCCTCTAGTGAGGGAACTGAAGCTGAGGGTGGCCCTTGTACCGAACCCAGCACTATCTCAACGGGTTCAGAAGTTAACTGTCTTTGATTCATCACAGAGAACCCAAAACCTTCATTTCATGATTTTCTCGCCCTAGCGGTTAAGAAAAGATTTGGGATCTCAAAAGGCAGTATAGACTTCTTAGAAGAATACAAGTCTAAGTCAACTAGAAGAAAATATGAATCGTTTTGGAAAAAGTGGGTTGCTTTTGTTAAAGCAGAAGGACCGAAAGAAATTTCAATAGACTTCTGTCTGTCCTTCTTTATCCACCTTCATAATCAAGGTCTGACAGCTAACACGATAGCTGCATGTAAGTCAGCCTTGACTAGACCTCTTCTATATGCCTTTCAAGTGGATTTGACGAACGAAATCTTTAATAAGATCCCGAAGGCATGCGCTAGACTTAGGCCTGCAGCTCCTCCGAAGCCCATTTCATGGTCTTTGGAAGAGGTCCTACATTATGCTTCATTTGTGAACAATGAAGATTGTTCTCTCAAGGATCTAACTCAGAAGGTTATTTTCCTGTTCGCAATAGCCTTAGGGACTAGAGTTAGTGAAATAGTAGCCCTATTAAGAAATGAGGGCCACATTCAGTTCACAGAAGTGGGAGAACTGAATCTCTTTCCTGAGCTAGCTTTTCTCCCCAAGAACGAGCTACCCACTAAAAGATAGGGGCCCTGGAGAATCTGCCTTCTGAAGGAAGATGTCTTTCTATGTCCAGTAGAGTGTCTAAAGGTCTATCTTCGTAAAACTTCAGACTTCAGGGGAGGACAGCTCTTCAAAGGAGAAACCTCAGGATCAAACTTATCCCTAAAATAACTGAGGGCGAAGCTCATCTACTTCATTCGCAGAGGGGATCCTGACGGTACACCCGCAGGTCGTGATCCAAGGAAAATTGCTTCATCACTGAACTTTTTTCAGTACAGTGATACCTCTGGATACGAAAGTTTCTGCTTACGAAAAATTCAGGGTACGAAAAGCGATACAAAGATTTTTATGCCCCATTATGCGAAAAAATTTTCAGGATACTTAAAGCTTACGAGATCCCAACTTGTCGCCGAGAGTACAGTACCTTTTTTTTCAGGGTATCAACCCTTAATTTAGGTGTACAGGTAACAATACACCTTCACTGATCCAAATGCTTTACATACAGTACCGTAACTTTTATACAGTAGTAAAGAAAACAGACCGTTTTCTTAGAGCTTGGAGGGGATAACTATGCTATAACTACATTATTGAATAATCTCATTGTGGTTTCTGGAATGGATTAGGCTGTTTTTAACGGTTGGGTTAATTATTGAATGATAGAAATGGCTTCATTGCATGTTTATTACTACAGTTTAGCGTGTTTATGAAAGAAAAGGTGTCTTTTCGTAAGGCTTGGAACGGATTAGGCTATTTACATGTAAAACGCGACTCAGGATACGAAAAAATCAGGATACGAAACCGTATCCTGAACGGATTACTTTCGTATGCTGAGGCATCACTGTATATGGACTTTGAGCGTCTTCGCTCATATACTGGATGGAAATCATCCAGTGTGTTCTACAAACACTACGCTAAGCAAGTCCATGAACTGAAGCATTATGTGGTGGTGGCAGGTAGTGTATTAAAACCTGTCGTCTAGTGCTGTGATGAACAGTTAATTGATTGGGAGTATCAATTAGGGTGAAAAGGTGTTGACACTTCCAGTGTGATACCTTTTAAGTGAGTGTCACCATGATGACACTAAGACTGTTCAAAATCTCAGGTGTGGAATTATACAGATGACACTTGTGCCGTGTGTACATAGTACACAGTGTTGATAGTATACAACATTTACAGAATTTATATTGGGAAAATTTATCAAAATTTTCAGTTTTAGAGTGGCACTCATCATTTCTTCCATTTCAGGGAGGAAAAATATTTTCTGTATACGTTGCACGTATAATTCCTTTATTATTATTATTATTATTATTATTATTATTATTATTATTATTATTACTATCCAAGCTACAACCCTAGTTGGAAAAGCAAGATGCTATAAGCCCAGGGGCTCCAACAGGGAAAAATAGCCCAGTGAGGAAAGGAAATAAGGAAATAAATAAATGAAGAGAACAAATTAACAATAAATCATTCTAAAATAAGTAACAACGTCAAAACAGACATGTCATGTATAAACTATTAACAACATCAAAAACAAATATGTCATAAATAAACTATGAAAAGACATGTCCGCCTGGTCAACAAAAAAGCATTTGCTCCAACTTTGAACTTTTGAAGTTCTACTGATTCAACCACCCGATTAGGAAGATCATTCCACAACTCGGTCACAGCTGGAATAAAACTTCTAGAGTACTGCATATTATTGAGCCTCGTGATGGAGAAGGCCTAGCTATTAGAATTAACTGCCTGCCTAGTATTACGAACAGGATAGAATTGTCCAGGGAGATCTGACTGTAAAGGATGGTCAGAGTTATGAAAAATCTTATGCAACATGCATAATGAACTAATTGAACGACGGTGCCAGAGATTAATATCTAGATCAGGAATAAGAAATTTAATAGACCGTAAGTTTCTGTCCAACAAATTAAGATGAGAATCAGCAGCTGAACACCAGACAGGAGAACAATACTCAAAACAAGGTAGAATGAAAGAATTAAAATACTTCTTCAGAATAGATTGATCACCGAAAATCTTGAAAGACTTTCTCAATAAGCCTATTTTTTGTGCAATAGAAGAAGACACAGACCTTATATGTTTCTCAAAAGTAAATTTACTGTCGAGAATCACACTTAAAATTTTGAAAGAGTCCTACATATTTAAAGAAACATTATCAATACTGAGATCTGGGTGTTGAGGAGCCACCGTCCTTGACCTACTTACAATCATACTTTGAGTTTTGTTAGGATTCAACTTCATATCCCATAATTTGCACCATGCACTAATTCTAGCTAAATCTCTATTAAGGGATTCACCAACCCTAGCTCTACATTCACGGGATGGAATTGATGCAAAGAGAGTAGCATCATCTGCATATGCAACAAGCTTGTTTTCTAGGCCAAACCACATGTCATGTGTATATAGTATGAAAAGTAATGGGCCAAGAACACTACCCTGTGGAACACCGGATATCACATTTCATTGAGATCTATTACTTAAAAAATCAATGATAATGCTAAGAAACGACCCACCCACTCCCAACTGTTTCAGTTTGAAAACAAGGGCCTCATGATTAACACGGTCAAAGGCAGCACTAAAATCAATGCCAATCATACAAACTTCCCGACCACAATCAAGGGATTTCTGTACAGCATTGGAGATTGTAAGAAGGGCATCACATGCTCCAAGGCCTTTACGAAAACCAAATTGCAAACTAGGGAATATATGATTACCTTCAGCAAACCTATTAAGACGTTTTGCCAGAAGACGTTCAAAAACTTTAGATAATATGGGAGTTATGGAAATTGGGCGGTAATCAGTGGGACTTGAGCTACCACAAACACATTTACATAGAGGAGTAACATTACCAATTCTCCAACTAGTGCTAAAAGCTCCTCTTCTTGCTAACTTGCGCAAAATAACAGATAACTTTGGCGCTAAGAAATCTGCTGTCTTTATAAAAAACAAAGGAAAAATACCATTTGGGTCTACACCTCCATAAGCATCAAGGTCCACCAACAGAGCTTTAATCTCACGAGATCGAAAAGCTAAACTAGTTAGTTTAGCCTCAGGAAAACAGGAATGAGGAAGTTCAAGTTTTTCATTACTCTGTGTACTGTCAAAAACATCAGCCAAAAGGGTTGCCTTTTCCTTTGGACAGTGAGTGACTGAGCCATCTGGTTTAAGTTAAGGAGGAACTGTTGCATCCACACCGAAGAGTGCAGATTTAAGGGTAGACCACCATTTATGTTCCTGAGTTGTACCAGAAAGTGTTTCTTTCATGGGTAAATTGTACTCCTTTTCAGTTGAGGCATAAACTCTCTGAGCAAAAGCT